>NC_073254.2:18105000-18410000 GCF_029289425.2 Pan paniscus
GGTAGTTTGATGGTGCCTGTAAATAGAATAAAATATTTCTGCTGCTTTTCTACCTGCTACCAAGGCATTTTTAAATGTCTCTTAAGAAAAGCAACAAGAGCCGGGTGCAGTGGCTCCCACCTGTAATTCCAACACTTTGGGAGGCTCAGACGGGTGGATCACCTAAGGTCAGGAGTTCGAGACCAGCTTGGCCAACATGGAGAAACCCCATCTCTACTAAAAATACAAAAATTAGACAGGCATGGTGGCATGCACCTGTAATCCCAGCTACTGGGGAGGCTGAGGCAGGAGAATCACTTGAGCTGGGGAGGCAGAAGTTGCAGTGAGCCGAGATTGTGCCACTGTACTCCAGCCTGGGCAACAAGAATGAAACTGTCTCAAGAAAAAAAAAAAAAGCAACAAAACGACAACAAAATGTGATACAATACTATTTAGTCCAGTTAACGAGGGCAGTGCGGTCACTCACTCAGGCCCATGTACCCTGTGTGATGGCCTCTGAGCAGCAGTATGGATTCTAGACTTCCCGTCTTCTACATCCACAGGTGGAAACCCGGGGGGCACGTTCAAAAGGAAACACTTTTTTCTTTTTTCTTGAGACAGAGTCTCGCTCTGTCACCCAGGCTGGAGTGCAGTGGCACGATCTTGGCTCACTGCAACCTCCGCCTCCTGGGTTCAAGCGATTCTCCTGCCTCAGCCTCCCAAGTAGCTGTGACTACGGGCACGTGCTACCACGCCCGGCTAATTTTTTTTATTTTTAGTAGAGGCAGGGTTTCACTGTATTAGCCAGGATGGTCTCGATCTCCTGACCTCGTGATCCACCTGCCTCAGCCTCCCAAAGTGCTGGGATGACAGGTGTGAGCCACTGCACCCAGCCAAGGAAACACTTTTGAGCACCACTTTATTAGTTAATGCTCATAAGAGTTTTTTAAGGTGCTCATAATTTGGGGGATTGTTTTCACAGCGAGAGGAATGAAGAGTGGCTATGAAAGGTGTCATATGGTGGGATTCTCTGTGACACATCTTCATTCACGTGACACAGTAGAAAACTCTGGAACGATGTGAGATAAGGGTGTCATCTACAGCCTTGTTGAATTTAGGGCAGATACTCTTTGCCTGGGGTTTGTGAAAACTGAAATTATGTATTGCTGATTATGTGCATTTCTCTGGGGAAAAGGTCTATATCTGCCATTAGGCTTTCAAATGGGGCCAAGAGTCCTTGAAAGACTAAGAGTTCCTGAAGTGGAGACATTTTTTACATCAATTTATGAAGATGTGCTATAAAAAATACTACTTTGCTACAAAATGTTAAACGTGCACAGTTTTTTAAAATGCCAATAATTTTTAAATAAATTTAATCTATTTTAGATTTAGAACTTTAAAAGATAATAAGAAATTAATTCCACGTATTAAAGTGTTGCAGAATCAGAACATTCCATTCCCTGAGTGAACATTTTTAGTATGGATGATGGCCTTACCAGTGTCTTAAAAATGTGGATTCTTCATTTATTCTTAAAAGATTCACTGAACTCATGCCATGTGCTGTGTACTATAAGACGATGGACAACCCCCCAAAGGTTAATGGGACTAATATGGAATTCACTGTCTGGTTAGCAGCTGATAACAGTGTTTCAGATCTTGATAAAATAAAGTGTCCAGTATACACAGATAACTCCTGCTCTAGATAGGGGTTCACAGCAGTCTTAGAACATGCAATCCTTAAACTCCATCCAGGTAGAGGCTTTGGAGTTATCTAGGTAACAATACGGGCAGTGGACAGAAGGGACAGAGGCAGCAGGAGCAGTTTTGTGTAGCCTACCTAGGTTTTAATACACATAGGAATGACCCGGGGCTTGTGAAAATGCAGATTCTGAAAGTCTGGGCGGGGGCCTGAGAACGTGCATTTATTTCCAAGACGCTGCTAGGTGATGCGGCTGTTGGCAAACCTCACTTTGAGTAGTGAGGGGAGGGAAGGAGTCCTACCAGGCCATTTAGGGACCTGCAAGCAGCTCAGGAGGACTCAGAAAGGGGCTCAGGTCACCTTGTTCCAGATGCCTGAAAGAATCTCTCTCTGAAATATTTTGAACATGCAGAAAAGTTCAGAGTTATAATAATTGCTATACAGATTTGACAAATGTGGGTTTCTAACCACATCTGCCGCATGATTTCTTTTCTGTTTTCTTTTTTGAGTCTTGCTTTTTTAACCAGACTGGAATGCAGCGGCATGATCACGGCTCACTGCAGCCTCAACTTCCTGGGCTCAGGTGATCCTTCTACCTCAGCCTCCCAAATAGCTGGGACTACAGGTGTGTGCCCATGCCCAGCTAATTTTTTGTATTGTTTGTAGAGACAGGGTTTCATCATGTTGCCTAGGCCAGTCTCAAACTACTGGGCTCAAGTGATCTGCCTGTCTTGGCCTCCCAAAGTTCTGGGATTACAGGCGTGAGCCACTGCACCCAGCCTGCTCCATGATTTCTGACACTGTGGTGGAAATTCTTTTCTACTCCTCCCTCCTCCCAGCCCCACCTGTTCTGCAGCAGAACCCCCATTCTGATACTGGTGTGTATCTCCTCTACCCATGCATAGGTGTACATAATCAACATTTAGGAATGTTTTCTATTTTATACAAATAATACTTCATACAGTTTTCTACAGCTTACACTTCACTCAGTTCCATGTTTTCAAGACTTGTCTCAGTTGATATTTGGAGATCTAGTGTATTCATTTTGAACATCTATTTCTGCATTATTTCTATGAATTTATTAAAATGTATGCATTCATTTACTTATTGGTGAATATGTAAGTCATTTTTAATTGTTCATTCTCAAAAACAATGATTTGCAGGGATTTTTGTGTATCCGGAATACTCATTCTCTATCAGTTTCATGCATTACAAATATATTCCTCCAATCTGTGGCTCCTTTTGTCCTTGATATTGGCTTTAACTTTGTTTCTGGTGTCTTTTGTTATATAAAAATATTACATTTTCATTTTGTCAAACTTATCAATCTTTCTCTGTTGTGGCTTATGCTTCTTTTATCTTATTTAAGAAATGATAAAGATGCACTCTGTAACTCAGGATTTTGTAAACAGTAAGAATCAGTGGAGAAGAATTAATACAATACTGTGGGTGAACTTGACTGCAGTTTTCTTAACAATTTTCTTAACTATTAAGAACATTCTCAGGCCCCCGCCCAGACTTACAGAATCAGAATCTGCATTTTCACAAGCCCCAGGTCATTCCTAAGTGCATTAAAACCTAGGTATAGGCCACACAAAGCTGCTTCTGCTGCCTCTGTGGCACCGTGGACCAGTTTTGCAGAAAACAATTTTCCCACTGATGGAACAGGGCTCGGGGTCGGGAGGTGATGGTGGTTTCAGGATTAAACTGTTCCATCTCAGATCATCAGGCGTTAGATTCTCGTAAGGAGCATGCAACCTGGATCCCTTGCACGCACAGTTCACGACAGGGTTTGTGCTCCTGTGAGAATCTAATGCCCCCACTGATTTCACAGGAGGCGGAGCTCAGGTGGTAATGCTCACTCACCCTCCGCCCACCTCCTGCTGTGTGGCCTGGTTCCTAACAGACCACAGACTGGAACCAGGGGTTAGACCCCTGCCCTAAAGGACTGGCAAATTCTTCCAGTTAGAAATAGAGGCAAGTCTTGATGCGGTCCTCTTTACTTCTTAATCGTCTTCTGGTTTTAAGTGCATTGCCCACTTTGACTGGTACCCACTCACTGGGAGGTTGGAGGACTGGCTAACTCCCTTGGAATTTCTCAGGGATTCCTGATGACAGTGAGTGGACTCACTCCCAGGTGCCCAAACACATGCCCTCTGCTGGGCTGCCTTCCCTCCGATCTGGTACAATTATTGTGGCAATCTATGACTGTGTCAGTTTCTTTGACAGTGCCTCTTTCCCCTATTTCATGCACTTTTCATCTGCTGTATGTTGCAGATCAGATTATTATCCCCAAAGGATGTACCTGGAGCCCTTTGTGAATCCCCACATTCATAAATGCCATCACTCCCCTAGGCATCTTCTCTTTTTCGTAACGTTCTATCACTTGTGTTAATAATTGCCTCTCCTTTCACAGTCTCTTTTTCACAGAGAAACTTTGGAGAAACATTTTGGGCTTTTAATGGGAGGCGTTTGTGTACTGAACTAAGTATCTGGGTGGCGGAGTCAATACAGTATAAATGTTTTTAGGTCATCTGTCTTTGAGGTGGGCTGTTCACCTCCTTGTTCCCTTGTGGATCCCACTCTTGGGGTCCTGCAGCCTGTCTTCCTTCCCTCCATCAGCAGCTCCCAGGGAGAATGCATCCTATCCCTCTGAGGTGCTGTCATCTGACACCCTCCTGGACAGTCCCCCTCATTTGTGCTTTAAAGTGTTTGGCAACTGCCCCTTGTCATCAGCACTCTCAGTCCCACTGTTATTCTGGTGTCTTTGATGTGTATGTGGCTGACCCAACTGATACCCTGACTTCTCAGCTCCTTGACTTCCTCAGCTTGTGACCTTTTTCTCCACTCCATCTTTCCCACAGCCATGATTCTAGTAGTCAGCTCAGGCTGCCATAAAAAAATACTATTGACTGGGTGGCTTAAGAAACAGAAATTAATTTCTCCCAGTTCCGCAGGCTGGAAGTTCAAGACCAGGGTTCCAGCATGGTCAGGTTCTGGTGAAGGCCCTCTTCCTGGCTTGCGGGTGGCTGCCTTCTCACCGAGTCACCTATCTAGGACAGTGAGAGAGAAAGCTCTCTTTCTTCCTCTTATTATAAGGCCACAGTTCTATTGTATTAGGGATGAATCCTTATGATCTCATTTAACCTTAATTACCTCTTTAAAACTTTATATCTAGATATAGTCGAATTGGGGGCTATGGCTTCAACATACAAATTTTTTAGTGGGACACAATTCAGTCTCTAGCATCCCACCCCTGCCCCCCAAATTCATGTTCTTATCTCAAACAAAATATATTCATTTCATCCCAACAGCTCCAAAAGTTTTAACTCATTTCAGCATCAACTCTAAAGTCTAAAGTCCAAAGGCTCATCTAAATATCATCTAAATCAGTTATGAGTGAGATTTGATGATGAATCTTGAGGCAAGATTCCTCTCTGGCTGAAACCTGTGAACTCACGCAGGTTATCTGTTTCCAAAATACAATGGTGGGACAGGCATAGGAGGGACATTCCCATTCCAAAAGAGATAAATTGAACAGAAGAAAGGGACAGCAGGCACCAAGCAAGTCCAAAACCTAGTTAGGCAAATCCCAATATATCTTAAGGTTCTAGGATAATCCTCTAGTTTGTGCCCTGCCTTCCAGACCCACTGGCACAGCTGTTTGGAAGGGGCATCTGTAATATGAATAGGGTGAGAATTTCCCAAATCTTCAAGTTCTGGTTCCTTTTTAATAATTCCTTTCTTCTTCTTCTTTTTGAGATGGAGTTTCGCACTGTCGTGCCCTGGCTGGCGTGCAATGGCGCAACCTCGGCTCACTGCAACCTCCGCCTCCCAGGTTCAAGTGATTGTCCTGCCTCAGCCTCCCAAGCAGCTAGGATTACAGGCGCCCACCAACACGCCTGGCTAATTTTTTGTATTTTTAGTAGAGACGGGGTTTCACTATGTTGGCCAGGCTGTTCTGGAACTCCTAACCTCATGATCTGCCCGCCTCGGCCTCCCAAAGTGCTGGGATTACAGGCGTAAGCTGCCACGTGCCCAGCCTACAATTCCTTTTTTCAATCCATCTTCCTTTTTTCACATTTGACTATAAGCAGTAAGGAGAAACCAAGCCTGTCCTTCAATCAACACTATGTTTAGAAATCTCCTTAACTAAATATCCAATTTCATTGCTTGCAAGTTATACTTCCACAAAACACTAGACACAGTTCAGCCATATTCTTTGCCACTTTATAACAAGGATCACCTTTCCTCCAGTTTTCAATAACATGTTCTTCATTTCCATCCGGGATCTTAGCAGATTGTCCTTAATGCTTATATTCCTAGCAGGTACCTCAAAACTCTTCCAGCCTCTAGCCATTACCCAGTTTCAAAGCCATTTCCAAGTATTTAGGTATTTGTGTCAGCACCCCACTTCTGGTACCAAAATCTGTGTTAGTCACCTCAGGCTGCCATAAGAAAATATCACAGACTGGGTGGCTTAAACAATGGAAGTTTATTTTCTCCCAGTTCTGGAGGCTGGAAGTTCAAGATCAGGGTACCAGCTGGATTGGGGTCTAGTGTGGGTCCTTTTTCTGGCTTGCAGATAGTTGCCTTCTTACTGTGCCCTCACACAACAGGGAGAAGGGGAGAAAGAGAGGGAGAGGGAGGCGAGGAGGCAGATATACATCTATATCTTCCTCTTCTTATAAGGCCACAGCCCTATCACATTAAGGCAGCACACTTATGACCTCATATGATTTTTTTTTTTTTTTTTTTTTTTTGAGATGGAGTCTCACTCTGTTGCCAAGGCTGGAGTGCAGCGGCACAATCTCGGCTCACTGCAACCTCCACCTGCCAGGCTCAAGTGATTCTCCTGCCTCAGCCTCTCTAGTAGCTGGGATTACAGGCACACACCACTACCACCCGGCTAATTTTTGTATTTTTAGTAGAGATGGGGTTTCACCATATTGGTTAGGCTGGTCTCAAACTCCTGACCTCAAGTGATCCACCTGCCTCATCCTCCCAAAGTTCTGGGATTACAGGTGTGAGCCACCATGGCCAGCCCTCATTTGGTCTTGATTACCTCCTGAAGACCCTATCTCCAGATACAATCATATTGAAAGGGTTTCAGCATATGAATTTGGGAGGGGGTCACATTTTAGTGTATAGCAATGTCCTAATGCCATTTTTACCCCAAACTCTGAGACTGATTATCCCATCTCTAAATACAACCTTGTCTCCTCCAGATCATCCTCTCAGTTACTCCAACCCTACCTGTCTTCACCTTCACCAGGGTTTGGAGAAGTTCAACTCCTCTGTGCAATGCTTTTTCTTTACCACCCCCTTCCTGCTGCCTTCACTTCTTCTCTGTCCTGCTTCCCCGCTTCGCGTTCACCACTGTGAGCACAACTCCAGCTGCACACTCAATGACAGCTCCTGTTGGGTTCTCTCCTCCTCATGCCTCCTGCCGTCCCTGGTTGCCACTCCTTTCCTCTGTCCCTCCACACCTTGGGGTGGTAACAGCTTCCCACTGCTGCCAGACTCTGGGTGCCATGACACCCGTATATCCCGCTTCTCCCACACAAAGTGGGTGCCCTAAGATTCAATTCAATCCTGACACTAACAAAGTTAGCACGGATCCCATAGCCTAAGCGGCGGCTCTGTCCCACAAGACTGCCTCACCTCTGATGCCAGCCACATGTTCCAGGTCTCCAGATGACTCCCGCTTCTATTTGACTTGGCTACAAATTCAGGGGTTTCCGGCCCCACCTTAACTTCCATAATTCACTAGAATGACTCAAACTATTCAGGAAAGCACTATACTTACAATTATACTTTTATTATGAAGAATATAAAAGTATAATATAATGTACTTTTATTATAAAGAATATAAAAGTATAATATACTTTTATTAAAAAGAATATAATATATATAAAGAACAGCCAAATCACGAGATGCATAAGGCAAGGTCTGGAAAGGACCCGAGTGCAGGCGCTCTGTCCCCATGGAGTTGACATGCATCATTATCCCGGTACATTGATATGTTCACCTACCTGGAAATACCCCCAAGCCTCATTTTTCAGAGTTTTTCTAGAAGTTTTATTACTTAGAGATGATTGATTAAATTATTGGCCATTGGTGACTGAACTCAGTCCCCACCCTCTTCACATCCTAGAGGTCAGTGGTGGGTCTGAAATTTCCAGCCCTTTAATCGTGTTGTTGGCTGCCCTGGCTAGCAGCCCCTCCCCTAAAGCTATCTGGGGGCCCACCAACAGTTACCTCATCAGCATAAACTCAGATGTAGTCAGAAGGGGCTTGTTATGGATAACAAAATACACTCCTATGGCTCAGGAAATCCCAAGAGTTTTAGGAGCTCTGTGCCAGGAACCAGGGGACAAAGACCAAATACAGACATTTTCTTACACCGCAACCCCCAGTTGTTTCCCCTTCTCCACCTGCACCTTTTCAGACGAACCACCTGTGTGGAATTTGTCTCCCAGCAGGACGCTGGCAGACACAGCGGGCCGTCCTGCGTGCCCACACGTGGTGCCATCAGCGCAGCATTTATGGCCCCACATTGCAGCTTTCTGTGAACCTGCTCACGTTCCTCACTAAATCACGGACTCCTTGAGGCAGAAACACGTCCTGGCCACTCCTGTATCCCCACCATTCTAGCCGGGTGCCTGGCTCACAGTGGTCGGCAATGGTTTTTTAAATGGATCAGTGAGTGTTTGCATCTCTTATTCTGGGCATAAATTCATTCAGCACCTTGTATGTCAGAGACTGCTCTAGGTGCTGAACACAGAGAGAGCTGCCCCAGTCACTGCTGGGCTCTGGCACTCCTGTGCTCTGGCACACACACCATGCTGGGGAGACAGAAGGGCCACCCACGTGGAGTTGCCTTTCTGCCACATCCTGGACACACCTTGGAGCAGTGCAAGTCTCCTTCATAGACACTGAGGCGTCCATAGGACTGACTGACTCCACAGTGGCTCTGGGCTGAGGATCATCCTTACAGCTCCTGCCTCTCACATTCCAGGGACCTCTTGGCCTTTTTTCTAGGACCTGGGGAGCAATGGTTTATTTGATCCTTAGCATTTTCCAGCTACTGGGAAGACTCCACCATTGGTGAGAACAGAAGCCCCACGGACTCTTCTCTCTGTCTGAGAGGTGAGGGAGTGGAGATTAGGGGTTCCAACTCTGCCTGGTTCAAATTCTGCCTCCACACTCCCCTGCACAAGTTACTTAACTCGGTTTCTACTTGCCTTAGTTTCTGCATTTATAAAATGAGGTGAGAATAATACTAATACCTCTTAGAATTGATTCAAGGAGCAAATGAATACTTACAGCCTGTCATTAATACTAATAAATATAAACTGCCATTACTTTTTCTCCTTTATAATATCCTTTATGGGGTAAAAATAAGAAGATATGTCTACATATTCATAAAGGAATGTTGGAGAGACACACTAGAAATTACTGAATAGGAGGTGGCAGAATAACTTTTCAATGTACAGATTTTTTAATCAAATTTTGTTGCATCCAACAGATTTTAAAATTTTGCCCCTGTGGGTATGTACAATCATCTGAAGCTAAACACACACGCATGCACACACAACCACACACTCTGATGCCACTCATCTCTGTCCCTCCTCACTGCACATGGGTCACAACAAACATCTCCAGAGGCTTATTCTGTGACCTCACCATTCATCTGGGCTGAGCTAGAAGAAGAGCATTCAGATTAAAGGCCAGTGTTTGAGTCAGGGCAGAACACATCCCATTGGCAATGTCCTATTTATGTGGACTTGTATTTCCATTGACGATGACAACGGGAAACAAAGATGGAAGCAGGGCCTGGATTGAAAATGCTTTGAATACATTATATCACATTAATTCCATGGAGGCTTTCAAACCAGACTGATCAGACATTTGAAAATCATTTATCTTAAATGTGTCTCTGTAATGTACACGGGCATTAAAAATGACAGTGAATTATATTGATTTCATGTTTTACATTGAAAAACAGGAAGCATCTCAATTCCTATTTGGGGTGAGGGCATTTTTCTAATCCCATAATTAGCCCTCTAAGCATTCAAAATAACATCTCATCCCAGTCTTTCAAATAGCCACTCTTTCTAAAAAGCCAGCTAATGTATGCATCCGCAGACACAAAGACCAAAATAAATCAAGTGATGCCTGCTCTGCTACCCTTAGGTGCTGAGATACAGGGAAAGGAATGGGAACAAGGAAGCCATCGCCGGCATCTCCAGCTCTGGAGGCTTCACAACTTGCCTCCTCCTTCGTCGTTGGGTCATCCCACACGCAACCACAACTATGTGGGAGATTCTGTGCCAGGCTTTGGCAACTAAGAATAATAAAAGGGGCTTCCTGTCCTCAAGGAGCTTATTCTGTAGTGACAGGGACAGCACAGTCATGTAATTATAATACAACACAGGAGCCGCCAAATGGCAGAGTGGAAAGAGAGCTGCTGGAACATGCCAAAGGGGGATGCCTGGAAACCTAGGTGAATCGGCTTGTGACTATGTATTGGTTTGCTGTCTTACATATTTGTCTCATCTGAGATGAAACATAGAGGTCTGCTGTTCTATTTTCTTTGTGATCCAAGATATGCTGCTGGAGGTACAGTGCCAGGGACACTTTCATAGCAATGCATTCGTGTGCATGCAGGTATTCACTCATCAAACATTCAGTTAGTGTAAGGTCCTGTGTTAGCTTCTGCAAATACTGAAGACTGACAGGATGGTAGTTTTGGGTTCAGTCATTAAATAGGTACTGCCCTCTGGCATTATGTCTCTATATCATTGGACAACAGATTCCCATCCTGAACATTGGTGGTGGGGTCACCAAAGCCTAATCAATTGAAAAACAAGAGCAAGGTCCCACAGAGCCTGGGTTAGGAATCATACATTTCTGTCACCCTACACCCGCTGACTCATGCCCGTGGCAGACACTGCCACCCAATCAGGCGTTTGTCCATACAGAGACTGCGCACAGCTAAGAATCCTCTGTAATACAATATTTGCCATTCTTGGTCTCTGTTCTAAAACAATGCCACCCAAAGAGGATGCTACACCTCCCACACTTCATAGCAGGCAAGCGACCAGTACGAAAGACATTTGCCAAGGGATGAGGAGAGAACAGGGAATCTTCGGTTGTTTGTTAGACCACTTAGGGCGGCCTGCAAGGCTGTGGCTAGGATTCCATAAGTATGCAGGGTGCTAAGGTGCCTCCACGTATTTTTTTGAGACAGTCTCGCTGTAACACCCAGGCTGGAGTGCAATGGTGCAATCTTGGCTCACTGCCACTTCTGCCTCCTGGGTTCAAGCGATTCTCCTGCCTCAGCCTCCTGAGTAGCTGGGATTACAGGCACACACCATCATGCCTGGCTAATTTTTGTAGTTTTAGTAGAGATGGGGTTTCACCATGTTGGCCAGGCTGGTCTTGAACTCCTGACCTCAGGTGATCTGCCCTCATCGGCCTCCCAAAGTGCTGGGATTACAGGCATGAGCCACTGCACCTGGCCGCCTCCACATTCTTTATCAGAGTTAGCCCTTTGTACAGCTCTGAGAACAGGTCACGCTTTCTCTCACAACAAGTCTGAGACCCACTATGGTCAAATGCCTTCCTAAAGGGGCAGGACAAGGATGGGTGGGGAAATTGCATGTCTGAGACCCAGCACTCATTCCAGGATGTCACAGCTTCCCAAACCGAGGGCCACAGGCTATCTGCCCTGCACTTGCCACATCAGAGTCCGTGAGGGAATGCCACATGTATTCTTCCTAAGCTGTGTTGACACCAGTTGGAGTTGTGGAATACAGGGCTCAATTCAGACTACCTCCAACTGCCTGGCATGTGTTAAGACTCAGCAAACCATGGATACACGTGATGGAATCTCCTTCTGAAGGCCCTCCCAGTGACTGAATCTTAATAGAACCCCAACCGAAGCGTGTTTGGAGGGCCACCAGCATCAGGATCAGCTGGGGAGCTTTAGCAATCCAGATTGTGGGCCTTCACACTAGATCCTGGAACCAAAAATCCAAGGGTCCTGAGACTCTGCATTTTAAAGGCCGTCCATGGTGAGGATGTGGAGAAGTGGGAATGCTTGTACCCTGCTGGTGGCAATGTAAAATGGGTGCAGCCTCTGCGGAAGAAGTTTGGTGATTCCCCCAAAAATTAAACAGAGAATTGCCATATGATCCTGAAATTCCACTTCTGGTTATATGCCCAAAAGAATTGAAAGCACGGTCTTGAGATATTTGTACACTATGTTCACAGCAGCATTATTCCCGACAGCCAAAAGGTGGAAGCAACTCAAGTATCCATCAATGATGAATGAACACACAAAATACATACAGTGGAATATTATTCAGCCATAAAAAGAAGGAAATTCTGACACATGCTACAACATGGATGAACCACGAGGACAGGATGCTCAGTGAAATAAGACAGTCATAAAGGGGCAAACACTGTATGATTCCACTTACATGAAGTACCTAGAGTAGTCAGATTCACAGAGACAGAAGGGAATGATGGTTGCCAGGAAGTGGGGGAGAGGGAGAAATGAGGAGTTGCTGTTTCGTGGAAATGAAGTTTCGATTTTGCAAGATGAAAAGAGATCTGGAGTTGGATGGTGGTGATGCGCATTCACAGCAGCGTGAATGCCCTCAGACCTGCAATTTCTCCTCCCATCCTAGTCCTGCCCCTTTGGGAAGGCATTTAACCCCAGTGGGTCTCAGCCTCGTTGTGGGAGAAAGCACGGGCGACAGAGCGAAACTCCGTCTCAAAACATGGTGAAATGAGCTGCACACTTCAAACGGTTAACATTGTGAATTTCTATTATATACATTTTACTACAACTTAATAATTTAAAAAAGAAAGAAAGAAAAATAGCTCTCTGACTAATTCTTATGCCATTAAAATTTACCTGAAACTTTTTACCTCTTACCTCCTGGCACCCTAAAGTCTCTCTTTTCTTTGCTCTTTGCATTTAATGTGTCACCAAATCCTTCATTCTTAGCTTAGAGTGGCCCTTCCTTCCCCATTCCAGGCCTGTACCACGTCGTGCCTGCCATGCTCCTCTCTGGTTGGTGCCCTGCAGCCTCTGGTCTATATCCTATTCGGCCTGCTGAGGAAGTTGGTTTGCCCGAGTACTGTCCTGATGCTCTGTACAGCAAGGCTTTCCACATCCCCCATCAGCTGTCCCTGCCCCAGCCAGTTGACTTGGTTTGTCAGAAGTCTCAACACATGCCCTCCGTCCAAGTAGGCCAGCTTCCTTGTGGTCCCCTAAGACACCATGCTCTTTCTCACCTCTGTACCTTTGCTCCCACAATCACCCACACAATGATGCTTCCCTCTTTCTGTACTCTGTCCGCTCAAGTCCCAACCCCACCTTGTCCATCTACTCCTGCACCCAGTCCTCTTCTTGGCCCTCGACTGCTGTACCTTCAGCAACCACATCAAAACACAATGAAGCACCTGGCCACTATCCTCAGCATTACTCTTGCCACCCCATAAAAGGAGGACGCTGCTTCCCTGTACAGACCATTTTGTGTTTCTTTTGTGTCTCCTGCAGTAGGACCTAGCCCAATCTTAAACTCCCAGTAGATATTCAACAGCTACTAGTTGATTGATGTGAATAGATTTCAATTTAGGCAGCTGGGCTGAGCAAATGTCACAGTACTAATCAGTTTCCAACATGTCAGCTGTGCTCTTTTAAATCTATTTGGGGTGTGTAGTCCTGGTCTGAGATTCCTGACGGTGGCTAAGAAGTTCTGGGTCTCCACATTTGGAAAAAGGCAGCTTTCAGGGTCATTTGAGGGCAAGGCTGGGAGTGTGGCGAGCTGGGTGCAGGACTGCGTGGGAAGCAGTAGAAAAGTGTGAGACAGAGGCGGTGTCGACAACAAGGACTCTGCAGGCATCTTCTGAAGAAACAGTGCTCTGTGGAAAGGCAGCTTGGATTCCTGGCTCTGAACTCGGGGGTGAGCAGGGAGATAGAAGGCTGGGCTGCTGCAACCCAGACTGTCTCCAAGGGAAAAGAGTAAAGGTCAGGGTCAAAGATCACCCTACTCCTTGCCGCTCATGGCCACCACCTCTCACGGTTCCCACCCTCCCTCCTGCTAACGTTGCACCAATCTGGGTGAATGAAATAATCTGAAAAATCAGAGAGCTTGCCTCTGGCTAGTGAGAGCTTGACTTTCCACTTCTCCATGGGCTGATGCTCATTTATCAAATACTCACCGAACACCTGTGTGTGCAGGCACTCTGCAGGGCACTGGGACCGCAGGGAGCAAACCACGCAAACAGACTCCATCATGTCTGTGATGGCCGATGTGCCCGGCATCATGCTGGACACTGGAGACTCCTCGATGGAGACAGCACAGGCTTCCCAAGAAGGGACTATGGTCAGGAAGAAAGAGTTGCATGCAGGCATTTACAATATCAGGGTGGCACTCACACTGAAGAGTATTTAGAACTTGATGCTCATATGTCATATGTTTGGACAAAGATAAAATAAAACTCTTTAACAGGGGAATATTTTTGTAAATGTTTAAATTTTTTTTTGAAACAGAGTATTGCTCTGTTGCCCAGGCTGTTGTGCAATGGTGTGATCTCATTTCACTGCAACCTCCACTTCCCTGGTTCAAGCGATTCTCCTGCCTCAGCCTGCCAAGTAGCTGGGACTGCAGGTGCACACCACCACACCCAGCTAATTTTTGTATTTTTGGTAGAGATGGGGTTTCACCATGTTGGCCAGGCTGGTCTCGAACTCCTGACCTCAGGTGATCCACCCGCCTCAGCCTCCTAAAGTGCTGGGATTACAGGCATGAGCCACCACGCCTGGCTTGTTTTTATTTTATTTTTTCATATTTTATATGATGTTTAAAAAACCTTCTTCATGGTGTCATTAAAATGACTTTCTCCTATTTTACCCAATCTCAGCTTCCTGCTCTCATGGCCAACACTGGAGACCACATATGCTAATTGTCTCATAAGCATATTTCATGATTTCCAAGCACTTAGTCTTGGAGGTGTCCCTACTGAGTCACGGTCCCCAGAGGACCGGTCTCAGAAGGCCCCTCCCATCCAGACACCCTCATTCTGCTAAGGCATCGTCAACAACTGAGAGACTCTTTCCTGTCCCTTGACAATTACAGGTGTTGCATAGGGTGAGAGCTTTTTCTCACCTTGAGACGTGCTCAACGCATTCTTGGAAAATAATGACTTCATACATTGCTCTGTTCTAAATAAGACTCTAGCCCATTCTCACTCTCCACCCCATACTTTCTGGCAAGGATGATCTTACAAAGCACTAAAATGACCTCATTCTGTTGTTATTTGCAGAACAAAAGACTTGTCTGTCCATAGATATTTTCCCACCATTGAAACTGGTGGTTGAAATTCCCACAATAAGGGTCACTGGTTAATAGGTGTTCCCGCTAAAATGTAAATCCATGAACTGTGGGAAGGATCCCTGAAAGCAGTCGTCGAATCCCCTGGGGAGCTTCTAAAAATGCTAAATCAGGATCTCTGGGAGGTAACCACGATGACTTTTTTCAAGCTCTCAGGGTAGTTCCAATGAGCTGCGAAGTTGAGAACAGCTGCCTTAAGCTCACAGAATCCAAGGAGCTGCTGAGAACAGTTCAATCCTTCAGGTCCACAAGTCCTGTTCAAGGGGGCAGTAGGGGCCCCAGGAGAGGTCCTGCTCCCTCACTAGTCCCAGTGGGATTCATGGACCAGCAGCACCAGCATCAGCATCCTCTGGACACTTGTTTTAGAAATAAAGACTCCTCGAGCCCACCCCAGAACAAAGAAATCAGAATCTGCATGTGCTAAGGTTTGAAAGAGACAGTCCAGATGATGTCTTTCAGGGTCTGCCGTGGGTGTCTGCTGGTGGCTCGCTGTTATAGGTCCAAATGTGTCCCTCAAAATGTACATACTGAAGTCCTAACCCCCAGTACTTCAGAGTCTGACCTTATTTGGAGACAGGGTCTTTACAGAGGTAATCAGGTTAAAGTGACGTCATTAGGGTGAGCCCTGATCCAGTAGGACTGGTGTCCTTATAAAAAGGGGAAATTTGGTTTTTAAATATTTTATGCTTTTAATTGACAAATAATAATTGAACATATTCATGGGGTGGGGGGTACATAGTGATGTTTCAATACATATAGTGCATAGCAGGGATCCCCAACCCCCAGGCCACGGACTGCTACTGGTCCATGGCCTGTTAGGAACCAGGCTGTAAGGGGTGAGCAGCCTGTGGGTGAGCAAGTGAGGCTTCATCTGTATTGACAGCCACTCCCCATCTTTCGCATTACTGCCTGAGCTCTGCCTCCTGTCAGATCAGCAGTAGCATCAGATTCTCGTAGGAGCATGAACCCTGTTGTGAACTGTGCATGCGAGTTACTTATGATAATCTAATGCCTGATGATCCGTCACTGTCTCCCATCAATCTAGTTGCAGGAAAACAAGCTCAGGGCTCCCACTGTTTCTACATTATGGTGAGTTGTATAATTATTTCATTATATGTCATCACAATGTAATAACAGTAGAAATAAAGTGCACAATAAATGGAATGTACTTGAATCATCCTGAAGCCATCCACCACCACCCCATCCATGGAAAAAATGTCTT
Organism: Pan paniscus; assembly: GCF_029289425.2. Taxonomy (NCBI): domain Eukaryota; kingdom Metazoa; phylum Chordata; class Mammalia; order Primates; family Hominidae; genus Pan; species Pan paniscus. The sequence goes on from NC_073254.2 coordinate 18,121,316, forward strand.
CCATGAAACCAGTCCCTGCTGCCAAAAAGATTGGGGAACTGTGGTGTATAGTCATCAGATCAGGGTAATCAGCATATCTGTCAGCTCAAACATGTATTATTTCTTTGTGTTGGGAATGTTCGCTATTCTCCTTCTAGCTGTTTGAAAGTACAGAGCATTGTTAGCGATAGTCACCCTACAGTACTATGGGACAAAAGAACTTATTCCTCCTATCTAGCTGTGATTTTGAATCCTTTAGTAAATCTCTCCCTAATCCTCTTTTCCCCATTCTTCTCAGCCCCGAGCATCCTTTGTTCTACTTTTTACATCTATGAGATCAACCTTTTTAAAGCTTCCATACACGAGTATGAACACGCCATGTAAAAAGGGGAAATTTGGATGCAGAGACACACGTGTGGGGAGAGTGCCATGTGGACATGAAGAAGGCCACCCGCAAGCCAAGGAGGGAGGCCTGGAATAGAGTCTTCCCTTGTGGTTCTCAGAAGGCATCAACTCTGCCAATGCCTTCATCTTGAACTTTTTTCTCTAGAACAGTGAGACAATAATCTCTGGTGTTGAAGCTACCAGTTTGTGGTAGCTCCTGGCAGTCCCAGGAAATGAATATACTCGTACTGTCTCTTCTCTATTTTACGGCCAAACTTCCTGAGAAAGGGCCAGAAGGAGCCCATTGGCCACTGTCATCCCTGATCTGCAGAGTCACTGGCAGGAGCCTATTGATGGGCTTTGCTAGGGTCAGGAGCCCAGAGCGAATTCCTCTGGCTGTGGGCAGGGTGGCGGTTGGTCACATGGCCAGCTCTCTTTGGAAGGAGGGAGAGTTTCTTCTCACAGAGGACCTCTCACCCAGAACCCAAGTCTTGAGAACCCACCATGGCCAGTACACAGTATAGGGTACTGTAGGGACTACATTTGATTAAATTGTCTGTCCTGTAGACATTTGCAGACTGACTGGTGAAGGGAAAATCTTGATAACCTGATAGGTGGAGCATTCTGGGGCCATCTACCTCTCTTGTGGTATCAGCTTATAGTCCAATCTCTTCATCCTGCTAAAGATCCAGCCCTTCTCTGCCCCACACCCAACTTCTTTCAAGAGCTTAATGAACCATCCATCCTTTGCTGAAGGCTGGGAGATGGAGGAAAGGGCTGCATTGCCTTACAGAGGAAACCTATGCCAACACACCCTCTAAACTCCTCTTTCTCTTTCTCTGCAGAAATCATCCAAACCCTCTTCTTCATCTTCAGGGCCTCCATTTTATCATCCTCTCGACACCTCTTCTCACAAATTTGGCAGCTGGCCTGTGGGTCATCAAACGGAAGCCAACTGAGCGGCACTGTCAGGGAGGTCCAGCCTGAGACCCCTGGAGCACCGCTGCCACTGAACAAGTTGGGTTTATCACGAGTTGCAGTGTGGGAGGACACCCACCATGGGAGACATGGGGTGTCTCCATAGGAGGGTGTTAGGAAGGTTCCATGATAGGATTTGAGATTTGGTTGGATGATTTGGGGAGGCTGTCAAGAAGTGGAGGTCGGCTCTAGATTAGATACTGTCAGAAAGATGGGCAAGTCTGTGATTGGGTGTCTCAACAACTCTCTATAAGGAAGGGAGATGAGAACAAGACAGAGCTGTCATCAGCAAAGTGGTAGTCATTCATTTTAGCCAAAAGAAGGGCTTTAGGGGGATATTTTTGTGGGTGGCATGGTGACCTTGATTTTGGTCTATACTTATGCAGTCACCTTGCCTCATTGTGTCATGGTTGCAGACTGGCATCTGAGATTGATATTCTGTGCTGCGGTGTATGCCCAGCTGTGAGTATCAGGCCAGTCTCTGGATGTCAGGGGTTGCAATTTGTTCATTTTCCCTGCACCCCATTAAAGAAAAACCAATTCATTCAGCCAATTTCATTCACCCATTATTTTTCATGCACAGCTCTAAGCTGCAGTGAGGGGGTCTCAGTTTATCTCATGCATCCCCTGTATCAGGTGAGGGCATACAATAGGAGCTTTATAATGAAAGAGCAGGATGGATACCCATGCATTGGTTCAGCCAGCATGCCTTTACCAAGGCCTCCTAAGAACCAGGCTACCCTGGGCGTGAGCAGTTCCTGGATGAACACTACTCCATCCCTAAGATGCCAAGCTGTTTGCTACAAGTATTTGGGGTGTCGGGGTGAAGAGGTTGTATTTGTGTGTGTCTCTGTGTCTGAATCTTCTCTTATAAGGATATCAGTCTGACTGGATAATGGTTCATCCTAATGACTTTTTTTTGACATGAAGTCTCGCTCTGTCACCTGGGCTGGAGTTCAGTGGCATGATCTCAGCTAACTGCAACCTCCATCTCCCAGGTCCAAGCGATTCTTGTGCTCCCAAGTAGTTGGGACTACAGGCATGCACCACCACTCCTGGCTAATATTTGTATTTTTAGTAGAGATGGGGTTTTGCTATGTTGGTCAGGCTGGTCTTGAACTCCTGACCTCAAGTGATCCACCCACCTTGGCCTCCCAAAGTGTTGGGATTACAGGTGTGAGTCACTGTGCCTGGCCGAACTAATTTAATCGTAATTACCCCTTGGGGTTAGGGCTTCAACACATGAATTTGGGGTGTGGAGCACAGCTTCATATCATAGATGGAGTCATACAGGAGGAGGTAAGAGTACTTTAAGGTGTCCCAGGGATAAGGTAGAGATGGGTAGGGTGCTCTGCAGGCTGCAAGGACGGAGCAGCAGGCATTGCCAAATGAGAACACAGGTATCAGAGTTTTTGGAGGGGCAGTGATGGGCCAAGTCATCACAGATGAGTGATGACTCCCGTGGGCACAGGGGTTGGGGGAGGGCTGTGGGGAGGTGTCCTAACCACAAGAAGGGGAAATAGGTGTGTGGAGGGAAGTACAGGCGGGGCAGCTGGTGCCTCTTGTTCCCTGTAAAATTTGGGGAAGTTAACGGAACTCTGGGCTCTCCACACCTGGATACTGCTTACCCGGTAGGAACTGCCTGTCGTCCTGAGCTTTCTAAGAACGTGCCCTCCTGGCTGGGCATGGTGGCTCATGCCTGTAACCCCAGCATTTTGGGAGGCTAAGGTGGGCAGATCATGAGGTCAGGAGTTCAAGACCAGCCTGGCCAACATGGTGAAACTCCATCTCTACTAAAAATACAAAAACTAGCTGGGCATGGTGGTGCATGCCTGCAATCCCAGCTACTGGGGAGACTGAGGCAGGAGAACTGCTTGAATTGAGACCCGGGAAGCGGAGGTTGCAGTGAGCTGAGATGGCACCACTGTACTCCAGCCTGGGCTACAGAGTGAATCTTTGTCTCAAAAAAAAAAAAAAGAAGAAGAAGAAGAAGAAGAACATGCCCTCCTGAAACTATGGAAGAAAATAAAATGTTGGTTATTCTGGGAGGATTGTGACAAACAGGCACTGAGAACTGGTTTGGCAGCTGGCCCAGGAGTGTGCCCACTCTGGATGGACCCTCTGGGGGTGTTCTGGTCTTGGCTGTTTTTATGTTTACCTCTCCACCCCCAGCCCCTTTCACAGTCTCAGATCTCAGCTCCATCCCATGCCAACTGGCTAACTCTGAGCAGGCGACTTCCTAAGCTCAATTTCCTCATCTGGAAAATGGGACCATGCCACCTGCTCCCAAGGGCTGCCCTAAGGAATATGTGAGGGGCTTTCGCAGCAGCTGGCTCAGCCCTCTTTCTTTTCCTTCCTCCATGATTGTGGGGGAGGCAAGGAACATGCCTGAAAGAGACAAGGGACACTCAGAAGCAATCCACGCACAATCAGCTCTGCGGTACTCTTCAAGACGTGCTGACTCAGAAGCTTGTTACAGCCCAGAACATTCAAAGGGCCTCCAGTAAGCTAAAGTCATTTCATATTTACTATAAAAAGGAACCTTGAAAGTCAGCCAGTCAATGCTCCTATATTATGGATGAGGAAACTGAGGCCCAGGTATGCTTTGACTTGTCTCAGTCACTCAGCAAATAATTTACAGAGCTGAGAGGAGAATGCGGGTTCACATAAAAGACATTCAAACGAACAGGTTTGCTCACTCAGGGCCAGAAAGGAATCATAGAACAAACAACAAACATGTTAAAAATTTATAGATATTAGCTAATGTTTGTACATGGTCTTTACCATGTGACAGGCATTTATTCTAAGTGCTTTATCCCTATTAAGTCAGTCAGTTCTCTTTACAATCTATGAAGTAGGCAGTACTATGAAGTGCTCGCATTATTTCCCTTCTACAGATGAGGCACCAATAAGTAATTGCCCAGGGTCACGGAGTTAGTGAGTTGTGGAGCAAGGGTTTAGATAGAGGTGGTCTTTCAGAACCTATGCTTGTCACCATTATGGTTTACTGCCTTGTAACCAATGTAGCCAGTGGTTCTCAAAGAGTGGTCCCCAGACCAGCAGCCCTCACATCCCCTGGTGCTATGGTTTGAATACCAGTGTCCCCTGCAGAATGCATGTTGAAACTTAATCCCTAATGCAACAGTATTAAGATGTATGGCCTTTGGGAGTGATTAAGTCATGAGGGCTCCACTTTCATGAATGGGATTAGCACCCTCATAAGAGGGCTCTAGGTTAAAGAGAACTCTCGCTTGCTCTTCTGCCTTCTGCCATGTGAGAACACGGTGTACCTTCCTTTCAGAGGCTGCAGCAAGAAAACACCGTCTTGGAAGGAAAAAGCTGCCCTCACCAGACACTAGTCCTGCTGGTGCCTTGGTGTTGGACTTCCCAGCCTCTGGAACCATGAGAAATAAATTTTTATTGTTTATAAATTACCCAGTCTGGGCTGGGAGTGGTGGCTCAAGCCTGCAATTCCAGCACTTTGGGAGGCTGAGGCAGGTGGATCACCTGAGGTCACGAGTTCAAGACCAGTCTGACCAACATGGAGAAATCCCATCTCACTAAAAATACAAAATTAGCCGGGTGTGGTGGTACATACCTGTAATCCCAGCTACTCGGGAGGCTGAAGCAGGAGAATCACTTGAACCTGGGAGGCAGAGGTTGCAGTGAGCCGAGATCACGCCATTGCACTCCAGCCTGGGCAACAAGAGCGAAACTCTGTTTCTAAATAAATAAATAAATAAATAACCCAGTCTGTGGTATTTTGTTGCGGTAGCACACATGAACTAAAACACCTGGGAAGTTGTTAGAAATGCATTATTGGGCTGACTCAGACCTACTGGAGTGGGGCCCAGAGCTGTGTTAACAAGTCCCCAAGGTGATTCTGATGGATGCCCAAGGTTGAGAACCACCACCTTCAGTGTTTGCCTTTCTTTCCCTCCAACCCTCAGAGAACTTTTGCTGGAGGTGGAGAAAAAGGTTAGGAAGATCCATTAGTGAAACTGGAAGTTTCCTGGAGGACACACTTGGACCACTGCTTTTGCATTTTAGTGAGTATAAGAAATGATCTAAGCTGGGAAGGTGCCATATCGGTATTTCATCCATTTCTTTCTGCAGAAGTAAATTTGGGGTTTATTTATACTTTTCCTTTCCCCCCCTTGTCTAAGTACCTAGCACAGAATGGAGCATTGATAATCAATAAGCTTTTATGCGGCCCCTTAACGACTTGTGTTCCACACAAAGCTAGCCTGAATGCAATCGGTCACTGATGGGTACAGGCTTTCTGGATGGAGACTGCAGTTTGTGCCGTGATGAGCTAGTGAAACACTCAAAGCTTGGCCTGCTTTAATGCTATTTTCCTGTCCTTCTCACCCCCTGCCTTTCTCTCTCTATTCCTTCTCTCCCTCCCTAACTCACTTATTTTTCCTTCTCTTTCTGACTTTCCTTCTTTCTTTTCTTTCTTTCCCTCCCTCCTTCTTTCTTTCTCTTTCTTTTTTCTTTCTTTCTCTCTTCTTTCTCTTTCTCTCTTTCTTTCTCCTTCCTTCCTAACATTCCAGCTTCATTATTACCATTATTTTTGAGATGATTAAAAGAAGACACTTGACACTAATTTGGGGAATTAATCTCAAGAGCAGAGATAAAAACTTGAATCACGAAAAACAAAAGCAAAAACCCCCAAACCTGGAAAGAAAGAAAGAAGAGATCATGTGCTAACTAGTTGGCTTATCAAACATTTGACTCTTTTTTTCACCTTGACAGTCACCAGGAAAGCAAATTTGTACTGTAGAATGACCATTGCATATGAGTGAACTCTGGTGTCTACTGGGAAAACCAACACCTAAAGTGTGCAAACTTGAGTAACCAATTTGAAGGCTTATAGGGGAGTAGATGACTAACAACAAAATAGGATAAGCTGTTTCCAGCTTACAAGAGATGCCCCGGAAGTGTTAAGGGAATATGCTGAGAGGCACCATGAGATAAGAGTGAAAAATGGAGCCTTATTCAATAAACAGGGTTCAAATCAGAGGTGAGAGGGAGACCCATGAGCAATGAAGTCTGGATGAATAGAAAATAAAATTTACTTTCTTTTACCCTGTTTATTATGTCTTTCCTTAAAATCTTCATCATTCCTTTAAGAACAGTTGATAAGACGTTAGTTGTAGCATCTTGACAAAGATAAGGATATCTGTAGAATAGCTAAGCAAATTAAACAATGTTATATTAATTTCTGGGGTAAGGGGTGGTTCTTTCTTAATTTAAAACACTTATTTACATGAATCTAACCCATTGAAATATAAAATCTTTCCAAGCAGATAGCTCATTGGGCCTACTTCCATAAATACATAAAAAAGGAAGGCTGGGCGTGGTGGCTCACGCCTGTAATCCCAGCACTTTGGGAGGCCAAGGTGGGCGGATCACGAGGTCAGGAGATGAAGACCATCCTGGCTAACACGGTGAAACCCCGTCTCTACTAAAAAAAATACAAAAAAACTAGCCAGGCGTGGTGGTGGGCGCCTGTAGTCCCAGCTACTCAGGAGGCTGAGGCAGGAGAATGGTGTGAACCCAGGAGGCGGAGCTTGCAGTGAGCCGAGATGGCGCCACCGCACTCTGGCCTGGGTGAAAGAGCGAGACTCCGTCTCAGAAAAAAAAAAAAAAAGAAAAGAAACAAATGACTATTTGAAATTAAATCCTATCTGCTTTTTAAGGAGCAGGGACTCTCTTAAAGGATGCGTTAGAGAGTAAACACAAAATGCCGTGCTGTTAAAGGAAAAACCTCCCCTTCATTTCACTGAGTCCTTTGATTTTGGATTTGTAGATGAGAGCTCAGAGCTTACTTTGGGCACAAGGGCTAGAAGAGTTGAATAGCAGCTCTATGAGATGGCTTGAATGTTTATGTTCCCTCCAAGATACATGTGGAAACTGAATCCCTAATGCCACAGTATCAAGGAGTGGAGGCTTTAGGAAGTGATTAGAACATGAGGGTTCTAAAGGGCCACAAGGAGCTAGCTGGGTTTTTCTGACATTCTGTCCCTTCTGCATGTAAGGTCACAGCCTTTGTCCCCTCTTTCAGAGGAAGCAGCATGCAAGGTACCATCTTGGAGGCAGAGACAGAGACCTCTCCAGACACCAAACCTGCTAGTGCCTTTATCTTGGACTTCCCAGCCTCCAAACTGTGAGAAATACATTTAAGATGTTTGTAAATTACGCAGCGTGAGGTATTTTGTTATAGCAGCATAAATGGATTAAGATATTGGTTACCAGAAGGGGGATGTTGCTACAACAAATACCTAAAAATGTGGAAGGCTGTGTGTTCGCCCTCCCCTCCTGATTCACATCTTCTGTTTCTTCTGTTTCACGTCAGGGCAGTGGAGAAAGCGGAGGAGTAAGGCAGAGAACTGGTCAGGAGGCTGCCTGTGCCCCGACAACCCCCTCCATGTCTCTGAGCCACCTCAGGTGAAGCTGGAAAGCACCAAAAGACTGAAATTGGATGAAATTAAAAGACTTGATTCAGATCCAACTGGACTAGGCCAACAGATCAGGAGACAACTGGCATTGAAAAGACAGCTTATTGGCCGGGTGTGGTGGCTCACGCCTATAATCCCAGCACTTTAGGAGACCGAGGTGGGCGGATCACCTGAGGTCAGGAGTTTGAAACCAGCCCAACCAACATGGAGAAACTGCATCTCTACAAAAAAAAAAAAAAAAAAAAAAATTAGCTGGGCATGGTGGTGCGTGCCTCTAATCCCAGCTACTTGGGAGGCTGAGGCAAGAGAATCACTTGAACCTGAGAGGCGGAGGTTGCAGTGAGCCAAGACAGTGCCACTGCACTCCAGCCTGGGCAACAAGAGCGAAACTCTGTCTCAACAACAACAACAACAACAACAAAGCTTATTAATCACAGTTCCCAAGAGGAGGGGGCATGCCATGTGATGGGGGCCACATGGAGAAGCACCAAGGTAAGTTGGGGGCAGAGGGAGCAGGGAAGGCATGGGTCAAAGCCTTCATGGTTGTTCTGCAGGAAGGAACAGGTCAGGCAGGGTAAGCAGGTTTAGGATTGGCCAGTTTGGAAAATTTCAGTAGGCTGTGGGCATAGGACCGCCCCTGGCTATCCGGTGCCCGCCCTGGGGTGATTGGGGCAGTGGGTGAGAGCCTGAAAATGGAGGTGGTTGGAGGTGTGAACTCTGGCTTGGTTGGTTGGTTTGTATTTGAAAAGCAAGCCCCTGAGAGGAAGCTGTTCCCCAAGGAAGGGGAGAGCAACAAGGGAAGCAGGAGGCCAAGGTACAGTGACTCGGGCATCTTACTGGGTTGTCCAGTATAAGGCATGTTCAGCATCTCCATGCAGGGCATGTGTTAAAGCATCCAACTGGCAGAGTCTGGAAACATGGCAAACATGCAAAGCCAAATCACCTCGGGAAACCTTAGCCATAGAAGCCTGGGAGTCTGGGAAGGGTGATTTTTCAGCCTTATGGTCTCTGCCATCTAGAAAGTCTAACCAGAAGAAAATTGGAACTGACATGGAGCAAGCCAATCCACTATCAAGCACACACAAATCACACAGTCCACACATATAGAAAACATAGAAACACAAACATAGAAAGAAATTAGAGGTCAAGAGTAAACATTCTAGTCATTCTGATACTTTCTTGCACTGCAATGGGTCCAGGTGCAGGCCTCTCTATGGAGATCACTGTTTAAGATCAGTAATTAAAAAGCACATGGCAATGCCTCTGTTAGGACACCCTTATGCACAGCAGAGGGCTTCTCTAGATGTTAAGCCGTTTGGACCCAAACACAGCTTCATAAAGTGGGCCTGCCAGGTGTTATCCCCATTTCTACATGAGGAAACTAAGGCTCAGAGAGGGTACGCTCCTAACGAGCCTGCAGCTTGAGTTCTGGTGTCTTCTTGGTCACACACTATAGGGTTGCATGAATATTCTAGAAGTCTCTGCAAAAAAACTGTGGTCTTATATCTGGATTTTAATAATTGCGTATATCTTTGATTCTCTTTCAACTCAAGGCTGAATGCTAAGTAAATAGGAAGAAAACTCTTTTGGAACTTTAGGTAAAATATTATCTAACGCTGTAATTCCATAACACTTCATATATTTGAAAGGCTGTGTGAAGGCAGCCTCTCCTAGCTTCTTGATTTGCCTTTCCAATATTAACAAGCACATCAATGGAGGGAGGCAATTTCTGACTTCTGCCATAAAGCAGCCATGGTATCAACTTTCATTACTTCAAGGATATCCAATCTTTTGGCTTCCCTGGGTCACACTGGAACAAGGAGAATTATCTTGGGCCACACACAAAATACACTAACACTAATGATAGCTGATGAACTAAAAAAAAAAAAAAATTGCGAAAACATCTCGTAGTGTTTTAAGAAAGTTTACGAGTTTGTGTTGGACTGCATTCAAAGCCGTTCTGGGCTGCATGTGGCCGGTGGGCCATGGGTCAGACAAGCTTGCATTACTTTTCTCAATTCAGAGCTGTGAAAACATGTAAAATACAGAGCCTTAAAATTTTTTAAGTCATGTAAGCAAATTCTAAAATAGAAAACAGTAGAACAGGTTTGGTTCTGTGCTGGGTAGCTTGTTTCTAAACAGATCATGTGTTTTGAAAAAAAAAATACTCCATAGAGATTTTAAAAAAACAAGTTGAAAGACACCCTGAGGGAACTCAGTGACTCAGACTGCAGACAAATAAATTACACCTTTGGTTCAGACTAATTCTGTGTGCGCTTCTAAAAAAAATATGCAAACAGATGTAAAGAGTTACTTAGGGTTTAATGGGTTTAATGTATTAATCACCCTGTTGCAAAACCAGGATACTAAGCTAGCAAATTTAATTGTGGAAGAGAATCCAATTGCAGTTTTCATTTATCAGGGAAATATTTACCTCCATTTCCATTGGATTTTTATTACACTAATGAATAGTTCTACTTCATTGAGACTTCTCTGTCACTAGAGAAATCAAAATGCTTAGTTTACTTTTCTTTTTTTTCTTTTTTTGAGACGGAGTCTCGCTCTGTCGCCTGGGCTGGAGTGCAGAGGTGCGATCTCGGCTCACTGCAAGCTCCCCCTCCCGGGTTCACGCCATTCTCCTGCCTCAGCCTCCCGAGTAGCTGGGACTACAGGCGCCCGCCACCACGCCCGGCTAATTTTTTGTATTTTTAGTAGAGATGGAGTTTCACCGTGTTAGCCAGGATGGTCTCCATCTCCTGACCTCGTGATCCGCCCACCTTGGCCTCCCAAAGTGCTGGGATTACAGACGTGAGCCAACGTGCCCGGCCTACTTTTCACCATGGAATTGGAAAAGAAACATTTGGGAATCAGCTGGAAAAATGACAACTAGCCCAATGGGGAAAACCCACAGGGACTCAGCAGGTTTGTTCATGCTTCCTGTTTATGTGAAGGAGTCCCAGATCACCTCCAAAAGAAATCTGTTTTTAAAAAGGAAGGGGATCCAGTGGGGTATTCTCTGCCAGCCTCCAAAGTTATGGAGATGTGGTCAATGCCGATACAATATAAGCTTAGAATCACAGGGGCAGGAGAACAAGATCATTCTTAGTCAATTAAAAATGTATTCTCTAGATTACTAATCTTTGCTGCATTCCATGGAAGAAAACAATACTTTTCTATGGCCTCAGAGAGCTTAGGTTTTCATCTGAGTTTACCTAGAAGATTCACCATCCTTGTAAGGGAACAGAAAGAGAGAAAGTAAAAAACAAAAGGATCTCAAGTCTGAGGTTTGACATGTGGTGCTCACAGAACATTCCTTTCAGCAGCTGGTGGCCTATTCTTTCTATTGATTAAGAATGTGAAGTTTAAAAAACAAACAAAATATATCATTCCATTGTCCCCTGGCTTGCTAGTTTCTGATAAGCAGCCTCTTGCCTGAGACTTTGTTCCTCTGTATGACTTTTTTTTTTTTTTTTTCCCCTCTCTGGCTCTTTTTAACGATACTCTCCTTGTCACTGGTTTTCAGAAACTGGATTACAAAGTGCCCTGGTGAGGTTCTGTTTGTGTTTACACTATGCGCTTAGGCTGCTTGTTCAGTGCCTTTGATCTGTGGGTTTATAAAACTTGAAACGTTTTCAGCCAAAAAAAAAAAAAGAAGAAGAAGAAGAAGAAGAGCTTCAGGGTCAGCAAGACTCCAAATCAGGCTGAAAGCTGAGTTAGCAGTGGGATCTTAGAGAAGTTCCTCAAATGGTCTGAGTCTTGATTTTCTCATTGGTAAACTGGGGATAATAACACCAACCTTGCAGAGCAACTGTAAGGCCTAAATAAACCAGGTAAACGTGGCAAGACAGAATTCTGCGATATTAGCCGAGTTTCTCCCCATATGCACGCTCCTTCCCAACCACAATTTCTATCACCTTTGCCCTCTGTTCTCTCAAAGTGTGTGTGGCCTTCGGGGAGGGATTTGTGGGGGATAGCTACAAAAGGGTTAACAGCTCAGCTCTTGAGTTCCAAGTAGGCTCTCCCCTTTCCTGTTCTTAAAAATGTTATTGATATGCAAATATAAATACTATGCACAAATCTGAAGTGCACAGCTTGATTATGAAATATATGAATGTCTAAACTGAGAGGCCCACAGAATGCCCAACACGGTGGATGAGAAAGCACCCTCACTAAAACACATTGCTGAAATATTAAAACACTAATAACAAGACACGGTACTAAAGGCTTCCAGAGAGAAGAAAAGTTCACATGCAAAGGCAAGAGAATTGGAATTTCACAGGGGCCTCTCAAAGCCATAATGGGAGCCAGAAATTCAGGGGGAAATGACTCTTATCTTACTAAATTATCCATCCAGAGAGAGGATGTCTCTCTTGTGAGGCATGATTTAAAAACATCTACTCTCATGTACCCTTTCTTCTGAGTTATTAGAGGAAAATAAAGCAGTATACCAAGAATGAGGAAGGCAGGGGCTCCAGGGAACAGAGCATCCCAAAGCAGACAGAAGCACAGGCCACCTCTGGCAGAGGCATGTGGAGACCAGCACAATCTCAGTCCTCTCGGTAGGAGGACTGAAGGCTTAGGAGAGAAATATCCTGGAAAAAGATGGAATGGATCAGTTACCTGATGTGTTTGGTCATGTAGGTAGACAATAATATTCAGAAAGGTTTTATAATTCTGTTGAAGGATTAAGGAAGAATTAACAACAAACCAAGCAAACAAAAATGATTAGCTATCCAAATGATAACTATTAGTGTTATTAGATTATTAGATTCAGGGGAAAAATTAAAATTGTAAGTAAGGAATAAATGAAATCACAGTTCCTGACCATCATACGGTTAAGTGCAGACTATTGATCTAGTCAGTATTGGGAAGGTGGAGGAGGAGGGACTGCAGACTGAGGGGCTGAGAAGATGCAAGATACTAAATGCTCGTTTTCCATAGTAAGAAGTCATCGGATGATGTCTAAAATGGATAAATCAAGAAATAATGTTTTAATAATATTATTTAGAATTAAGGCTGTAAATACTAGAATGGCAAAGAGTTATAAGTGTCCGTTTTCATCACAAGGCTTGTGGTTCTCTTTGATTTTAATCAGGTACATGTATTTCTTTGATGATTTTAAAAAATAAGTTGTCAAGAAAAAGGAAATAGTCTTGAGAGAAAATGCTTTGGATTTGCAAGAGCATAAGCTTGAGAATCTAAAAAGGTTACCCTCTGAGGAGATAGCCATAAAGTTCATGCCGTAAACAATGCATTAGAAAGAGAATCAATGGCTAGCAGCCTGATGCGCCCTTTGGATCTAGATCAATGTCTGAGACAAAGTCGGTGGAGAGGGAACCAGAGGGGTAGGTCCGGGTGTGGGTAGTGGGTGGACTCCACAGTGCCCCGCCTATCTTTCCGCTTTGTAGACCAAGTTGCCTCTGGTGAGAAATGATCATTGAAGCCTCAGAAGAGTTTCAGAATTTGAGAGTCTGGGGGCCTCGTGTTTCATACCCCAGAAGTTGAATATCACAGCAAAAAGGTACAGAGAAGACCTCTGCCCCTTGGTAGCAGCGGTGGGCACAAGATGGACATGTGGCCAGCGTACGGAGGGTCCCCAAGAACTCGCCTATCTCCCCTGGCCCCAAGAGGCACAGGAGAGCATTTGAACACTTCATTATCCCCTCTATTAGGTGGTTCCCAGTAGCCCCCAAATCCCATGTGACTTGAAACAGTGAGGTTTTGTTTCTTGCTTCTGCTACATCTTGTGTCTGTTTCACATTGTCCTCATCCAAAGACCTAGGAAGCCAGAAAAGCCACTGCATACCCCAGACACAGGGAAAGGAAGGTGGAGGCTTACTCCTCGGTTCTCACAGGCTTCTACCTGGAAGTCACACACATACATTTCTCACCCCTTTGAAGTTAGGCGACCTTATGTCATGTTTTGGCTGATGAGATGTCTCTGCTAAAGATCTCATCAGCCCAAACATGACATAAGGTCACACAACTCCAAAGAGAAGTGTAATCTATGCACCCAGAAGAGAAGAGCTGGAAGTGAGCCTGAGGGAGAGCTAGTGAAGCTGTGTTCTGAGTTGGTTCCTGCTGGTGGGTTCGTGGTCTCGCTGACTTCAAGAATGGAGCCGCAGACCTTTGTGGTGTTACAGCTCTTAAAAATGGTAGGAACCCAGTGGTAGCAAGGTTTATTGCCAAGAGCGAAAAGACAAAGTTCCACAGCATGGAGGGGCATGCCAGCGGGTTGCCGCTGCGGGCTGGGGGAGAGGGGGGGGTTAGGAGAGGGGAGGGGGGGTTGGGAGAGGGGAGGGGGGTTGGGGGAGGGGAGGGGCGGGGCAGGGGGTGGCAAGTTTTATTCCCTTATTTGTCCCCTCCCGTGTTCCCTTTCTGTCCTATCAGAGTGCCCTGCTTTCAATCCTCCCTGCAATTGGCTACTTTTAGGATCCTGCTGATTGGTGTGTTTTACAGAGCGCTGATTGGTGCATTTTACAGAGCAGTGATTAGTGTGTTTTACAGAGCGCTGACTGGTGCATTTTACAGAGCAGTGATTAGTGTGTTTTACAGAGCACTGATTGGTGCATTTTACAATCCTCTTGCTAGCTACAGAGTAGAGTGCTGATTGGTGCGTTTTTACAGAGCGCTGATTGGTGCATTTTACAATCCCCTGCTTGCTACAGAGAGTTCAATGGCACGTTTTACAATCCTAGTTACAGAGTGCTGATTGGTGTGTTTTACAATCCTCTTGTAAGACAGAAAAGCTCTCCTCACTCGACCCAGGAAGTCCAGCTGGCTTCATCTCTCAAAGCCACAGGCTCCTCCGGGCTGGGGAGAGGAAACAGAAGAACGCATAGGCTGCTGTGCAAGAGGATGCCAAGCCCTCACATTTCCTGGGAGATGCCAGTGGGGACTGATTCTAGCTCCCAAGGGTGAATCAGGAGAAGCACACCCCGGCGTGCATGGGAGCAGAGCGGGAGATGACCTCAACCAGACCCCTCTCCCAACAGCTGAATGCTGCCTGCGTCACTCAGAACATCGACATGCGCTGGGAGAGAAGGAGTCAGCAGCACTGGATTGGCTGCATTTCATATGAAATGACTGTCTGGGGAGTCATTGCATTAAGTTTTTTGCCTCTGAGCAGAATGGAGGCTTGAGGTAGAAATGAAATGCAGTTAAAGTGAAAATGTGGCCTTTTTGCACATTTGCGTTTTGTGCCCTGTGACACTAACCTGCTCTGTGTGTAAAACCCACAGCGTAGTGGCTGGCAGGGAGAAAATGTCTTGTGTGGAGAGGTGGCCGCTAAGGCTGTGCTTCACTCCCTTCTTCTCTAAAATTGGTTCTTATCCCACAACTTCCAGGCTGAGCACTCAAGATACAGTAGCCAGGTCTTTAGGGAGAGGAGATGGTGCTGGGAACATATTTCTATTGTTTGTGGCATAAAGCTGGAAAGCCCCGTGAGATGCAGTTGTCCACACCCTTGAACCTTGGAGACCTGAGCACCCTCCTGCCCTGTGCTTCGTATCCATCACCTTGAAAAACACTTTAACCGCTGACATTGCAAAAGTATCATGTGTTTGATCTCACACTCCCGAGTGAAAAAGTGATTCCTGCCTGTCTACTTTCTGAACACAGAAGGAGACATTAAGGAGTGGTGTCTCCCTTCAGGACATGGTGTGGACAACGCTGGTAGGAGGTGACCTCCAGAGGCCGAGTGACAAGAACACTGATGCAGAAGCTAGCTCTGGTCCTGTCTGCCACCGCCTGGAGGGGTGGCCCTAGGTAAACCCTGACTTCCTCTGGAGCTTGATTTGCTCATCTGCCACACCAGTGGCTTCGACTGATGGCCTCCCAAGGTCACTTCTGTTTTTAACATTTGGGTCATTTATGGCCACAGAGACCCAGGGAAAGGGAGGCAAAAGCAGAAGAGGAAACAGAAATGAGAGAGGAGAGAAGGGAAAGGAGAAACTGAAGAGAGAACAAGAAAGAGGAAAAACAGGAGAAGACAGAAGAAAAGCCAGTGCTGTATTTGTTGAGAATAAAGGACCTGCCTTGACTTTCTATATCCTTAATGGAGGTTTATTAAATGCCAGAACCACGGCAGAGTGAAGAGGCCTAAGCAATGCATCTCAAAATAGAAGGTTCGGTATTTATTTGGAAGACAGTAATTTCATTTTCCAGGGAGAATTTTCAGTAAAAAGGTTTACATGGGCCATTAAATTCTTATCTTTCAATGTATCTGCCTAAAAGCTGTAAAAATAATAACAATGTCTTGTATTTCCCATGAGCCAGCACTTTCAAAGGACATACAGTACCTAACTCAGTCCTCACAACAACATTGTGAAGTAAACACTGCTGAAATCCTGTGTATGTGTATGCACACTGACTCAGTGAGGTTGTCATTTGTCCAGCAAGGAACACCAAGATTCAAACCAAGCTCAGTTATATTCAAAGCCTGAGAGTCCCAGGGCTTTCCACTGTGTGAGCAAATCATAGGTTAATTTAGACAGTTCCTTAGACATGGATGCTTGAGTGGTTTCCAAGTTTTTAGTATCACAAACAAGGCTGCAGTGAATACTCTTGTCATGTGTCAGTTCATACTTGTCAGATATAATCCCCTGAGTGGGGTTGCTGTGTCAGAGGGAGGACCCTTGAAATTTTGATGATGATTGCCTTTGATAGGGAATGCCCCATTTTGCAATCTCACTGAGAACAGACACTGGTGCCTGCCTTTTGAGTGCCTAGCCAACAGAGGGTTTTGTCAAACTTTTGGAATTTTATCGACCTGATTAAGGAAAAGTCATCTCCTAGTGTAGTTTTGATTTTTCATGTCTCTAATTATGAATGCTTGCAAGGATTTCAGGTCATCTGTATTTCCTGTTCTGTAAACTTCCCATGACTTTTGCCCACTTTTAAAAATTAATCTGTGGTCATTCTATTTTTCATTTCTGGGAGCGCTTCGTGTGTTTTGGAGAAAAGTACTTTTCTGCCTCATGAGCTACACACATTTCCCCTAGTTTTTATCTTTTCTGTTTGTGTTGTGCTTTGGTTTTCGTTTTCTATACAGTTTTTTTTTTAATTTACATTCACAATTATTACTCTTTCCTTTATGGCTTTTAGATTTTGAGACAGAGTTAAATATGCCAATCTACTCCAAGGTTATTCTATCAATCCGAGTTCTAACAGGAAGCAAATGGCACACTGGAGTTAGGATAATTCAAGAGAGGTTTATAGATAAAAGGATGAATTACATAAGCCCTACAAAAGTTTATTGCAAGGGCGTGGGCAAGTTTTAGGGGACTCCCGGGGGTGGTGCTAAAATCAAGACATAGCAGCAACAGAGGAGTCATGACTCCTAGGCCACAGGCGACGGAGAAGTTACTGCAGCATGGAAGGAGCGAGAATTGTGTAGCCCACGGCGCCCAGAGATGAGCAGGGCATCTGTCATGAGAAATAGAGACCTGCAGGAAAAACTCAGGAAAATAAATACCCCACCTTCACCTCCCGCATTGCCTCCCCTGTCTTGTTGTGGCTCAACCTTGGCCCCACTTAGGGAGGCCTTCCAGGGTTGAAGACATGGGAGAGTGGATCTGAATTCTGGGGGTCAGGGGGAGTTGCAAGAGATGCCTTCTGGTGGTAGTTTTTCTACGGTTTTACTTTTTTGCATTTGAAACTGACCCATGAGCATTTATCCTGATGCACTATGGATATTGTGGCCATAACTGTACCTCTTCCCTAAGGGCTATCCATTGTCCCAGTGCTGTCCGTTACAAAGTCCATCTTTACACACTGATGACAGTATCCATGTTTATCATATATTAATTTCCCACATACATTTGGGTCTTTTTTTTTTTTTTTGAGACAGTCTCTCTCTGTTGCCCAGGTTGAGTGCAGTGGCACGATCCCGGCTCACTGCAACTTCTGCCTCCTGGGTTTAAGTGGTTCTCCTGCCTCAGCTTCCCAAGTAGCTGGGACTACAGACGTGCGCCACCACACCCAGCGAATTTTTGTATTTTTAGTAGAGATGAGGTTTTACCATATTGGCCAGGCTGGTCTCAAACTCCTGACCTTGTGATCCACCCACTTCAGCCTCCCAAAGTGCTGGGATTACAGGCATGAGCCACTGTGTCCGGCCACGTTTGGGTCTGTTTCTGAACTTTCTCTTCTGTTCCATTGGGCTATTCATGTGCCATTCAGTACTAATTACCGAGGCCTTATGATGAGTTTTAAAGGCTGGGGAGACCAATCCCTCCTCATTTTTCTTCTGTTTTAGAGTTTTTCTGGGCTATGCTTGCTTGTTGTTTTTGTTTGTTTGTTTGTTTGTTTGTTTTTTTGTTTTTTTAATGCATCTGTTTGTCTACTTCTGAAGGAAGGAAACTTGCCAGGAAATTTTAAGAGATTGTGTTAAATTTGTATATTTGTTTATGGAAGACTCAAATATTTATAATATATTTGTTTTCTTCTTTAAAACAGTGATTTTTGAAGAAATCTGGCAGACATTACCTTACCAAGTAAGAGAAATTATCATTCACAACTATGGGATTAACTAGTATCAGGCACTGCTATGGTTTGAATATATAATGGGTCCCTCCAAAATTAGTATATTGAAACCTAATCACCAAGGTGATGCTGTTAGAAGGTGAGGCCTTTGCTTAGGCCATGAAAGTTCGGTCCTTGTGAATGGAATTAATGCCCTCATAAAAGGGCTGGAGGGAGCAAGCTGGGCTTTTTTGCCCTCTGCCCAACACATGAGGACAGAGTGTTCATCCCCTCTGGAGGACGCAGCAGCAAGGAAGCAGAGGCCAAGCGCTTACCAGACACTGAAACTGCTGGTGCCTCGATCTTGGACTTCCCAAACTATGAGGCATAAATTTCTGTTCTTTATAAATTATCCAATACCAGGTATGTTGTGATGGCAACACGAATGGAGTGAGACAGATGCCTCCTGACTCATGGAGACTCAGGGATTCACTGTGAACACATCACTCAAGCAGGATTCCTGCCAAAAATGCGGGCCCTGAATCTAATATAAAAGCATGTCATGCAAAATTAAATTGGGGGCCATTCTTTAAAAGAAGTGGCCTGTATTCTTCATAACTACCAGGATCTTTAAGGACAATGAAAGGCTGAAGTTCTGATGAAAGGAGACGAAGGAGACATGACTGCTCCTTGCACTGTGTGGTCCCCTTTGGGTCCTGGATCAGAGAAAAAATATCCATAAAGGACATGAATATGGCAATTAATAAAAATTGAATATGCACTGTAGATTATATCACGGTATTGTCTCAATGCTAAGTTACCTAATTTAATCATTGTACTGTGGTTATATAAGAGTTATTTTTCTTACAAAATGCATGCTGAGCTATTTAGGAGTAAGGGCATGGTGTCTGCTATTAAGTTTTAAATAGTTCAAAAAATAGTAATACACACATATGTTTAGAGAGGAGTAATAAAGCAAATGTGGCAAAACTTCATAATTGGTCATCTGGGTGAAGAATATATAGGAATTCTTGATATTATTCTTGCAACTCTTCTGTAGCTATAACATTATTCATGAATAGAATTAAAACAAAAGAAAGTTTGTGTGAGTGAATAAGGAGAAGAGATGTTAAAAGATATGAACTCCTCCCTGCTTTTAGCCATTTGAGCTTGATTTCTGCTTTTTAACACATTGTCCAAAAGCCCAGAAGAATATCAATCTATTAATTAATCCATAAAAGTCAATCTTATTTTTTATTCCCTTAACTAATCATCACTATGTTGATGGCACACGCAGTCACAGTCACAAGTTCCCTTCATCCTGCAGCAGGTCCAGGCAGCCAGTTTTACTGGGTGTCTGCCATGTGCTAAGCTCTTTCTTCTTACAAAGACGAAGGGTACATGCAGCAGAACAGAGCTTGCTGCTGATATACGGGTTTTCCTAGTGTCAGTGACCAGAAAATGAGGTTTGATTTTGATTTTTGAAGCTGAGAGGGACTCTCCCTAAGCCTCTTCCTTGGGTTCATGCTGGCAGTGATAGGAACGACACTGGCTGCTGCTGCCAGGGCCCCACTGCCATGCATAGAGTGCTCACGGTGGCCAGGCAGGTGCTGTGCTTTTTCCCCGCATGACTTTGTTTTCTCAGAACAAGCTCATATGGAGGTTCTATTCCTAACTCCATTGACAGATGTGGAAAGTGAACTAATCCTCCCCTCTTGAATGGTGGTGATGGGACAGGAAGCTGGCTGGCTGCTTCTAGAGCGCACCTCTTTGTGTGCTGTGGAATCTCTGCAATGCCCAGGGTTGCACAGTGCACCTCAGGGCTGGGGCCACGATGTGATCTCCAGCAGAATGTCAGGCTTCTAGCCACAACAAAATCGTGAGAAACACCAGTAATCCTCAGAACGGAGTCCTCTTTGCCTTACAAAGCACAGACTGATGCTCCAGAGAGCCAGTAACCTGGGTGGTGAGGAAGCCAGCCTCCAGGAGTCTGGGAGAAGGGTTGATACACAAATTATGTATGCTCCAGGAAAGGATTCACAAACAAATCCCATGGATTCAGAAGACGGAGGGTCAGTGACAAAAGGAAACAGATGCTATTTTTCAGACAAACACGGAACCACTGAGAGGTGGGAGCAGGAAGGAGCAGCGGGATGGCAAGGGTGCTGAGGGGTGATATGGTACTGAGCAGGGAGAGGAAGGTGCCTCCCACCTGGGCCAGCTTTCTGGAGTCCATCTATAAATGAAGCCCTGTGTTTCCTAACTGCTCTGCTGCTGTGCTGTGTGTGTGTGTGTGTGTGTGTGTGTGTGTGTGTGTGTGTGTGAGAGAGAGAGAGAGAGAGAGAGAGAGAGAGGGAGAGGGATTGAGATTGAGGCTCATCTGGATTACCTAATGACGCCAGGGTCATAATTGGATTCTACTAGGTTATTAAACCCCAATCCTAGGCAGAGCCAGATTAAGGAGTGGCCAGTGGACAGCAATTGCCCAAAGTGCCACTCAACATAGGTCACTGCAATGAGCACTGTTGTGCTCCACCCAGCTCCCCTTGGCTCCCTCTCCTGGTTGCTGTGTGCCCAAGCCCCGGGGCTGTGGCTTGAATGTGTGACCCCTCCAAACCTCTTGTTGAAATTTGATCCCAATGTTGGAGGTGGGACATAATGGGAAGTGTTTGGGTCTTGGGGGTGGAGCCCTCAGGAGTAGATAATGCCCTCCCTTGGAGCAGAGCAAGTAAGTTCTTGCTCTGTTAGTTCCTGAGGGAGCTGGTTGTTAAAGGAGCCTGGTACCTCCTCCCCTCTCTTGCTTCCTCCCTGCACACGCTGGTTCCCCTTCACCTTCCGCCATGAGTGGAAGCCACCTGAGCCCTCCCCAGAAGGTGCTGGTGCTTCTTGTACAGCCTGCAGAACCGTGAGCCAAGTAAACCTTTTTATAAATTACCCAGCCTCCGGTATTCCTTTATAGCAACGCAACAATGAATGAAGACACCTAGCATCCTTGTGCTTTGCTTCTGATGGCCAGCACCTGTGTCCCAGTGCCCTTGGGTGAGTGCAGCCACTTTGCCTCCATTCCTAGAGTTCTGAAAGTATCCAGGAATGACAGCTCCTTGAGGATGGCCCTTGGCAATGACTAATTGATGAAGGAATATGGAAGCCCAGGTTCCTTGCTATGACACAGGACAAACTCTGAGGAGGTGTAATTTTCACTCCAAATTTCTCTGCAGGATCAAGCAGAAAATGCTTTTACCACCTGGCTTGGGTGCCTACCTTTCCTGCTGTGCTGTTCCTGCCTGTTGATCAGTTTCTCCAGGAGAACTGCCTGAAGAAATTGCTTGCACGAAAATTCTGGTCTCAAAGTCAGCTTCTGAGGAGGCTGATCTCCAACACCCACTAACACAGTCCTAGAAATGTAATGGGCAAGAGAAAAGCAACATTTATCCACCTGATCATGGCTCAGAGAGATGACTCCATGTGGCTGGAGAGAATCCTTGGATATTGACTTTGGTGCAAGGGGTGAGCCCTTCCCACTCCATTAAATTGACCAAAGTGCCCTCCTAAGGAATGCAAGTCCAGTCGCCTGTGGGCTTTTTGGTTTCCTGGTCAAAATATGTAAATTGAGGGCTTGAGTGGAACTGCTTGGGACAAAAGTGTGGAGTTTGAGCCTTGGCTGGAGGGGAAGGCAGGAGGAGAGCTGAGCGTGGCACTCGGCTTCTCCTCTAGATAGATACCGAATAGCATTAAATGTTATGAAAATGGCAGCTTTCTCAAAGTACCCACTGCCTCCAACTGACCCTGCTTCCTAGTGAAAATGAAGAGGGATTTTTGCTGGGCCTGCTGAAGAGGAACTAGGAAAGGAATAGGCTGCCAGGATTGGGGGTGACAGATTTAAGGCCCTGTGTGTGGCACTGAGGTGTCCTTGAAGGAGGGGAGAGGCTGCAGGGCAGGATGTTCCGGATTCCTTTCCTGGTGGCCTGGGGGATAATTGGACGGTGGAACCAGAGCTGTCTCTCCATGGTTGGAGCAGGACAAGTCACACCTGAGGCCTCGGGCAGGCCATGACCATTCACCTGGCAGCCTGAGAAGCTTAAAGCTTCCAAATCAGGAGCCAGCCCCTCCGCACCAGCCACTGCCAACTCTGTCTTCTAAACCTGTGCTCTGGTGGAACTTCTGCATCATGAGCAAACCCATAGGCCACATTACCTTTGACGAGTGGGTCTAACAGTTATGCTGAAGACGTGGCTGAGCAAATTGTGCCACAGAGAACAATGACCAGGTTTCTGACCCCTCCATCTGCGTGGATGCCAATTCTCAAGACTAGGTGTTAGCTTGCTCCAAGGGGACGTGACAAGCTGTGGACGTCCCCCTGGGCTGCAGGTACACAGAAGGAGCCAGGCCTGCCCCGGTCCTGCCCTGCCGGGCTTCTCGTATATTGGAGAGTCCTGAATGTACCCTGACAGCTGCAAGAAGGCAGGCTCTGAGACCTGCTCGGTGGCAAAGAGGCAGAAAGAAAGTGCTGGTGGGGTGAAGGTGAGGATGAGAGCCACTCCTGCCCAGCAGATCGCTGGGCGAGAGGCCTGCCGCAGGGACTCAGAGGACGGGGAGGCAGAATGGTAGCATGTGTTTTGGTAGTGGTGGTAATTACAATACTCACATCAGAGGGCTGTTGTGAACATTAAGTGAGATAATTCATGCCAGGTGTTTGGAAGAGTAGCTGGCCCAGAAAAAAGGCATATTGTGTTATTATAGATGCACGTACACACACACAGAATTTTACAGACCACTTTAATTATTTAGTTACTGTAAATAATTATTTATTATAATTAATACACTATTAGATAATATATTATACAAAATATAGAAAATGTATTACATTAATATGTTATATGTAATTATAATTGTATGTATGATAACTACCATACTCAGGCTGGTCTCAAATTCCTGGACTCAAGCAATCTTCCCACCTTTGCCTCCCAAAATGCTGGGATTACAGGCATGAGCCACTGCACCCGGCCTTATAATTTATTATTTATTATGAAATACACATCCAATATTATTAAACTTTATATATTATGTATTAAGTTAACAGACAAGTATTTTAAATTTGTCAAATTGAATATTACCATGTATCAATATGTTCTGTAGCATGTATAATACATAGTACACATTATTATGAGCAAGGGGCTTGTGAGATGGGAGTGTTCCAGATTTGTGGAGGCAAGAAGAGCAGTCAGTCTGCTGTGTGCACAGGGACCTGGAGTGGAGAGAAGGGTGCAGAGGAAGCTCAGGATGCCATTGGCCGGGACTTAGCGGAGTTGGAGCTGCGTTCTGTAGACCACGGGCCACTTTCCTTCACTCAGGCAGGAGCAGGTGCTGAGTGCTTCCTAGGAGCCAGCGCTGTGCTAGATACAGGAGAGGAGGCAGGGATGACAGAGGAGGCCCCATCCTAGTGGAGGTCTCAATCCACAAGGAGGCAGGCATTGCAGGGGTCTCACCCTGGGATGAGCATTACAGAAGGCAAGTGAGGGCCCCCCAGCACAAGGCAAGGTGGGGCCATGGCCTGAGGTAAGAGAGGAGTCCCATCATCATCAAGCTGAGGCTCTAAAAGAAGGAGTTAGGCAGGTTAAAGGTATGGCGTGGCTCTTGCACAAGAAAGACTGTTTGACACCCAAAGATGGCTCAAGGGAAGGTCAGGGGGAAGGCAGTGTTCACTGGGCAAACTGGACAATGACCTCGGCTTGGACCTGGGTAGCAGGGAGCGAGAGGGAGCAGGCTGGGGAGAGGCTGGGGTGGAGGCACCAGGGAGCCACATCCAGATGCACAAAGAGAGAGCACAGCAAGAAGCTGGGGCTGCAGACCAGAGGGCTGGGTGTCGGCCTCTCGCTGGTGATGAGACAGGCGGCTTCTGCGAAGGGCCAGGGATGATGGAGGGGAATTGGATCCTGGAGCAGGAAAGTAGGGCATGGTTAGGGGCTGATGGAGACCTGCAGTCGCATGGAAGGAAGGCAGAGTCTCAGGGCAAGGGGTGCCCAGCGAGCCTGACGCTGGGGGTGCAAGGAAGCCAAGCATCGGAGGTAACTCCAAGTTCTGGACACGGGGACAGGGAAAAAAGTGTCATTATCGAAGATGGAGTATACATCTTGGGAAAAGGCTGACTTCTATGTATGTATGTATGTATGTATGTATGTATGTATGTATGTATATATATTTGAGATGGAGTCTTGCTCTGTCGCCAGGCTGGAGTGCAGTGGCACAATCTTGGCTCAGTGCAACCTCCACCTTCCGGGTACAAGCGATTCTCCTGCCTCAGCCTCCCAAGTAGCTGGGACTACAGGCGCACACATCACGCACGCCCAGCTAATTTTTGTATTTTTAGTAGAGATGGGGTTTTACCATGTGGGCCAGGATGGTCTCGATCTCCCTACCTCATGATCCTCCCATTTTGGCCTCCCAAAGCTCTGGGATTACAGGTGTGAGCTACTGTGCCCAGCCCACTTAGTTATTTTAAGATAGGGTCTTGCTCTGTTGTCTGAGCTGGAGTGCAATGGTGCTATCATAGCTCACTGCAACCTCGACCTTCTAGGCTCAAGTGATCCTCCTGCCTCAGCCTCCTGAGTAGCTAGGACTCCAGGTGTGTGAAATCATACCCAGATAATTTTTAAATTTTTAGTAGAGATGGGTCTCACTATATTACCCCAGCTGGTCTCCAACTCCTGACCTCAAGTGGTCCTCCCACCTTGGTTTCCCAAAGTGCTGGGATTACAGGTGTAAGCCACTGTGCCAGGCTTTTACTTTTAATATTTGCAATGTTAGCATCTGAAAGCTGACTAAGCTTGTTTTCCTAGTGTGAAATTCAGGATTTATAAATTCAAATAGACTTATGAAACAAATATATGATGTTTAGAATTTGTCACTGATAACTTCTAACTGAATAAATCATTGGCTTCCTTGGTAATTGTCTGTGATTAGCAAGATTATAAATCTAAATAATGTGGAAGTTCCCCCTCACCACACACACACACACACACACACGTGTGCACCTGTGCATAGTGTCTAGAATTTGTTACCAAGTTGTAATAATCAGACTGCTGAGAATTATGGCAGGATTAAACAATGCTGAGAAGGCACAGGGAGTCTGCTCTGACCTGTATAGATGTTTGATCAATTAGAGCTCTGTCAGATGGAAGGGCGGATCCCAGAGGAGGGGAGCTCTCTCTCCTGGTCTGTTCAAGGTCTGACAGTGGAGATTGGGACACAGGCTGCATAAATGAGCAGACTGCCACTAAGGTGACTCAGCTTTGAGGTCACAGTCCTGTGATTTCCCAGCTTTAAAGTCAGTGCCTCGGACTCCCTATCATCTTCCCTGCTTCCCATCATCTCCCCCACTCCCCATCATCTCCCCACTCCCCATCATCTCCCCACTCCCCATCATCTCCCCCACTCTCCATCATCTCCCCCCTCCCCATCATCTCCCCAGCTCCCCGTCATCTCCCTGGCTCCCCGTCATCTCCCTGGCTCCCCGTCATCTCCCCGGCTCCCTGTCATCTCCCCCACTCCCCGTCATCTCCCCCACTCCCCATCATCTCCCCCACTCTCCATCATCTCTCCCGCTCCCCATCATTTCCCCACTCTCCATCATCTCCCCCACTCTCCATCATCTCCCCCCTCCCCATCATCTCCCCTGCTCCCCAACATCTCCCCCACTCCCCATCATCAGCCCCACTCTCCATCACCTCCCCTGCTCCCCAACATCTCCCCCCCTCCCCATCATCTCCCCCACTCTTCATCATCACCCCACTCCCCATCATCTCCCCACTCTCCATCATGTCCCCCCTCCCCATCATCTCCCCGGCTCCCCGTCATCTCCCCCACTCCCCATCATCAGCCCCACTCTCCATCACCTCCCCCGCTCCCCAACATCTCCCCCACTCCCCATCATCTCCCCCCTCTCCATCACCTCCCCCGCTCCCCAACATCTCCCCCACTCCCCATCATCTCCCCCACTCTCCATCATCTCCTTCCGCTCTCTCAACCACCTCTCTGCAGTGGTTCACTGCAGTCCAGCGGAGTGGAATTCATGGATGCTGAGGGAGCAAGTGCGTCTGCAGAGATTTCCTTGAGGTCAAAATACATGCTTTTAGGAGAAGTCACGTTGCTTTTGCAACCCAGTGTTTCACAATGCCACATTGCTCATTACCTTTTCAAAATCTCCCTGTATGAAGCTGTTTTTTTTTTTCTGTCCTCTGCCACTGAGCTGTCATAGAAAGGCATTATGAGAGCTAATCCCTGTAATCCCCAGGGAATTGTCCGTTATGAAGCTCCGTCCAGGTCTATCTTGCTGTCTTTCCCTGGCTTACCCAGAGCACCTGCCTTGGTGTAATCCTCCATCGCTGCCACATGGAAGTGTTTTTTCCCTTCCTAAACAAGTTCCTCTTCTGGTATGGCTGTCAGTGGACCCTGAC
Organism: Pan paniscus; assembly: GCF_029289425.2. NCBI lineage: Eukaryota > Metazoa > Chordata > Mammalia > Primates > Hominidae > Pan > Pan paniscus. Next base: position 18,148,038 of record NC_073254.2, read on the forward strand.
ACAGCCTTTTGGAGCAAAGCACTTGACGGTGTCCAGAATTCACATGGTAGCACACAGGTTGCACTTCCAGGAGGCAAGGAGGTAGCTCTTGACCAGAACCCTGGAACTCTGCTCTCCCAGGTGACCTTGGGGAGCCATAGCCCATCTCGGGCATCCCTGTCTCCTCTTTAGAGAGAGAAATTGAACACAGTGATCTCTGAGGTCCAAGCAGCTCTAAACCTCTATCTTGGACAGCTAGGACAGAATTTAAATGAGCATTTATTGTTTTTCACCCACCTAGTTCTTCTAGTTAGGTTACGGAATAAGGCAATTAAGCCAAACCTGGACACGGGCAGTGCCAGCCTGGGCCTGCAGCTGTCTTTAGTGTGTAGCCTGGCTCTAGACCTGGCCCCCGAGCAGCTGCTTCTTGACACATCCAAAGGACAGCGCTGTTCTGTGCCCCTCCCAAAGGTGGTCCTGCAGGACCCCAAGCCTATGTGAATTTCTCTCTCTAACTCGCAGGGTGGCAGGGCACAGCACAGGACCCACACGCCACCTGGGGAAGAGGAAATAGGAAACTGACCACGGCAAAAATGAACAAGAGCCAAGGATACACCAAGCTGCATTTCCAGCCAGAGGGAACGTTTGGCCTGGGATGGGCTCTGTGGATGAGTCAGCACGGGAGCGGCAAACACGGCCTGGCAGGCCCTGGGCCTGTTACGGAGAATGTTGAATGCCCTGGGGCGCAAATGAGAGAGAAGGATGGGGAAGAGAGAGAGGCTTGCACACCAGACAGAGGCAGAGAAAGAGGCAAGAGGCATATGGCCCTGATTTTCCCTTCCAAGAGCCTGATAGTAAGAGCTAAGGCCAGTCTTCAGGTGTGCACATTGTTTTTTCACTAAACCCTGAGTCCCTGCTGTTGCCCTCCAATACGCTGGAGGTGATCGGGCATGGGAGGAGCAGGGAAGATGGGGAGGTGCAAAGCTGATTGTGGGCTATGGACCCTTCAGCACACCCGCACACAGCTGTCAGCAGCAGCACTCATTCCTTTCTGAGCCAGGCTGCGTTCATCAGCAACCACTGTGTCCTTTGCAGGGAAAGGAGCTGAGCCCAGGGAGCTGGCAGATGCTCTCCTCAGATTTTCACCAGCAGATCCTGTGGTCTAAGGACAAAATTACTATTTTGCCAGAGTATACGGCTTTAAAGCAGAGGGCTTTAAATACATTCCAGACAGAAAGAAGGAATTCATTTTCCCCTTCAGTACAGGATCAGCTCATCTGAGGACAAGTGTGCCCTCTCCTCCTCAGCTATGTCTGGAATTAATCTCCCAGAGTTAGACTGTTTGGTGCAAAAGAGAAATGAAAAAATGCAGTCCTAGGATGTTTAACTCAACAGGTGCGAGATTCTGAAGGGGTCTGGACATGTCTGCTCTGTGTAATTAGCAAGAAAATAGTCCAGTTTAGCAAGCATTTATTAAACAGAAACTGTGTGCCAGGCCAATTGCTGGAGCTTTCAAACTCACTAAGACTGACATGGTCATATGCTTTCTGATGATTTTGGTGGTTTTCAGAAAGAAAGTGAATGTTGTAATTGCTTCGTTGAGCAACTGCTTAAATAGTCACTATAGCCTCTAAAAGAATAAAAATCATTACATTTAAATTTTATTTATTTTGTAAAAGACCAAAAATAAACCGAAGCTGTTGAGCCTTAAGTAAATGTTTCTTTACCACAAAGGATATTATTTCCCTAAGGGTAAGGAAAGAGATTGCAGATAACATGAACAGGTTGGGATTTTATGTATGCATGCATGCACATACACATACAATATGCATCTCAATTTTAGAACAAAGCAATTGTCTCCTTCCAAAGAAAGAAGAGGATACTGGCATTCTCATGTGGCTTTCATTTCCCTTCCTCTTCGTCTCAATTTTAGTAAGTTATGTTAGAGTTGGTTGGATTGAATCCCCCAAAAAAGGTTTTCTCAAATTCTAGTCCCGAGACCTGTGAATGTGGTCTTATTTGGAAAATAGGGTCTTTGCAGAAGTCCTTGAGTTAAGATGAGGTCAGGCTGGATTGAGGTGAGACCTAAATTAGTGACTGATGTTCTCATAAGAGCAAAGTTTGAACACAGATACACAGAGGAAAGAAAGCCACATGAAGACAAAGGGATGTTGGAGTGATGCAGCTACAAGCCAAGGAATGCCAAGCATTGCCAGCAACTGCTGGAAGCTGGGAGAGAGACGTGGAACAGATTCTTCCTTGGAGCCTCCAGAAGGAACCAACTCAGCCGACACCTTGATCTGCCTTCCAGCCTCCAGAGCTGTGAGACAATAAATTTCTGTTGCTTTAAAACTAGCTAGTCTGCGGTGCTTTGTTATGGCAGCCCTAGGGAACGAAAACAGACATTTTCACATTGACCAGGTTTACGTGACTGATCACATTCCGTTTGAGAGCTATAATTCTTATTAGCGTGTAACGTATGTTGTATATTTCAATAGATTCATTGCTCACCACCTGTTTCCTTAGGTCTACAGTCTCCCTTTTCCTCCTCCCCACTCCCTTCCTCGCTCCCTCCTTTCCTCCCTCTGTCCCTTCCTTCCTTCTTCCCTTTCCTTGGCTATATGTTTGCATAATTGCTCAGCCATTCTTTGCATCTAACATATGCTTGGGTAGCTCTCCCCAGACATTCTGTCTGCTCTGAGTTAGAGTAATTTGACATGGCTCCTTTGAGGCCAAGCTGTTTTTCTCTATGAGCAGTCTGAAGACTGTTTCCCTTTCTGTTGGCTTAGGGGATTGCAAAGATAAAAGGAGAGAATTCAGTCACTCTGATTTGATATATTTGTTGGTCTATCTGGACTTTCTTTCATGAAAGGAAATTTTGTTAAGTGTCCAGTACTAGGACCAGCTCTGTCTTGCCCAAGGGCAGACCCCATTCCCATGGGGAAACTCGAGGGTTCAGATCTCTTCCCTGATGCAACTACTTAGTCCTCACAGGGGATTCCCCAGCTCCTTGGTCAGAAGAGGAGTGAAAGAAAGCTCTCCTCTGAGCTTGGCTCTCAGGGTTTGGAGGGTCACCAGTAGGGCTTCTGGAGATGGGGAGTGGACTGCTGAAGACCCCGCTGTGCTGGGCTGGGACTCGGGCCCCGCTCCAGAATCTAATGCTTCTTTCCTTGGCTACTGATTTTTGAAATGTACTTTTTGTGGTTACGCTCTTCTACTTTGTTGTTGGGAAATTCCTTATGACTGGAATTTTAGAATGCTTGAGCTGGAAGGTAGCTTAGAATCAATCTGATCCTATGTTACGTATGACACAGGAACCATGGAACTGGAGCCCAGAAACGCTCGGCCTGCCTTCAAGGAGAGGGCGAGGTGATGGGATTTATGAATGGTGCCCGGAGTGGAAGCATGGCCCCTGCAGTGGGACTGCAGACCGCGCGGCACCGTGCAGTGTGCTTGTGAGTCTGAGCCAGGCAAGTCTATTACATTTCATCAGATAAACACAGTTGTCAGAGCTAGCTGGGGATGCCACAGGCAGTGTCTGAAGCAGGGTCTGGAATCAGTTGGCGGCTTCAGCCTTTACCCTGAGATGATTCTATCTGTGTGAACTGTTTTCTTTATCCCACTAGGGCAGTCTTCATATTAACCCATTTCTCCATTAGTTTAACCTTCTCACCCTTCCCGTATATGCCATTTGGGGGAGGAATGTTTTTAAAACCTAATAAGGTGAGTGCCATGAGGGCCCTACCGTCATCAATATTTACCATGATTTATTCATCACAACAAACCTTCTGAGCCCACAGCCTGCTGCTCTCATCCTTGTGTTATCCTTACACAGCCTGGTAATGCAGCGTGTGTTAGTCTGTTCTCACACTGCAGTAAAGAAGTACCTGAGACTGGCCATTTATTTTTAAAAAGAGGTTTAATTGGCTCACAGTTCCACAGTCTATTCAGGAAGCATGGCTGGGGAGGCCTCAGGAAACTTATAATCATGGCAGGAGGCAAAGAGGAAGCAGGCACATCTTCCATGGCTGGAGCAGGAGAAAGGGGCTGGCGAGGTGCCACACACTTTTAAACAACCAGATCTTGTGAGAAGTCGCTCACTATCACAAGAACGGCAAGGGGGAAATCCGTCACCGTGATCCATTCGTCTCCCACCAGGCCCCTCCTCCAACATTGGGGATTACAATTTGACTTGAGATTTGGGCGGGGACACAGATCCAAACCATATCACAGCATAAGGGTGTTTATCCTCTTCTTTGGGTCATACATGGGGAGTATAGAAGCACAAAAGAGGCCTATTGCTTACCAAAAGACACTTGACAACTGAACAACTCAACAACCCAACCCAGGAATCATCTTGAGGCACCAAGAGTCCCAAGCATGTCACTTCCCTCTGCAGACTGTGCAGCCCCTCCAGCAGGCTCGTCACAGCCCATCCAAAGCTAGGAAGTAGGGCCTCTCAGTCAGAGAATGGAGCTATTCAGTATTGTTGTTTGGATGCTTATGGATTTAACATGCGGTTCCACTGACAGGATAGCAGTTACTCTTGTTTACAGTGTTTTCCAAGGAAAAAGCTTTATGACTTAAAACTCAAGTGTTTTTCTACTTGATGTCATTGCAGGCCACTTCTTGCACCCAGCCTTAGAGGAATTGCTGGATGCAGAAGCGCTGCTGTGTGCACCACACTGTGAGCTCACGCAGAGCAGAGACTTTTCTTGGTATGTTTCCCAGCCCCTGTCATTCTACCTAGCATATACTAGGTGCTTAACACATATTTGTGGAACTGACTGGATCAGTTCATTCATATTCAAAGGATAATAGTTGGATAGCACTGAACATATTCCAAACAGATTTCAAAGCCAATTCCAAAAGGAGGTTGTTTTAACAAGGGAAATGAAATAAATGAATACCGATTGTGATAAAGGCTTAACACAATCAAGGTTTGCCTTGCAATTACATCATAGTCCAGTGAGGGGCCAGGGTGACCCTCCTCCAGCAGCGATCCGGGTCTGGGCTGCTGCTGTCAGGGCACCACCCACAGGTGGTCGTCTGTGAGGTCCTCCTCGGAGTGAAATACAGATTATGAAAGTTCTAACTTCAACTGAAAGTCTCTTGTGTCTTATACAAAAAATGCTAGATTTACCATGCAAATGTTGATTTTAAAATGACTATATTTATACTAGATCTGAGAAGCCGAATTAAAAAGTGTCAGTGCATTCCAAACTGCCTTTATCAAGTCATTTCATTCTTTAAAAAATTTGTCACATAGTTGTTAGGCATCGAGCGTGTGCTCGACAATGCGTGGAATGTAGAAAGCATTACCCACTGAAGTTAAGGCTCTATCTGGACAAACACATAGTTTTCTGATGAGTAAAAGGTGAGAGTCTCAGCTGGGATGAGTTAAGATTCCCACAGGAGCCTAGGGGATGGATTCTAACTGGGATCTTACTGGGTCCTGATGTGATTGGGAAGCCCCCAAAGGTGAGGACGCCAGGAGAGAACTAAAGGACCAGCAGGATTTTCTGGACAGAGCAGGCTGGGAAGGGTTTAGAAGTGGAACCCCTGTAGAGAGAATGGCATGGGAAAAGGCCTGAGGCAGAGATCATGGCAAATCCTGATATCTGAAAGGTGGTTTATTATGGCCGGACCACGCAGGCGGAGGAGGTTGCCAGCAGAGACAGTAACAGTGCCTGCCTGATCCATTGGAAGGAACGTAAGCCAAGTGCTGGGACTTTACCCTCCCTCTGCAATGCCCTACCCTGTTCACTAGAGTCACATTCCTCCCTTCCTCCTCAGACTCTGTCTTGGGTCCTAACCTAGCTCTTGACCTTCTGTCTGGCACAAACGTGATCAATCATCCCAGGCAGATGTTAGCAGAGAGATACACTAACACATCTCTCCGGTGTCCAGAAAAAGAAAAGCTGCCAAATATTTGCCACACATATACCTGATGAAGGATTAGCAACGAAAGGACATAAAGAATTGCTACCAGCCAATATGAAATAACTCATCAGAAAAGTTAGAGAAAGCATGGGACAAGCATTCAGAGAAGTGAGACCATGAGTGGCCAATAACACATGAAAAGATGCTCACCCCATTAGTAACCAGGAAAATGCACAGTGAACTACAAGATTCAGGGTGTTCTCTCCTCCTAGGCTATTTGCATGTTTATTAAGGGATGTTGAAGGCCAAGAGGCCTTTCTGATCCAAGGGAATGGCATTCGTATAGTGACATTTCTTGTCTTGTGTCAAGCTAGTACAGAAGATATTTTGGGCAGGATGTCCCTTACTTTTCAAATCTCATCAAGCGAGAGACACTACCTCCTTTTATGGTTAAGGAGGCAAAGGCTGCATGCTTGGCTAAACTAAGCACTTCATTCAGCTTAATCCTGGTCTCCACATAACAATTAATGCAAGGGTCCCTGGAGGCAGCATCCTAAAGCTGTCACCGTTGTGCGGTTCCAGCCTAGTTTCAGCCTCAGCTCATGCAGCCTCTTCTGATTTCTCCTCACCTGCCTCTTGCACCCCATACTTCAGTCACAGAAAACCACGTAAGCCCTCTGAACACGCCACAAAGCTTTAAGCATCTAAACTTTAGCATATTCTCCCTGCTCTGCTTGGAATGCCCCTTCCAGCTCATCCCCTGGAAAACTACTCTTCCTTAAGACTCAACTACTATGTTATCTCTTGACTCATTCTTTTCCTGATTCACCTAGGCAGTACTAGTGGGTCCCCTCCTCTGTGCTCCTATTCCACATAGAACAAAATTCTCTTCTATTATAGCATTCATCCCGTTGTATTGTAACTGTTATGTGGTTTGTTCTCTCTCCTGACTCTCAGCTGTGAACCCCTGAGGGTGGGAATTGCATCAAGGCAGCCTGACCTTTGAGGAGTGAATGAGTGAATATCCTCTGACATGAAAGTGAGCATCCACAGATTCTCTGAATATTTTCAGGATGGTCAGATAATCAGTGAGGCAATGGGTGTCCAGGAAAAGCTTTGATTCCATTGCACACTTAGGTCCACAACCTCTTGTCTTTCATTAACTGTGCACATTTATTCCCCACCAGTGAAGTCACAGAGATTAAGTGAAATTTTGCAGAAAAGAAAACAGCACAGAAGTGTTTGCAGCATGAGCTTCTCATTTTTACTTTTCAGGTCTCTTAGAAAGTTCTTTTACTTAAGGCACAGATTTTGGCATTTGAGAAGAGTGTTCATGTCTCTCTTACATCCTATGACATCTATAATTAAATTATAGATCCTGAACCATAGTTATTACATTTCTGAGAGAAGGAGGCAGATGGCCTTTGGTCTCACACCTGGGTTACAGGCAAAGGCATCCCCGATACTCATATTCCTACCTCTCTTCACTTTGGTGCCAGTTTCTAATGCTGGTTGTGGAGAAAGGGACAACCCACAACCAATAATGTGATGCTCCCTGCAAAGCTGCCCCTAACTCCACTGAGCATTGAGACGATCAAGATTCTCATCAGAGAGTGATGTCCAGCAGCAGAACATTCTCCAGTGGTGGTGGTCACATTATGCAGCCGTTCTTTCAAACTCCAAGGGTATGCATAGGAGGCAAATGGGTGATCACTGCTGCTTGGAAATGGGGCTTCAACAACTAATGGAAAGCAGCAGACAACTGAGATTTAAGCAAGTGCTGAGAGCCTCGAGGGTGGGCAGGGCCCATGGCCAAGGCGCTATGCTGATGGGCCCCATCCAAGAGCAAGTGGCCCCAAGAGCATCTGAGAACAGATGCACTTTTGGAAACCTCTGGCAGTGAAAGTCCTGGGTCCAGAGCCACTTTATACAAGTCTTTTGTTGTTCACTGCACAACTCTAGGGGGCACCACTCACTTTGCTATCTGGGGAACAGTGTTTCTGGGGTCATACAGTGCAAAGCCTGCAGAACCATGCAGCTTTGGACTTTTAGCGTGTCTAACTTCATCAAGGTGGACAATCTTCACCCCGCCAGCAGGACAAATTGCATTTTGATGGGGGCATATAGGCCAGACTTCTCCACACTTGGAACCAAGTGCCCAAGGAGGCAGGTGGTGAGCCCAGCAAGACCAGGCAGAGGCCTCCTGTCCTCTGGGCAGCCCAGCAAAAGCTCTGCTCCCCAGGGCCAGTCAAATGGGAGGGTGGTGATGGAGAGAATAGTCTCTGAATTAGAGACCCAAATTTGAATTCTTCCCCATGTGTTGCAGCAACAGACACCGCTGCTCCCAGGTTTTACCACTTCAGCCCCCTGTGACTACAGCCGAGGATGTGGCCATCTTGTGCCTCAAGAGTGTCCTGCAGGCCTTTTTGCTTTCTGCCCTGAAGAGGTAACGCCAGGCTGAAAGCTAGTGCAGACGTGTTCTCCTTTAGTTGCACAATTCTGGGGAGGTCATGCATCTCATACACCCTTATGTTGACATCCCCTGCTTTCCTGTCCCTCATGCTTCCTGGGATCAACTCCCAAGTTACCTGCTTGTACCCAAGTCTGTCTCAGGTGCTGCTTTGGATGGAGCCCAGACTCAGAATGTTACCTCACTTGCCTGCACCTCAGTTTTCTCACCCGTGTTATGGGGGCATATGCATGGCTCACAGGTAGTTTGCAGAATCCCTATGACATGGGCAACTGAGGTAATGCCTGGAAAACATCTTGCACGGGTGCGGCCATGGCAAATGCTCCACCCATGCCATCTACCACTGTTTTACTAGGAGGGCTCCAGCTGCCTGCCAAGGGGAGCATGCAGCCTTCCCTGCCACCTGACATTGCTACTCTCATGTTACACTTCTAGCAACTTTCATATTTTGATTAGCTGAGACCATTCATAGGGAAAAACCCACTGCAAAAGTAGACAGATAGCAAAATAAATAAAAACAACAACAACAAAACAAAAACAACAAAAAACCCCCAAAACACAAGCAACATTATGGGTACTAGCTGGCACTTCAAAACCAACATTCCCCATCTCCCACAAACACACAAGAACCAGCTGTAGCCTGTGTCTGCTATAAGTGGGTGATACACCGTCCTTTCAACTTGGAAAAACGTCTTCCTGAACTTAATAGCAACAGAACTGCATCTCATTCTTGTGCTTTTTGCCCACAGAGATCAAACAGGGACTTCGCTATCTTTGCCTCAACAGGTCCTTGTCTTCACCCCACCCTGAGCAGGTGTGTGAGAAATGGGAGTGAGAATGCCACTGTTTGCCCCCTCTGCCTGTGACATTCTTGAGCTTATTTGCTAAACAATTCCTTCTAACCCATGGCCCCCTCACTGTGCTGCTGAAGAGTGCTGCTCACACCATGAAACAAAACTTTCCGAGGGCAGGATTCCCCGGGGGAATTTGGATATCAACCCTGGTTTCAACATGCACATTCCTGTACGTTCCATGGGCAGAGGTGGACATGCGGCTCCTGGTGCAGGGACTCGTCCAGCTTTGAGCTGTGAGTAAGCGTCCGGGCGCTGAGGTCCACTGCTCTTAACCCCCACTCAGCTGTGGGTTCACCCCGGTCTCCCCAGGCCTCCATGAGCCCCTAGCTAAGGGACTTGCCTTTAGTCTGTGGGCCTGGTGACAGCGAGACAGGTCAGGCTTTATTTTTGTTTGAATTTTTTTAAAGGTGAATTAAACCTTGCCTGGGGACCATGTAAGGTTGAATTCACCTTTAAAAAATTTTCAAACAAAAATTTTGCAGTTAGATTTCCAGGTAAGGGGATTCTCAGTGCCATTCTGGAGGCTGAAAGGGTTAATTAACGCCAAGTAGCTGAGAGATTTACTACCGAGGATCTTAGGGAGGGGATAGTTGCTAAGATTATCTAGATAATGCACACAAAAGAAATCCCTAGGTAGGGGAATGAGTTAACTGGGCAAGGCCGCCTTTCCCACAGTGGAGCCCAGGCTGAGAAACATTTTTTCTCGTTTTGGAGTCAGACCTTTTTGTGCTGGTGGGTGGAGTAGAGTGGGGGAGTGTCAAACTTTTCACATAAAGGGATGGATAGTAATTATTTTAGGCTTCCTGGGCCAGATGGTCTCTGTCACAATAGCAGAACTCTGCAGTCAGAGCAGGAAAGCAACCATAGACCATACGTGAGCCAATGGGCATGGCTGTGTGCCAATAAAACTTTATTTACAAAAACAGACTGTGGGCCGGATTTGGATGATGAGAGACCAAACTACAGAGGCCTATAGTTTGTTGCTCTTAGATTTAGACTGTGACTTATATAGTCCTGTGCTGCATAATGATGTTTTGGTCAACAATGGACTGCATATAGGACAGTTGTCTCATAAGATTAAACATGGCACTTTTTTTTCTTTTTGAGAGGGAGTTTCACTCTTGTTGCCCAGGCTGGACTGCAATGCATAATCTCAGCTCACCACAACCTCTGCCTCCTGGGTTCAAGTGATTCTTCTGCCTCAGCCTCCCAAGTAGCTGGGAATACAGGCACGCGCCACCATGCCCGGCCAATTTTGTATTTTTAGTAGAGATGGGGTTTCTCCACGTTGGTCAGGCTGGTCTTGAACTCCTGAACTCAGGTAATCCGCCCCCTCGGCCACCCAAAGTGCTGGGATTATAGGTGTGAGCCACCACACCTGGCCTTAAAACTGCACTTTTATTGTATCTTTTCTTTGTTTGGATACACAAATATTTACCATTGTGTCACAATTGCCTACAGTATTCAGTAGTGACCTGCTGTTTAGGTTTGTATTCTAGGAGCACTAGGTTGTACAATACAGCCTAGGTGTGTAATAGGTTCTACCACCTAAGCGTGAGTAAGTTCACTCTATAATGTTCACACGACAAAATTGCCTCATGACACATGTTTTAGAAGGTGTCCCCTTTGTTAAGTACATGACTGCACTCCTTCAGAAAGTTTTGAGTCTTGATACACAGCACATATTCTTAATAGGTAGTTTGCTCTCTAGGATGAGATACACAGGAATCTCATCAAAACCAAACACCCTCTCAGAAGGGCTGCAGCTCCATGGAGCTTGGATCATCGTCTTCCACTGAGCGGGGATTATTCCAGCATTCATCATTTCCCGTGCACAACAGGCTCCCAGGTTCCTCTTCTGTTTGCCTCTGCTAGGAAATAATTCAAAGATGCTTTTCTCAGCTGGTAAGCATTCTTATTTTTCTAAATGTTATCATTTATCTTGGTGCAAGACTGCCTGAGTTCAAATTCTGGCTCTGCCATTTATTAGCGGTGTAGCCTTCCTTTGGAACTTTGCATAGCCTCTCTCTGTTTCCATTTCCTCCTCTGTAAAAAGGAAAAAAATTAACAACACTTCCCCTGCGGGGTTGTAATGAGAATGAGTGAGTGGATCCAGGTGGCTGGCGCTTGGTGGTGTCTTCCGCTCACTCAATGTACATTCTTAAGGCAGGCTCCGTCTGTCTGGTTTATCACTGTATCCTCAATGCCAGGAACAACATGGTGGGGGCCACAGAGTGACTATTGGTGAATGCAGTGTCTTCTGTTGATGTGGCCACTGTCTCCATCCTCAGCCTCACCACTTTCCCCTCCTCTGCTTCCCTCCAAGTCTCCGCTTGGCCTCTTGGCCTTCTCTGTCCCTCACTGCCTGTACTCCAGGCATCCTCGCTGCCCTAAGACTGTCAATCCTAAAGAAACTTCCATCTAGCTGAGCTAAGAAGACAAATACACATTATAATAATATACTCATTAACATGTCAAGAGCACTCCACAGTTTGCCAGCTCCTTTATTTGATTTAATGTTCACAACATCCAAGTGAAGCAGGGAATTAGCCCTACTTTATAGGGCTGAAGCGAAGACAGGAATGAAAATGGAACTGAGCACTCGTGGTGTACTGGACGCTGTGTGTGGCACTTAAATGAGAGTAAGCTCTTTTAGACATATCACCTTACTGAATCTTCCCAATGGTCATTCATTCTTTCAACAGATTTTCGGTGAGCACCTATTATGCTCTGAGCACTGTTATATTAATCAGGATTCTCCAGAACCTGGAGAACCCTGGGTTATCCAGACCAATAGGATAGATAGATAGGAAGAGAGATGAAAGAGGAGACTTATTATGGGAATTGGCTCAGGCAGTTATGGAGGCTGAGAAGTCCCTTGATCTACTGTCTGTAAGCTAGAGAACTGGGGACGTTTGTGGTATAAGTCAGTTAATAATTAGATAATAAATCAGTTAATAATAAGCCCTGGAGTCTGAAGGCCTGAATCAGAAGTACTGATGTCTGAGGACAAGAGAAGATGGATGTCTCAGCTCAAGCAGAGAGAAAGAGAATTAGCTCCTTCTGCCTTTTGGTTCTATCTGGGCACCCACCAGGTAGGGCGTCTATCTATGACACCCACCGATGTTGTTGAGGATGCACCTTCTTTACTCCGTGTATTGATTCAAACGCTGATCTCTTCTGGAATCACCCTCACAGGCACACCCAGAAACAGTGTTTTGCCAGCTATCTGGGCATCCCTTAGCCCAGTCAAGTGGACACTAAAATGAACAATTGTGCTAGGTGTTGGAGGTAAAATGGTGAATAAAACAGGCACAATCCTCCCTTTATGAAGCTTCTAGTCAGGTACAGTGGAGGACACAGATAAATGAAAGGCTGTCACACCACCACCTGAAAAGCCTAGGATGGGGTGGTGTGAGGCTAGACGAGCACAGAGAAGGACTTTTTACACTAGAGTTGAGAGGTCATGGAGGAGGTAGCAACAGAGCTATGGCTGGAAGGAAGAGGGAGAGTGAGCCAGGTTGTCCAGGGAGGACAGCTGCAGAGGAGAAAGGGGACCATCTGAGTGAAGAGGATGAATTTGAGAGACAGAAAAGAAGTGCTGAGGCCTGATCAACACTGATTCGATTGCACCGAATCCTCAGGCAACTGGTGAGGGATGAACTGGGCAGACAGGAGAGGGCTTGCAGGGCCTGGGAAGCCACTGAACGGGTTTGAATTTCATCCTAAGGGCGATGGAGAGAAGTGGCATCACTAGCTTTGCATGTGAAGAAAAATCCATCAACTTGTGCTGCAGAGACAGGACTGACAGGGCAGGGGGATGTCATCAGGGTGACTTGTGCGTCAGTCCAAGAGAGAGACGATGGTGGCCTGAGTGAGGCTGGTACCACCAGAGGTGGGGACAGGGACATGCGTTCTAGACTTACTTAGAAGCTAAAATACATGGGCACTAATAAGCCAATGTGAAAATCAGCTCTATTTTTAGATGAAGAATATGTGCATTTGAAATTGGTGAAGAGGCAGGAGTATGGCAGGGGCTAAACCTGGATTTAGGGTCAAATGGGCCCTGGGAAACCCAAGGTGGGGAGAGGGAGTGGTGACTGCAATGGAGAAATGAAGTCAGACCTCTTGGTGAGAGGAGGCAGCCAGCTGGGGATGGGTGGCGCAGAAAAACGGGCAAATGGCCACTCTCCCCTGTTAGGGAGGGGAAGGGGCCTCTGAGGAAGCCAAGCACATGTCTTGTGGTCAAGTTCTCCTAGAAAGGGCGGTTGCTTGACAAAGATTTTCTCATCAGTGCCTTCATTTAAGTCTATGGGGACAGTTTCTGGCTGTTTGGGGACACATCTTAGATTTTATAAGGGAAGCTAGTGGGAGAATCAGATTCGCATGATCAAACATTATGCTGCAATCAGTTTGATTGGTGCATCTCTGCAAGGAAAGAATTGTAGAGTCTTAAGAATCCTCAGAGGCCATCTACCTCCGTTTGCACTCAGGGCATCCTCCTGTACCTCTACTAGATGCTCTAAAGCCCAGGGGAAGGAAGGCTAACGATTGTTGTAATGCAAGGGTTTCAATCCTCGAGTTAGGCTCTGGCCTCTTGGGCAAAATAAAGTCAGCTGGGAGCCTGGGGGAGCTGGCCGGCCTGGGGGAGCTCGGTGTGTGTCTTGGTGGCGGTGGAGTGGGCATGTGTCAGCATTGCACCCTTCCTCACCTCCTTTGCAAAGCTAGAAACATTTGCATTTGACAGGTCCTGGGGCACTGGACCCCACTGCACAAAACTCCAAAGGAGGCCGTCGAATGTGCATGCATATAATTCCTGCTGTTCTGTGACCAGAAGCCTCGATGAGGTACCTGTCTCAGGGCACACCTGGCCCCGCTGCAGCCCCTAGGGGTTGCTGCCCACTGCTTGACAACAGCTTCCTTTTTTAAAAAAATTAATTGACAAATAAAGCTTGTATATATTTATGGTGTACAACGTGATGTTTTGACATATGGTATACATTGTGGACTGGCTAAATCAATAAAACTGATTAACATATGCATTACCTTATGTATTTACCACTTTTTGGTGATAAGAACACTTAAAATCTACTCTCTTGGCAGTTTTCAAGTGCACAATGTATTGTTATTCACTATAGATCAGTTGTATGTAGGTCTCCTGAATTTATGTCTCCTGTCTAACTGAAACTTCACATGCTTTGAGCAACATCTCTTCACTCCCTCCTTCCCCCAGGCCCTGGTGACCGCCCTTCTTCAATTCTCTGCCTCTATGAGTTTGACTTTTTTAGATTCCACATGTAAGTTAAATCGTGCAGTATTTGGCTTTTTAAAAATGTGGCTGTCACATTGCTTTTCTACAGGAACTGTTTGTTTACTCTTCAAGGAAAACATCAAGCAGAGTGGAAGGCAGTTTTGTTTTGCCACATCCATTCTCTTCTCTCCACGAAGTTCTCCTGCACAGGGGTTAGGTTCCAGGGAAGAAGCTCTGCCCTGGGAGCCAGGTAGGCTTCACCGTGGCCAGGAGCCATGGGATCTCTCCAGCGAGGGGCCATTGAGAGCAGAACGGGAGCCATCACTGCTCCTCCTGGTTCTCAGGGAGAGAAAGAGAAAGCCCAGGTGTGCTGTGGTGTCTGACCTTCCACTGCTCTGCCTCCTGTCCCTCAGCCCTCTTGTCACCACTGACAGACAAACAACAGAGCTACCAGAGCCAGCCAGGGACTTTCCTATTGTACTAGCTTTCTAGGGCTGCCCTAAAAAGCACCATGGACTGGAGGCTTAGACACAGAAACCAGGATGCACCTTCAACACCTGGCTTAGAAATTTCCTCAGTTAAACATCCAAGTGCATCACATACAATGTCTGCTTTCCACAGGACAAAACATAGTTCAGCCAAGTCCTCTGTCACTTCATAACCAGGATCACCTTTCCTTCAATTTCCAGTGGCATGTTTCTCATTTCCGAAGGAGACCTCACCAGAAGAACTGTACATCCATATTTCTAGCATCATTCTGTTCATGGTGATTAGATGTTCTCTAAGAGGAGGGAAACTTTCTCTGCAGCTCTCCTCTTTTCTGTCCGAGCCCTCACCAGAACTGCCTATAATGTCCATATTTCTACCAACAATTTCTTCAAGGCAATCTGGGCTTTTCTAATTTGCACACCAAAACTCTTCCAGCTTTCACTCATTACCCACTTCCAAAGCCACTTCCACACTTTTAGGTATTTTTTATAGCAGCACTCCACAGCATGGTAGCAAAATATGTGTTAGTCTGCTAGGGATGCCATAACAAATACCACAGAATAGGTGGCTTACGCAATAGAATTTTATTTTCTCACAGTGCTGGAAGCTGAAAGTCCGAGATCAGGGCATCAGCAGGGTTGGCTCCCTTCAAGGCCGCTCTCCTCGGCTTGCAAATGCTGTCTTCTCCCTGTCTTCATGTGGTCATCTGTCTGTGTGCATTTGTGCCCCAATCTCCTCTTCTTAGGAGGACACCAGTCATATTGGATTAAGCCCCATCCTAATGACCTCATTTTACCCTTAAAGGACCTATCCCCCAGTACAGTCTCATTCTGAGGTACTAAGGACGAGGGCTTCAACATATGAATTTTGGGGACACAATTCAACCTGTGATATCCACTGTGCATTGTCTCTTTTGCACAGTGTGCCTGGATGCCTCTCTGACTTACGTGTCCCATACAGTTGCCTGTGCCACAGCTGGCTTGTTCCCAGAACAAACAGATGGAGACAGGCTACACAGGAATTGGGACTGCCTTTCCAAATGCATGATGCCTACAGGTGGGTGGGCCTATAGTCATGACTGCCCCCAGGAAGAGCCACACCTGAGCTATTACAGACTCATGTTTATTGAACCTTTCAACAAAAAACTGTTTCCAGGAATCCAGGAACGCAGCCCATGTTAACCATGGTGTGATGGAGTGGAAGAGATGGGGTTTTAAATCAACTGGATTTGGTTCTCAGTTCTGCCTCTTATGGGGCCTGCAATGCTGGCCAAACCATGTTGCATCTCTGCAATGCAATTTTTCCATCTCTAATGGTTTATTTCATGTGTCACCTTGACTCAGCCATAAGGTGCTCAGATAATTGGTCAAACATTATTCCGGGTGTGTCCATGAAGGTGTTTCTGGATAAGATTACATTTGAACTGGTGGACTGAGTAAAGCAGGTGACCCTCTGCAATGTGAGTGAGTCTCATCCAATCCATTCACAGCCTAACAGAATGAAGACCTGACTCTTTCACGAGTAAGAGAGAATTCTTCCTGACTGGCAGCCTTTGAACTGAGACATCATCTTTTTCCTGCCTGCAGACTTGGAGTGAAACATTCACTCTTCCCGGGTCTGGAGCCTGCTAGTCTTCGGACTGGAAATACCCCATCATTTCTCCTGGGTCTCAGGCCATCAGACTTGGACTGGAACTGACACCATCAGCTCTCCTGGGTCTTTAGGTTCCAACTCATCCCACAGATCTTGGGAATTGTCAGCTTCCATAACCATATGAGCCAATTCCTTGTATGTATTGTATAAATCATATATCTACATATTCATATACACACATTATATGCATACACACACACACATCTTATTAGTTCTGTTTCTCTGGAGAACCATGACAAATATATCATCTTCATAAGTGTAATAAAATACCTCTCCTATCCATTCCCTATGGCTATTTTTGCAGTCAAATGAGGTGCTCTGAAAACTGTGACGTGCTATTCCAATGACGGTTATCACCATTGTTGTTCATGTCAACAGTGACCTCTGAATTGCTCACACCAAGGTCAATTTCCAATCCTCATCTTCCCGAGCAGTAGCATCTGACACAATGAATCATCCTCCTCCGTAAACCCTCCCCTGCCTCCCCGGACACCCCACCCTCCTGGCTGTCCCCCTTGCCCTCTGCTTGTGCCTTCTCTGGTCCCTTGCCTACTTTCCCCTCATTTCCTGGTCTTCTAAATATTGGAGCACCCCACGTTCTGTCCTTGGATCCTTTGTTTCTCCATCTATACTTACTCACTTGGTGATGTCAGTGAGTCTCTTAGATTTGATCATTGTGGCTCCCCAAGGAACAGACTCTGAAAAGGACATTTGCATGTAGGAGGCTTACTGGGGACAGCTGTCAGGATCCAAGCCTGCTACACAGGTAGGATGAGGGCTAGACACTGACTAGGCAAAAGCTGAGCTGTGCTATCCTTGCAACAAAATGATTAGTTTTCACTGGGAACTCTACAGCTGGGATGGTCCTTGTCATACTTGGAAGAAAGGCCCTGGGCTCTTCTGTGTCCAGTCATTGAGTGTGGCCATCTGGGAAGGGTCATGGTCTCAGGCCATTGTCTTCACCAGAGGGCATGTCTAGGAGAGGGTTCAGCTGAGAGCCAACAGCCCTGACACTCCTGCAGCCGGGAAAGTGAGCACTTCTGCTCTCAAGGGGAATTTGGTTAAGAAAGATTATGAATCTGAAGCATGGGAAATCAATTCTTGCTGTCAGATGACAAGATTTGAACATAACCCTGGCTTCAAAGCAGGCAAAGCTTTAGAGGTTTCATAAGTTAATTTATTTTAAGTATTCTGAGGGATGAAGTTTGGCAAAGTCACAGAAGATAAATCTAGTAGCACCGCGTTTTTCCCGGCTTCCATAATCATTATGGGCTTACTCCCTTCGGTCATGTCAGATCCCAGTTTTATCTGCAGACAGCACATATTTACCCAAACTGTATAGTCTTCATTTTGTTTTACTTAAAAATAATTAGGGCTTCATAGAACCAGCTCTAACTCTTTCCCTTTGCAGCAAGGACTTGCAGAGGCAATTGGATTTTGGAGGTGTGTTAGTGTCGTGCCATAAGCTTCTTGCTAAAGTGCAGATCTTAGTAAAGGACGCTGGGGTTTCTATTGCAGCGTTATGATTCAGTCCCTCGGGGCAGAGCTGGGAGAGGTAAGCTCCCCTCGCTAATCGTTAATCATCTTATCGAATCTTAGCAGTCATTCAGAAATTATGACAGCAACGTTCATTCTGACAAAGTCCTAAGGGCAGAGAAGGGATTTTTTTCAGCTTTGATTTCATAGGAATGAATGAGGCTCTCAGGGCGAACAATTTCTTTTGTGATGATTCTAATCCTGGAAGAAAAACCAAGCTGCTGTTTCTAGTGTAGAGACTCAAGCTTTGAAGCTCAGTTCTCCCACTTTGTTGGCTCTTCCCCAATGCACGGGGAAGATGCATCTGCCGGATCTGGGGGAACCGGCTACGACACGGGGCCATTCTGCTTTTGCGGTACCCTGAGAGGACATGCTCAGCAGCTCTGTGGGAGCCCCCGTGGAATGAGGCACCGGTGGAAAGTGTGCAGCCTCGCTCTGTCACCAGACAGTTTCTGATCTGGGAGAATCATGCTATATGCTTACCACCTCCATCACCATTTCTCTCAGATAAAACTGATTGAAAAATAAACAATAAGAAAAGACTCGGAGGGGTAATTGAAGTATTACCAACTGTCTCCTCTTTAGTCTGGAATGTCCACAAACATATATGCCCACCATCACAGTCCCCAGAAACTGTCCAGCCTTCCAAAGAGCCACAAAAGACCCAGCAAAGTCTACATAACCAGCGGCCATGTTGTACTTCTCAGGGTGGGAAGAAGAAACCATATGTCAAGTGATATGATACTAAGAGGTTGCAATTTATTCATCAGAATAAAAGGCCCATGTTGTCATGTCAAGAGAAAGTTGGCCCCATTTAAGTTTGGAAGTGACGTTAGGGAAAAGAGATTCTAGTTTGAATTCTTGTGTTAGAACAAGTGAAAATTGCCCTCATATCCTCTCACTCTACTGTCAATCTAATCTCACTGGTTCATTGAGGCATAACTGAGGATCTTACTAGGGACCCAAAGCTGGAAATTAAATATTTATTTTCCATGGAGGCACATACATTCCGGTGCTCGACCATCTGGGTCGAGCTCTGCCACCTGCTAGCTGTGGGACTTTAAGGCAAGTTAATAAACCTCTCGGTGCCTCAGGTTCCCCCTCTCTAATATGGGAATAGTGGTGGCTTCCAGCTTGGAAAGTTGTCTGAGTATTTAATGAGCTGGTGGGTGCTGAGTCCTGAGGGCCTGGCACATGGCAGAGTCCACAAGGTTAGCTATTATTATGATTTCCCGCTTATCTGAATGAGGAGTTATCCCAGGATCAGGGAGTTTGTTAAGACATAAGGAGGGGAACATCACACACGGGGGCCTGTCGGGGGGTGGGGGACAAGGAGAGGCAGAGCATTAGGACAAACACCTAATGCATGTGGGGCTTAAAACCCAAATGATGGGTTGATAGGTGCAGCGAACCACCATGGCCCGTGTATACCTATGTAGCAAACCTGCACGTTCTACACATGTATCCCAGAACTTAAAGTAAAATTAAAAAAAAAAGATATCAACACCCAATGCAGACAATAGTTCTAAAATAAGACCATGCCTTTCAGCTGATAGGTTACCTTAATGACATTTTCATATTTTCAATGTAGGACTTTTACAACTGTTATCAAAAAAAGGGGCTCCTGAGCTCTGGCTGTCACCATGGACAGGGGGTGATGCATAATGTCCAGCAGGTGCTTCAGAAGGGGGGCTGTGCTGTGGAACCCAGGGCCCCGTGCCAGCTCCCCCACAGTGCTTTCTGTGTCAGGAGAGCTTGGCTCTGCATGGACTGGACAAGCACAGGTGGCCTGGATGGACCCTTTCTTATCTCAGGCCTTGGTCTTCGCTCCTCTTCAGGCCTTATCACAAAGGCAGGAGTGGGACATGTGTTCCTCATTCTTACTACAGGCTTGTGTACAAGCTATTCGTGCACAAGTCTTCTCTGGCTTCTCGGAGGACATAGATGGATTTCCCGTCTCCCCAGTGGCTAACCCTTGGCTTTGGGACAATATCTAGAGGAGTGCAGAGGAGGATACGTTAAAGAGCGCCCTGGCATACAACAGATCAATAAATTGACATCACATAAAGAAAGCATTCAAAGTGGATGAAAAAGTCAGTGAGACACTCAGAGGTGGAGTTGTCCCCAGACCCCATCTGAAATGGCTAGCTGGTGACATGGTCCTAGAGAGGTGTCTGTGGGCTTTTGAACAAGCATTGAAAATCCCATGTTTCGGATGACCTCCAGGATCCTACCCGAGAGTGTGTTAAGGGCCCCAAGCCCCAGGGGCAGCTCTGAGGGTGCAGCATGGCTGGGATGAGAAGGCTAGGGTTCAGGGAGGCACGCTCGTGTGCTTATAACCCACATCCACATGGAAGAAGAAGGTGAAGTCCTAGCAGGGCATTTGTTTCCCTTTCTCCTGGAGTGACGTATTCACAAAGGGTCTGCGATGAGCAGGGAGGGTGCGTGGGGGTGTGCCAGCCTTGTCACTGTGCTCTAGTGGTTGTGGCTGGCCACTCCACCTGCACTCGCCCTCTGTGCATACATTTGCTTGTGGTATAACCTGAAGGAATATCAGACCCTCTGCTCTTAGGAGCAGATGCTTTCCCTTTGGGTTTACTTCTGATTCCCAGGTTCAGTGACAGCTCTCAGGAAGCCATGCCAACAGGGACACACACCACTCCAAAGCAGGGCATGGCCTCCAACAGGAATGACAGACAAGGGCTACAGGGACAGGGTGAAGTCAGCCAGGAAACCGACATTTCCATGGACACAGAGCCCAGATGGAGCACCATCTTATCTTTGCTATTTCAGGCCGGTATTTTCAGGAAGTAAAGTGTACAAATTATGGACAAAGGCTGCAGGTGTGCAGCCATAGGGCAGAGAAAGGATCTCCACTCTAGTGTGGAAAGGAAATCACATTGTTTGACAAGGGTTAGATCAGAGAGAGGCAGATATGTGCCTCAGCCCCGCTTGCATTCCTAGTCATGGTTTACTCCACAGGAGCAATATGGATTCATCCCAGGAACGCTCGTTTTCTTCATTCTTTGTTGTAACAGGAGCATTATTGTGAGTGTGGTGAGGGGAGTTCAGAGACTTTACAGTTCTGCACCAAATCTCTGCCCCGTTGCCTAAAACCTTTGCAATGGTGGGGAAGTTGCTCAACTTCTGTGTTCCTCATGGTTTTATTTGAAAAGCGAGGATAGAAATATGCTCTCTGTGGGTGGGGTTTATACCTCAATAAAGCTGTTTAAATGAGTAAAATAAAATCCACCTTAAAAAAAATGAGCCGTGTTTTGTGAGAGTACCTACCTAGCGTGATGCTTGGGATGCAGAAGGAACTAGATCTACTTTGGCTCAGCTATTGATGGTAATTTTTTGTTGCCTCTTTTGCCGTTGGATGCAAACTTCTTCTGGGAGTTTGCTTCCTTCTCTTCCTTCCCATTTCCCTCTTATTCATTTTTCTCCCACCTCCTCCCCTGGAGGAAGCCAGAATATCTTAGCCCTGAGGAGCTCTAGTCCACTGGAGAGGTGGGTGAGGCAAGCTCACTTTCACTCTGCGTGATCCCTGGGGATCTCAAGGTCTGGAGTGGGTCTGAGTTGAAAGGAAGATCTGCAGATGTCAAGCCCAACAACAAGGCCTGCTGACGGGAAGGGCGAGGGGAGACAGGCAGGAAGCCTGGAGTGGCCTGTTCATTTATTTCTATCCCCTACCCAAATATCTTTTAAATAATGCTTCTCCCCGAGTGAATTTGCCAGGAGTGAACTATTGGGGGGATGAAATGTGCAGTAATACTGTCTCATTGCTTTCCATAGCCATTACCTGCCAATTCAGGATGGTTGATAGGTCTTAGGCAAAGAAAGAAAAACAAAAGTCTCTTGCGACCATTGGACAGCCACTGACAGAAAAACTAGAAACTGAATGTGAGTTGGTAATTAAAGGGCCCAGAAAGAGGGAAAACTCAAAGGACTCCAGGAAGTATGGAGTTGGGATTTCATGAAAGAGAGAAACTGTCTTTCCAAATGTTTGCCAGGGGCTGCTTTTTATACCTCTCCATTCCCTGATTTGAAAAAGCATAAGGTGTACAAAACAGAAGGGAAAATATCCCTGCCCAGTGTGCCTTGGGCCTCACTCCCCTATGTCCAATCCCTCTTCCCAGGAGTAAAGCTTTGGGAATCTTATTAGACTTTTTACTCAGACTACAACTCAGAAGCGCAGAGAAACATGTAGATTCTTTGCTCTATCGACATCTAATTTGGTCATCCTACTGAGCCCTACCCACTGCTTAGCAGGGGAAACATTTTTAATGACGCTATATTTTTAATTAAAAAATTATTTAAGTTAATGTCTAATGTGGCCCAAATTTTGATCTGAAAATGTAAACAATTTCTTCAGGTAATTTTCACTTTCTTAAGGCAAAACATGCCCAGACTTATGAATTGCCTTCCCCTCCCCATTTCTGCTGGCTGGGTGGAAAAGCAGGGGCAGTTAATGACCTCTAGCAAGACAGAAGGCCTGGCACTCTTGGGCTGTGTCCCCATGTGCCTGCTGGCCACTTCCCCCTGGCATCTGCAGCAGGCACCTGGAGTGTCACTCACAGCTTGGTCCTCCCCTGGCTTGTGCTGAGCCTAGGAGAGGCTTCCCCTGGCAGAGGAGAGCTCATCTCAGCACCACCGTCTGCAGACCCCCAAGCCTCTCTCTGTCTTGTCCACCATCCATGCCCCTCACCTGGAATCCCCACACCCCGCCACAGTAGGCCTGTGGCTGGCCAGTGCATGTCCACCCAGTGTCAATGCCGCATGACGCTGAGGCCAACCCAGGGCTGCCCTTGCCTGTGTGGCTGTGCTCCCGGGTTGACATGGCCACTCCTGAGGCTGGGGAGTGAGCACTTCTTTTTTCTTTTTTGAGACAGAGTCCCGCTCTGTCGCCCAGGCTGGAGTGCAATGGCACGATCTCGGCTCACTGCAGCCTCCGCTTCCCTGGTTCAAGCAATTCTCTTGCCTCAGCCTCGTGAGTAGCTGGGATTACAGGCGCCTGCCACCACGCCTGGCTAATTTTTGTATTTTTTTTTAATAGAGACGGGGTTTCATCATGTTGGCCAGGCAGGTCCTGAACTCCTGACCTCAGGTGATCCACCCACCTTGGCCTCCCAAACTGCTAGGATTACAGGCATGAGCCACCGCGCCCAGCCGGGAGTGAGCACTTCTCAAAGTCCTGGAGAGGCAGCAGAGGAAGAAGCCTGCTATAAAGTGTCACTTTCATTTGGTGAATGTGCTTCTACCACTCTGGGCTCAAGCCAAGAAAGGAGAAAAACAAGACCTGGCCTTCTGACCCAGAGGCCTTTCTCTCTTCCTTTCCTGTCCTCCTCTCCCCTCTCCTACCTCAAACCACCGTTTGCTGAATTGCAAGTCTCCTGGTTTAGCCGACAGAGGGACTAAAGGAAAGACGCCTCTTCTCTCCAACACAAGAGAGCCCTCGGGGGGATAAAAACCTCTGGAGCATTCTCTTTCAAGACAATAACCCAGCTTACAAATTATCTTACTGATTAGGCTTATTCTGCGTGACTATTTGTTTGACAAGAGTTAGATCAGAGAGAGGCAGATACGTGCCTAGGCCCTGCTTGCATTCCTAGCCATTCCTATCTTTTCTCTTTGTATTCTTCCTGCAGCAAACCCAAATCTTGTCTAGGGATGGGATGCTAATGGTTTATGTACTTAGGCAAAAGTGAAAAATTCATCAAGAATATTTCAGATATAATCCTGGTAGCTGTGTGTGTGAATGTATGAGTGTAAATACGTAACACTTTAAAACAACAGACTTACTCTAGACGTAGAGTTCTGCAACTTGCTTTCTTCACTGAATAAGTCTTTCCCATCTTTCCATATAGGTACTTGTAGACCGGCTTCTTTTTAACGGCTTCATGCTAATCCTTCGTAAGGACACAATATACTTTATTTAACCCCTTTCCTTTAATTTTGGGTGTTTCTAGTTTTTCTTTTTTTTCTTTTTTCCTACCAAGAACAATGATGGTGAGGCTATGCTGGTGCATTCATGTGTTGCTTCCTGCCTAACTCCCCAAATGCAAAGAGAGTAGGCGCCTTATCTGCCTTTGTCACCACCTGCCTGGAACAGAGCATACAAACAGATGAACAGAAGTGGATGAACAAACACAGTAAATGGATTCATCCTAATGGATGGAAGCGTTCATCTTTTTGTTCTCATGCACATTTCTGCAGAATACATTTCTAGAGGAGGAGCCACAGAGTCAAGGGCTCTGGATCCTTACATGTTACCGTGTGTCACCACACTGGGCTCCAAGCCTGTGGTACTGATTCATCTGTCCTCCAGTGGGTGGAGTTCCTAGAGAGCCTGCAGCAGGGCTGTGTGCGGGTGGCTTTGGGAAACAATTCCAGGGAACGGGAGTGTGACAGAAGGAAGGTAGTCAGAGGCAGAGGGGAAGCCAGTTCAGGGGAGAGTTCCCAAGCTGATCCCCACTGAGGGCATGGAGAGCTCCTTCCCCCGGGGACCTTCTGAGGCACTGTGTAGAATGTGCCTCAGCATTTTCCCCTGGGCCACGCACAGGAAGAACATGTGCGTCCACCTTCTGAGCCTCAGCAGTCAGGGATCCCTGGACATAGGTCAACAGCTTGCAGCCGACCCTGGGGCGCCCTGGTTTATAAAGCAGTGAGGTGGACCCTAGCTGTGTAGACTCCCCTTAGCAGACTCTACTGAAAGCCCAGCACTGGCAAGAGGGGGCAACTCTACTTTTGCTCAGCTATCGATAGTGATTTTTTGTTGCCTCTTTTGCTGTTGGATGCAAACTTCTTCCGGGAGGAATCGCCAAGGGTGGAGGGTGGAGCCCCCACCCCACGTGCTGAACACACAGTGTGTGTGTTTCTGGGGATCTATCTGTGTATTTCTCTGTCACCAGCAACCTTGATGCCACCCACACCATCCCGTGGAGTGACAGCTGAGGTAAAGGTGAAGCTCTGAAGTAGCCCATAGGGCCGAGATTGCGTGTAGACTGAATTGCAGTTGAAAAATCTCCCAGACTGACCATAGAGCACAGTGGATGGAATGCTGGACTCAGTGAGGCCTGCAGAGACCATTTTCCCTCCATTGTTGGATTTAATCTGTTTTTCCACTTCAGTACTTGGGAGCAGAGGGTTGTTTTCTTCAGGGGTATATTTTGTTGTATAAAATATACGTATTTAACCTTAGATCCACACTTGGTTCGGTGAGTGTCTCATACCACGCAAAAGCCGGAAACCAAGGCTTGCAGGATCAGTGGGACTCCATCTTCTGATGGCGTCCACGCCAGGTGTGGAGGGCAGGTTTGCTGGCACTGTCTGTATTATAGTGTGCTGGGGCTGTGTAACAAATACACAGACTGGGCAGCTTCAACAACACACATTTACTGTCTCACGGTTCTGGAGGCTGGAAGTCCAAGATCAAGGTGTCAGGGGGGTTGGTCTCTTCTGAGGCCCCTCTCCTTGGCTTGCAGATGGCTTTTTCTCCCTGCACCCTCCCTCTGTGCATGTCTGTGTCCTCATCTCCTCTTCTTACAGGACACCAGTCATGTCGGATTACAGTCCACCCTCGTGGCCTCACTTAAACTAACGCCTTGAAGGTCCTATCTCCAAATACAGTCACTCTCTGAGGTACTGGGGGATGGAACATCAACAAAGGAATTTTGGAGAACATGATTCAACACATCACAGTGCTGAAATCTCTCAATCTTTCTCCTCAGAGACACTTATGAAATCTCGATTGAAATCTCTCAATCGATCAATCTCTCCTTCTCTCCCCCTCTGTCTCCATCTTTCTCCCTTTCTCTCTTTTCTGCTTATCTATCATCTATCAATCAATCTATCCATCTGTCTATTTGTCTGTCTATCCATCCATCCATCTATATCTATCATCTACCTATCATCTGTCTATCAATCATGCACCTACTTATATCTATCTATCCTGTATATCTGTCTATGTTGTATCTCTCTACCATGTATATCTACCTCTATCATTTATCTTCTGCCAAGTCTATCTACCTATCATCTATTATCTAGATATCTAGCTATCTTTTCCTCTCTCTATGTCTCTTTCCCTACTCCCCTTTCTCTCTTTCTCCTCAGAGACCACTTATGAAAGGAGGCCACATGGATTTCCTTATTTAATTTTCACAACACCCTAAAGATAGATATTATTCTCCCCATTTTATATATGAGGAAATGGAGCACCTTGAGGTTAGGTAATTATTCCAAAATGACACAAATTAAGTAAGCAGGAAAGCTGGGATTTGAGCTTGCATAACCTGACTCCAGAATCTATGCTTGGAACAGTAAAGGAGGCTGTTTGAAGTATTTTTGACAATTTTTGCATTTTTTTGATAAGAGTTTTGACCACATTCCATAGACTTTGAAATGTACTTTTTTATATTATCTTCTAATTAATTAATCTGTTAGTATAATTATTTAATCTTTAATTTGAGAGTTATTTATAAATGCTTTTAAATTTCTAGGTTAGATGTGGAGGGCTATATTTTGTTGCCAGAATGTGGTATGTTCAATTGCTATTTATCTATCTTTGCCTCTGAATTTGTCAAGATTTTCTTTAAGGCACAGTCTATGAACAATTTCTATAAATTATCCATTAACATTTAAAAAAGATTTTCTGTTTTGTACAGAAATAGTATGTCTACTAAACAAAGCTTATTGTGTAAGCAATTCAAATGCTCTAATCGTATTAACTCTTTATCTAATGAAATTATTAAATTTAGATATAAGTGTTTTAAAGCTCATTGTGATTTTACCAAAATAACCTTGAATTCCTAAATTATTTTTCTTTAAATAGAAGTAGATCTCTGCAATGTGATTTGGTGTGTAAGTGTATATGACTGCCACAATTTCTTTAGAGATATTATCTTTTATCAGTAAAATTCCTCAGCCTTATTTGATGTTTTTGACCATAAAATGTGCTTTGTGTGATGTTGGTATTTTTGCCATTTGTCATTGTTAGCATTTTCCTGATATATCCTTGCCCACTTCTTTATTTTCTACCTTTTTCTCTTTATCATTTTATTTTAGGTATGTACCTTAAAATACCATTTAGCTAATTTTTGCTTTTTTATGTTGTTTATTCTTTTATTTTCAAATATAAGACATAGCAAGGGGAATAACTTGTTCCATGTACATTATTACTTATTGTGATTAATGTTATATCCAATCTTTCTCCTGCCTTCTTATTTTATGTTTTCTATTCACTATGATTTCTTATTGCTTCCTCTTTTCACCTTTCCTGCCTCTTCCTTCTTTGATCATTTTTTGTCCTTTTTTCTTCCCCTAGCAATATGAAATATTACATCTAAGTGTTATTCTAACAGTGGTCACCTTTATAACAAATGTATTTTATTCTACATGATTCTATCAAAGTTAAGTAAACATTATTCATAACCAACAGCCCTCATGTAAGCCAAGAATTGTAACATGCACTTACTTCCCTTTTCTTCTCCTTATCACTTGGGTTTTCCTAAATGATCTAGAATTTAATTCATATTTCTCCCTCTAGTATCCATTCCTTAAAAAATAGCCTTGGGGGCTGGGCATGGTGTCTCACGCCTGTAGTCCTAGCTACTTGGGAGGCTGAGGCAGAAGGATTGCTTGGGGTCAGTAGTTAGAGACCAGGCTGGAAACATAGTGAGACCCCATCTCTACTAAAAAAATTGTTAAAAATGAGGCTGGCATTGTGGTGCATGCTGGTCATTACAGCTACTCCAGAGGCTGAGGTCACTTGAGCCCAGGGGTTCAGGGCTGCAGTGAGCTATGATCGTGCCACTGTATTCCAGCCTAGACAACAGAGTGAGATCCTGTTTCAAAAAAAAAAAAGTTTAAAACGCATTAATTTTCAATATTGCATGCAATGAGAATTTGGAAGTTGCAAGCAGTTTCAATATCTTAGGGTGGTGTATAAGTCAGGATTCTCCAGGGAAATGAAACCAATAGTATATAATGTGTGTGTATGTATGTGTGTATATATATATAATATATATACATATTTATTATTAGTATATATAATATAAATACATATAATCGTATATTATATATATGTGATTTATTATAAAATATTGACTCAACCAATTATGGAGGCTGAGGAGTCCCATGATCTGCAGTCTGCATGCTGGGGACCCAGGAAAGCTGGTGGTTTAGCTGGAAGGGCTGAGAGCTGGGGAGTCGATGGTGCAGATTCCAGTCTGGGTCTGAAAGCCTGAGAACTAGGAGCACCAGGGCAGGAAAAGATCAATGTGCCAGCTCAAGCAGCCAGGCAGAGAGAAAATGCTTTCTTCCTCTGCTGTTTGTTCTACTGAGGCTCTCAATGCCTCAGATGAGACCCACCCATCTTGGGGAGGGGAGGGCCCTCTGCTTTATACAGTCCACCAGTTCAAGGCTAATCTCTTCTGGAAACACCCTCACAGACACACCCAGAATAATGTTTAACCACACATCCGGGCACCCTGTGGCCCAGACAAATTGACACCTAAAATTAACCATCACAGGTGGAGAAAAAAAAATCATTTTTGGTCAAATACTACTCTTTATCCTGGGATAAAGAGCCCCTTTAAAAGTCAGGTAAGAAAAGTATCTACTCATTAGGGGAAAGGCTTGAATTAACCTAAATGCAATTGTTTCAGATTAAGATATGGTGGTTTTTTGCTCACTAAAGTAAATATTTGTTAATCTGGATTAAGACCGATCTATGATGAAAGTCACTGTTCTTGGGAGATACTTATGTCTCCTTCCGGGTCACTGGCTCTGAAGGCAGGTTGGTCTTGTAGCCTGCGTTTCACGAAAGGCTGATTTTCTGTCCATCTCATGTAGAAGGAATGACTGGACTTGGCACAGAGCTAACTGTTCTGGACCAGTGGTGTCCCAATACAGGCTCTTTAGGATTGAAGGCTCAAGTGTTTGAGGGAAAAGTATTGGAGATATTGGGATGAACTCCACTGGCTCATGAGAATGAGGCAAAATGTCTTGGGTTGGGTTCAGGAAACTCAGAGGGCAATGAAAGTTTCTACTGTCAATCATCTGTTATTTCTTAATAATTGGTTGCTCATTGTGTATGTTTTTAATTTATGCAACTGCATAAATTTATGATTTACCTTCTTAGTTCTCTAGCTTTCTTTGCTTTATAATTTCTATCTCCTTTTGTTATTATATCATGTCTGATGAGACTTTCTTCAGTTGATGTACCAATTCCAAAATTTTCTTTTCTTTTCTTTCTTTCTTTCTTTTTTTTTAGATGGAGTTTCGCTCTTGTTGCCCAGGCTGGAGTGCAATGGCACGATCTCAGCTCACTGCAACCTCTGCCTCCTGGGTTCAAGCCATTCTCCTGCCTCAGCCTCCTGAGTAGCTGGGAGCACAGGCATGTGCCGCAATGCCTGGCTAATTTACGCCCAGCTAATTTTGTATTTTTGGTCGAGCTGGGGTTTCTCCATGTTGGTCAGGCTGGTCTCAAACTCCCAACCTCAGGAGATCCACCCTCCTCGGCCTCCCAAATTGCTGGGATTACAGGCGTGAGCCACCGTGACCGGCCCCAAATTTTATTTTCAACAGTGTTCTTTTTAGTGTTCAGTTCCTTGATTTAATGTTATACTTCTTCGATGATCGTTCTCTCCTCTACAACTATTTTCTGTATCCCTAGTGGGTTCTAGGAGTCTTTTGTTGTGGTTTTATTCTTTTAGATGTCACTGTGAATACCAGTCAGAATTTATAAAAGATATCTTCTGTTTCCTACAGTAAATCTTTTTAATTGAAAGTCCTTCATACCAATTGCCTGGTTTAATTTCCTTTCTGTTTGCTCATTCTCCTCAAGAGTCCAATAAGTTACCTTTGCTTGATTATATTCATAAATTACAACCTAGCCTGGTAGGACTCCATCAGCATCTTGTATAGGTTTGTATGTCATTCCTTCTCTAGCACATCCTGATCGAAAACACTCAAGCCCCCATCACAGCGAGGATACTAAGTGGGAGAATGTTCTAGAATCAAGGAGGGCAACCAGCTACCTACTTGAGAGGCTTTGGGATGTTCCAGTGGCTCCCTACACACCTACCAAAAGCTGATTCACTTAACACATTGCATCATTGTGTGTCAGTGAATAAGGTTGTTATATAGTTAAATTTAAACTGTGTTCCCTCTGGCTGATAGTTTTTCAAATTGGTAAAAATGACAGAAGGTTTCCTTCCTCTCAGTGTAGTTGTCATTCTTATGATTCCTTTTTATAGGTTTCTGAGAGGGTGTTTAAAAATTACAGGCATATTCTCATTATTCTTAGAAGTCTTCCAACATCTTTTAACAGAGTAGATGTGTCTTTATGTATATTAATGTACATGATTTAATGATTCAAGTTATTAATTTAAAACCTGAAGTGCACCTAGGTATAGAAAGGAAGTGTCACATACTATGAAGAATCCCTGGGCTGGGATTTAGATCTAGAGTCCAGTCCTGGCTTGACACAAGCTGTGTGACTCTCACAAATCATAGTCAGGCCTCTGAGCCCAAGCTAAGCCATCATATCCCCAGTTACCTGTACATATACATCCAGATGGCCCGAAGCAACTGAAGATCCACAGAAGTGAAAATAGCCTTAACGGATGACATTCCACCATTGTGATTTGTTTCTGCCCCATCCTAACTGATCAATGTACTTTGTAATCTCCCCCACCCTTAAAAATGTTCTTCATAATCTCCCCCACTCTTAAGAAGTTTCTTTGTAATTCTCCCCACTCTTGAGAATGTACTTTGTGAGATCCACCCCCTGCCCCCAAAACATTGCTCTTAACTCCACCGCCTACCCCAAAACCTAAAAGAACCAATGATAATCCCACCACCCTTTGCTGACTGTCTTTTCGGACTCAGCCCACCTGCACCCAGGTGAAATAAACAGCCTTGTTGCTCACACAAAGCCTGTTTGGCGGTCTCTTCATACGGACACATGAGACAGTATCACCTCCCTGGGCCTCAGTTTCAATGTTCTCATCTGTCAAATGAAGGCTGATTGTTCAGACATGTTGCATCCTATTCAGTTCTTCATTTGCAGGGATTAATAGCCAGATATGGAACTATATACAAGAACATAAAAAATAAAATACTGGAAGAAGAAGGAGGAGAAGAAGGAGGAAGAGGAGGAGAGGAGGAGGAAGAAGAGGAGAGGAGGAGAAAGAGAAGAAGGACAAGAGAAGAGGAAAGTCTTTAGTATGTTCTAAGTCAATTGGGAGAAACCACATTAACTAACCGCCAGGCACGGTGGCTCACGCCTGTAATCCCAGCACTTTGGGAGGCCAAGGTGGGCGGATCACGAGGTCAGGAGATCAAGATTATCCTGGCTAACACGGTGAAACCCCGTCTCTACTAAAAATACAGAAAAATTAGCCGGGCGTGGTGGCGGGCGCCTGTAGTCCCAGCTACTCAGGAGGCTGAGGCAGGAGAATGGCGTGAACCCGGGAGGCGGAGCTCGCAGTGAGCTGAGATCGCGCCACTGCACTCCAGCCTGGGCGACAGAGCTAGACTCCGACTCAAAAAAAAAAAAAATTAAATATTATTATATTACAACAAAGTACATTATTTAGTAAGAGAAGAGAGGAGTGAGATCTTTACACTTCCTGGAGGCTTGAGCATGATTAGGAATTCTTTTATGGAGGTGACTCAATACACAGGTTGAAATGTTGGCCAGGAGTTTGTCACAAGGACCAGTGAGCAGTCAGGGGAACGATCAGCATGTGCTGAAGGGGGTACGCTCTGTGAGGAGGTTGGGAGGAGGCATGGGTTTGGCCACAGATGGAGAGATCTTGGGGCCCTACTAAAGATAAGGCATCTGCGGGGCATTACAGGAGACGATCTGGAGCTCAGGCAAGGGGCGGTAGAGCAAATTTGGGGGACAGTGTAGCAGAGCTGATGGCATGAGCCTCAAAGGGGGTGAGTGATGGTTTGCAGAAGAGTGATAGAAGAGTGCTCACTCACTGAGGATGTGTAGAGACCGGGAAAAAGGGCCGTGACTGCTTAGACGGGCTAGAAAACGCATGCCCCAATGCAGAGCAAGGTGTTAGTAATGGAAGGAGCATTTGATGAGGGCTTAAACAATTTTTGTTTCCAGTAGACAAAGATCCAGAGGGTACTAAAGAGAAAGTGGGGAAGGTGGCAAATAATGGCATTCCAAGTGGGAGAAAGTTGGGGCAGCCGCATGGGGATGGCAATGCCAGGGAGGACAGGTGGCCAGCAGAGCTGGAGGATGGTGGGGATGATAAACAAGGTGGGCTCAGATGGCCTCAGGTCTCCTTGTCAAAACAGAGTAGGCTACTGGAAACCTCGTGATGACAGGAAAAAACAAGTAATTCGCAAGAATTCCTGCCTAACAATTTTCATAAGTATGCCGTTTAAATGTAAACGCACAACAGCCAGTTTAATTAAGTTAATAGTTGGTCTGAGAAGAGCCATTCTGAATTAATAGTAGCCTGTTCCTCAGTGGCTTTGCTAGCCTGATTGGTCACATTGTGCCCTCCCTGGTCAAGTCCTGGGTACTGCTGCACACTCCTTACTGAGCTTCCCTTTGTTGCTGGTAATTGCATGTACAAAGGTCTTTCAGGCAATGATCCTTTAATTAGAAATTGCCCACTGAAAATAATGGTGCAGACTTCTATAACTAACAGGTGGCCTTCAGAAGCTAATTTTCATTGAAGTGTATTTTTAATTAGTGCAAACAGGAACATTTCCAAGCAGTGCCAATTCAGCAGTTCCATTGTGTGTCACAGGAGGTTGAACATTCAAGGTGGAGTCATGCACAGACAAGGAGGGCACTAATGTGAAGGCACAGGCTTGTTTAGGGAGCACCCCTGGCAACACCGGAGGAAAGATGATGTCACTCTTGCAGAATAGGGTGGTTTCTCCTTTCTTGACATGTGCAGCCAGTCATTAATTGGGATATACTGTGGATACTGTTAAAAGAATAAACTATGCTATTAGATACACAGTCCTGTATGAATTATCTGACACTATTACAAGGTATACACATCTTACTTTTTCCGACTCTGATTTCTACACTCTATACTTTGCTGCTATGCTTACTTAGCATTGGTTTCCTCAGATCCCATAGATGCACTGGGAACTAATGATGACCACTAGAAACAGCTGCCAAATCTGTGCAAATTCCCCCCTATTGGCAACTCCAAGGACACTTGTTCACCTTCCCCTGCTAGGCTTCCTTCTTCTTCTTCTTCTTCTTCTTCTTCTTCTTCTTCTTCTTCTTCTTCTTCTTCTTCTTCTTCTTCTTCTTCTTCGTCTCCTTCTTCTTCTTCTTCTCCTCTCTTCCTCTTCCTCTTCTTCTTTTTCTTCTTCCTCTTCTTCTTCTTCTTCCTCTTCCTCTTCCTCTCCTTCTCCTTCTTCTTCTTTTTTTTTTAAGTGAGAAGGTCTCATTCTGTCACCCAGACTGAAATGCAATGGCCCAATCTGTACAATCGTACAGAAGTTATATGATCTGCTCATTGCAACTTTGAACTCCTGGGCTCAAGAAATCCTCCTGCCTCAGCTTCCCAAATAGCTAGGACTACAGGTGCACGTCACCAAGACTGGCTAATTAAAAAACAAACAAACAAAACTTTTGTGGCGATGGGATCTCACTATGTTGCCCAGGCTGGTCTCAGACACCCGGCCTTAAGTGATCCTCTTGCCTCAGCCTGCCAAAGCTCTGAGTCCCCTCTGGATTCTGAAAGGACTGTAGGCAAGAGGAGTCCTGGATTTATTACCAAGGCATCACCAGAGTAGGTATATTCCTGGCATCCCAGATTGGAATGATAGTAGCTTTTCAAAATGAGATTAAAGAAGAGTGATTTTGTTTTCTTGTATAATCAGTAATATAGTTCAGCTAGTTAGTGGGCTAAACAGATTTTTTTCTCCAAAGGGGTTACCCTGTTTATGTAGTGACTGCTTATTATGGTGCTGCAATTTTCAAGTACCTGACTTTTAATTGAAACTGTTTGGGCCTGGAGTTTTTTTGTTTTTATTGCTGGAAAAGTTTTAACCATGAATTCAATTTCTTGAATAGATGTCGTATTTTTCAGGTTATTTCTTCTTGAGTGAACTTTGGTAGTTTGTACCTTCAAGGAATTTGTTCATTTAAGTTGTCAAATATATGACATTTGTTTTAGTAGTATCTTATTATATATTTAATATCTGTAGGATCTGTAATATCTTCACTTTTATTTCTGATGTTCTAATTTGTGTCTTCTCTCTTTATTAGTCTGGTTTATGAATTTTGTTGATCTTTTCAAAGAACCAGCTTGTGGTTTTATTGATTTTTCTCTATTGGTTTGCTGTTTTACATTTCATTGATGTCTGTCCTTACCTTTTATGTCCTTGCTTCTGCATGCTTTGGGTGTTACGGTTTTTTAAGGTGAAAGCTTCGATCATTGATTTTAGACCATTCTATTTTTTCCCTCTATTACATGCATTTACAGTTACAAATTTACCTCTAAGCACTGCTTTAGCTGTTTCCCACAAATTTTGATATGTTGTATTTTCATTTTCATTCAGTTTAATTATTTTTTATTTCCCAAGACTTTCTTTTTGATCTAAGATAATTTACAAGTGTGTCTTTTTAAATGACACTTTTTATTTTAAGATAATTGTAGATTCACATGTAGTTATTAGAAATAATCCTAGAAATCTCATGTGCCCTTCACACAGCTTCTCCAAGTGGTTTCATCTTGCATAGCTATAGTACAATATCACAATCACGAAATTGGTATCAATACAATCCACCAATCTCATTTAGATTTCGGTAGTTTTACATGCACCAATTTGTGTGAATGTATTTAGTTCTATGCAATTTTTTCCATGTATAAATTCACGTAATCACAACCATAGTCAAAATACAGAAATGTTTCTTCACCGCAAAGATCCCTTGTGCTATCTTCTACCTTTTTATAATCACACCCACATAACTCTCCCCCTCCCTCTAATACCTGGCAACCACTAATCTATTCCTAATCTCTATAATTTATCATTTTAAGAATGTTACATAAATAGAATCATATAGTGTGTGACCTTTCAGGATTGGCTTTTTGTCACTCAGCATAATTCCCTTGAGATTCATCCAAGTGGTTGCATGTTATCCGTAATTCATTATTTTTAAATTCTATGCAGTATTCCACGGTATGGAGGTACATTAGGTTAGTTAACCATTCACCCATTGAAACATAATTGTGTTTTTTCCCTCATTTTTGGTTATTGCACATAAAGCACCTAAACATTTGTGCGTAGGTTTTGGTATGAACACAAATTTTCAATTCTCTAAAATAAATGGTCAAGAGTGCAATTTGAGGGTTGTATATGGTAAGCACACATTCTGTTTTATAAGACACTGCCAAGCTGCTTTTCAGAAGAGCTGTATCATTTTACATTATTACCAGCAATGTATGAGTGATCCAATTTCTCTGCATTCTCACCAGAATTTAGTGTTATCACTATTTTTTCTAATTTTAGCTATTCTGATAAGTGTTGTGATATTTCATGATAGTTTTTTTATTTTTTTGAAGGTTAATAATGTTGAACATTTTCTCATGTGATTACTTGTCATTTATACATCCTCTTTGGTTAAATGTCCATTCATGTCATTTGTCCATTTTCTAATTTTCTCGTTGAATTTTTTGTTTTTGCTTTTGAGTTTTGATGGTTATTTACATATAGATACTTATATAAATAACAGTTCTTTGTTGGACATATGGTTTGCAAGTACCTTCTCCCAGCATGTGGCTTGTCTTTTTATCTTTCAAGAAGGTCTCTTGCACAGTGAAAGTTTTAAATTTTGATGATGCCTAGAGTATTAATTTTTACTTTTATGCATTGTGCTTTTTATTCCAAATCCAAGAACTTTATGTAGCCTTAGCTTCTGAAGATTTTCTTCTATTTTTTCCAAAAGTTTTGTACTTTTACATTTTATATTTAAGTCTGTGATCCATTCTCTGTTAACTTTTCATAAGCTAAGGGGTTTAGAGCAAGATTCTCTCTTTGTCCCCTTTTTATTGCCTGTGGGTGTCTGATTGCCCTAGTACCACTTGTGGAAAGCCTATCCTTTCTTCACTGAGTTGCACTTTTGTAAAAAATCAGTTGGTCACATTTGTGTGGGTCTATTTCCAGATCTCTATTCTGTTGCATTAATCTATGGGTCTGTCCCTGCACCAATACTACAATACCTCAAGTACTGTAACTACAAATAACAACAATAACAATACTAATAATAAGCCTTAATATTGGGTAAAATGATCTTTTCCACTTTCTTCTTTTTTGAACTTATTTATTTTTTCAGGGGCTTGAACATTTCTATATAAAATCAAGACTAACTTGCTACATCTACGAAAAACCCTTGCTGAGATTTGAATAGAAATTGCATTAAACCTATAGATCAGTTGGGGGGAATTGTCATCTTTACTATATTGTCTTTCAATCCATGAACATGGTATGTCTTCCATTTATTTAGGTTTTCTTTGATTTCTTTTATTAGCAACTCATAACAATCATGTACACATTTTGTTAGATTTGTACCTAATTATTTTTAAAAGTAATTGTAAACAATATGTGTTTTTAATTTCAGTTTCCACCTGTTCATCGTTAGTATACAGAAACATTATTTTTCTGTGTTGATCTTGTATCCTGTGACCTTGAAAAACTCAGTTATTAGTTTTAGGATAGTTTGAAAATCCCTTGGAATTTTCAACACAAATCATTATGTCATCTTCAAATAGGAAAAGTCAGAAGTGTGTTTTTAAATTTCCAAATATTTGAGGATTTCCCAAACATCTGTTATTGATTTCTGGTTTAATTCCCTTATGGCCAGAAAGGAGATTTTTAATGCTTTCTGCATACATTAAAGCAGACTCTAATAAATTTAAAATCATTAAATTTTACCTTACATCTCAGGATATGATTTATTTTGAGATCCAGGTACTTTTGTAATAAATGTGTCTTCTGCTGCTTTGGGATAAAGTGTTCTATAAATGTTAATTAAATAAAGTTGGCTGACAGTGTTGTTCAGATCTTCTATATCCTTGCTGATTTTCTGTCTGTTTGTTGTATCAATTCCTCAGAGACAAGTTTTGGAGCATACAGATGTATTTGTGAATTTGTTAATTTCTTATTTTAGTTCTATTTCGTTTTGCTTCATGTATTTTGAAGTCCCACTTTTTATGTGCACATGCATCAAAGATTGTCTTTTCTTCTTGGTGATTGATCTTATTATCATTATGTTATGTCACTCTTTACCTCTGGAAATTTTCCTTCTCCTGAAGCCTAATTTGTTTGCTATTAATGTAGACACTCCACTGTCTTTTGATTAGTGTTTCCATGTTATATCTTTTTCCATCCTTTTAACCTATCTGTATCATTATATTTAATGTGCGTTTCTCATACACAGCGTGTAGCTGGGTCGCAGTTATTCATTGAATCTTTTAACGTCTATCTTTTAATCAATGTATTTGGATGATTTATATTTAATACAATTATTGATATGTTTGAATTTAAATATATTGTTTTCTTATTTG
The DNA here is from genome assembly GCF_029289425.2 of Pan paniscus. NCBI lineage: Eukaryota > Metazoa > Chordata > Mammalia > Primates > Hominidae > Pan > Pan paniscus. The sequence continues at coordinate 18,185,715 of NC_073254.2, forward strand.
TTTTTTAGTTTGTCTTCATTTTTTTTTTGGTTGTTGTTCTGTTCCCTTTATCCTGACTACTTTCAGGTCATTTGAACATTTTTCAGTATTTCATTTTAATTATTCTTGGATTTTGCCTATATCTCTGTATTTTTTATTATTTTTTAATTTTTTGTAGAGATGGGGTCTCACTATGTTTCCTAGGCTGGTCTCGAATTCCTGGCCTTAAGTGATCCTCCCACTTTGGCCTCTCAAAATTTAATGATTACAGGCCGGGCATGGTGGCTCATGCCTGTAATCCTAGCACTTCGGGAGGCCAAGGCAGGCGGATCATGAGGTCAGGAGACCGAGACCATCCTGGCTAACATGGTGAAACCCCATCTCTACTAAAAATACAAAAAAAATGAGCCAGGCATGGTGGCAGGCGCCTGTAGTCCCAGCTACTCGGGAGGCTGAGGCAGGAGAATGGCGTGAATCTGGGAGGCGGAGTTTGCAATGAGCCAAGATCGCGCCACTGCACTCCAGCCTGGGTGACAGTGCAAGACTGTCTCAAAAAAAAAAAAAAAAATTAAGGATTACAGGTATTAGCCATTGCATCTAGTTCATTCTATTTCTTAATGGTTACTCTGATATTAAAATATACGTGCTACATTTTCACAGTAAAGTAAAATATTTTATTACTTTAAGTATCACAAGACCTTAACGCGTTCATCATTCTTTTACTATTTTCTCTGTTTTTCAGATTATGTAATTTCTATTAATCTATCTTCAAGCTCACTCACTCTTTCTTTTGTCATCTTCCTTCTGCTTTTAAGCCCACCCAGGAAATTTTAATTGCAGATATTATATTTTTTTAGTTTGAAAATTTCCATTTGGTTCTTTTTAATGCTTTATGTTTCTCAGCACGGAATTTCTATCTTTCCACTTGTTTCAATCATGTTCATTTTTACCTCATAAAGTATAGTGATGATAGGTGCTTTAAAGATTTGTCTGATAATCTCAACATCTGGATCATCTCAGGTTTGCAGCTATTAATTTTTTCTCCTAAAGAATTGGATGTATTTTTCTGAATCTTCATTGTTGTTTAATTTTGGATTGTATCCTAAATTTTTCTAAATATTATCTTGTGAGACACTGGGTTCTGTTAAAATTCTCTAGATAGACTTGAGAACAAATAGAAAACCTTAACAAATCTGTCACAAAAAAAGAGATTGAATTAGTAACCAAAAACCTCCTAAAAAAGAAAAGCCCAGGACCAGAAAAGCCCAGGACCAGAAAAATGAGTTCTAGCAAACATTCTCTGAAAAAGAATTAACACCAGTGATTCTCAAACTCTTCCAAAAATAGAAGAGGAAGGAATACTTCCTAACTCTTTCCAGGAGGCCAGCATTACCCCAGTATCAAAGGCAAGTAATTGTGTCACAAGAAGAGAAAACTATAGACCAATACCCCTTATGAAAGAACATGCCTTTTTTGCTCATCTGTGAGGTTTTTCTTGCCTATTCATGAAACCTGGTTGACAGTAGATACTCAACAAATGGCAAGAAGTGGATGCAAAGAAAGGTGGACAGATGGATAATTGAGTGGATGAGTAGGTGGGTGGGTGGATGGATGGATGGGTGGATGGATGGATAGATGAACAGATTATTTAGCCCTAAGAATTATCTAGGAGATAAACAAGTGAGTATCAATACTTCATTCTGAATAGTGAGCAGCTCACTGAATGGTCCTTCCTTTCAACCATCCTCATGAGGACCTTTTAAACTTAAGTAGTGGCCCAGGGGCTCAACAAACATGAGCTCAAATGAATTTTAATGACCTTGGCAATGGAGCTGAATTTCTAATTTTCACTGATGGCCAAAGCCAAAAAAATCTTGGGCCCAACTTGGATTGGCACCATGTCCAGTGGTAACCAGAGACAACTTTTATTCATGTTTCAAAGAATGATGCTGGGTCCCTATCTGACACCATATACAAAAATCAACTCAAAATGGACCAAAGACCTAAATGTAAGTACTAAAACTGTAAAACTTTCAGGAGAAAAATGGGGGTACATCTTCAAGACCTGGACTAAGTAATAGTTTCTTAGATATAACATCAAAGGCACAAGTAACAAAAGAAAAAGTAGATAAATTGACTTTACCCAATTTAAAAACTTTTTTGTTTCAAAGGACACCATTGAGAGAGTGAAAAGACAAACCAACAAATAAGAGAAAATATTTGCAAAGTATATATCTGATAAGGGTTTATTATCCTGAATGTGTAAAGAACTGAACCTAGAGGACATTATTCTAAGTAAAAAAGCTAGGCATAGGAACAAAAATACTGTGTGATTTCACCTATACATGGAATCTAAAGGAAACGTTTTTAAGAAACCCAGAAAATTCACCTACATTTAAACAGAAAATAGAACTGTGGCTACCCTGTGTGTGTGTGTGTGTGTGTGTGTGTGTGTGTGTGTGTGTAGGAAATGGAGAGACATAGGTCAAGGGTGCAAAGTTATAGTTGTGTAGAATGACTAAGTCTAGAGATGTGTGTACAGCATGGTGATCATAGTTAATAATATTGTATTGTACACTGGACATTTGCTAAAAGACAAAATTTTAGGTATTTTACCACAGAAAAAGGTAACTATGTGAAGTGATGGATATGTTAATTTGCTTGACTCTAGTAATCATTTTACCGTGTATTATGCATATCAAAATATCATGTTGCATACCTTACATACATATAATAAAAATAAATCAATTAACAAATAAACCATAAACCAAACAACCCAATTAGAAAGTAAGCAAATAACTTGAATAGACATTTCTTTTAAAAGATATACAAATGGCCAATTAGCACAAGAAAGACACTTGACGTTGTTAGCTATTAGGAAACATCAAAACCACAATGAAATACAACTTCACATTCATTAAAAACAGACAGACAATAACAAGTGTCAAAGACACAGAGAAACTGGAACCCTCACACATTGTGGGTGGGAATGTAAAACAGCACAGCTGCTTTGGAAAACAGTTTGGCAGTTCTTCAAAATGTTAAATATGGAGTTACCATATGACCCAGCAATTCTAATCCTAGGTATATACCTCAAAGAATGGGAAACAGGTGTTTAAATAAAAACATAGACACTAATTTTCTTAACAGCACCATTCACAACAGCCAAAACATGGAAACAACCTAAATGTCTTTCATCAGTTGAATGGGTACACAATATATGCGATATTCATTTAATAGAAATAAGACCATAAAAAGCAATGAGGTACAAATGTATGTTTATCCATGTTGTATTTATCCATATGACATGGATAAATTGCAAAAACACTGCTAAGTGAAAGAAGTCAGACATAAAAGATCACATATTGTACAATCCATTTATATGAAATATCTGGAATGGGTAAACCTATGTATAGAGAAAACAGATTGATGACTTCTGGGGATGGGGAGGAGTGGGGAATAGGAGTGACTGCTTAGCGGGTACAGGTTTTCCTTTTGTGGTAATGAAAATGTTTTGAAACTCAATTGACGTGATGGTGGCACACATTTTGAATGTACCTAATGCCACTGAATAGCACACTTTAAAATTGCTTCTTTTATGTTATGTTAATTTTACCTCAAATAATTCCCAAGCAACTCCTAATCCCAGTGTAATCATGAGACAAATATCAGACAAATTTCAATTGATAGGGACATTCTGCAAACATTCTACAAAATACCCAACCAGTACTCCTCAAAACCGCAGTCATATCAAACAAGAAAGCATGAAATAAGCTGTCACAGTTGAGACTAAATACAACGTGCTGTGGATGGGATCCTGGAACAAAGAAAGGTAAAAACCAAGGAAATCCAAATAAACTATGAATTTTAGTTAAAAATAGTGTGTCCGTATTGATTCATTGATTATAACGAATGTACCAGACTAGTGTAAGATGTTAATAATAAGGGAAATTGGGTGTGGGGTATAGGAGAATACTATGTTGTAAAAAATAAAGTCTATTAAAAAAATTCTCTCTTCAGCATCGTTCTTTTTGTTTTGATGGACAAACTGGTTAGCCTCAGACTCCAACTTCTGACTGGCCTCTTGTATCTGGCAGATCAGCGTCCATTCCGATTCCAAAGCCCTTTGCTGTGCTTCGTGAGCACCACGTGTGTGTGCCACTCATGGTCTCATCTGGACGTTCTCGGGCTAGGGTTTAGATTGTAGCTCAGTTTTCAAAGCTCTTGCTAAATGCTTCTTCATGGTCTTCAAGTTCTGCTCCATGCATGCGCATCTCAAGGGTGAGCCTGGGACTTAGGTAGGTCCATTCTCAGAATTGGGGGATGCCTGTCTCCAGCTCTCACCCAGTGAGGTGACGCCCCCTCAGCACACTCCATTTCTCAGGGGCCCCCTTTTTGTGGTTCCTGTGGCCAGAGAGACAAATTTTCTCCTCAGGTTTTATATGCCCATGCTGTGGAGGCAGAAACAGTATTGCTTTGCAACTGAGGCTGACCTTGGGGCAGAGGTAGACAAGAAAAATGAGCAAAAAACAAAAAAGAAAGACAAGAAGGGGAATACTCCTGCACTCTCAGGCTCCTAGGCATCCCTTTTCCTGGCTTTCTGGCTGGAGGGAGTGGGTTGCAGGCAGAGTTTTTGCTGTCCATGCCCTCTGTGTAGTTCTAACCCTTTGGCTCATCCTTGGGTCAAAGCCAGGAGATAAAAAAGGAAAAAAAAAAAAAAGGAAGAAAAAGAAAAAAACACTATATTGGTTGTTCCTCAAGTTTCAACTTCTTTTCTCAAATTTCTCTTGCTTACTCTTTGGAGTTAACAGGTAGTTACCTTTCATATGCTGTCCAGAGCTCTTAGCTGTCATCAGGGGAAGATGTACGCTATCAGGGGCTTCCTCTATTTGAGCTAGCATGGAATTCAAGTTATGTTCTTGAATCAGCCTTCAGCCCATCCACAATTTGCAGTATGCAGTGGTCCCCTAGTTCCTTCCTCTCCAGTTTAACCTCCTAACATGATCAACCTGTCCATTAACTTCTAGGCACTCGACTTATCTGCTCAGTTTCCTGGACTTGGCTGCCTTCTTCCTCCTGGTTTGGCGGTTCTTCAGAAGCATTCCCCAGATAACAAACCTCTCTTGGCTTGTTCCTAGGACTACTCACACCTGTGAAAGGGCACAGTGATGTCTGCAAATGGGCACTGCCCTGCTCCGTGGATGCCACTGTCTCCTGGTCCTGGCCAGGTCCAGCTCTACAGCACTTTCCTGAACCTTTGTTGTATCCCAGCTGTGCCCAGCTTGAGTCATACTGAGAGGTCATCAAAGACAAGACAAGACAAGACAGGGTCAGAGCTGGGGGAACTAACTCAGATATAGAGTGGCCATGGGGTAGGAGACCAACAGGCAAATCTTGATTTTGGTGGCAGTGTAGGGGACAGGGGTTCCTGTGGGAAGGCTCTCCCCTGGCAGCTTCCTATTGTCCTATCTTGTATAGGGAAGAGGGAGAAGACTGACAGGGGAACTAGAATCAGCCTCCATGTAATTTCATTTTAATAATCTCCATGGTGACAAAAGTCCTTCTTCTGAAGGAATATTTGATTTGTTGAAATAGTCAAAAGTCATCTGGAATGAAGCCATTTCTGGTCAATGAGATGAGTTATCAAGTTGGCGATGCTAACATTGATCCCAAATGGGATGAGAGTGCAAAGGAAAATGAACTTGTGTAGCCTATAAATTACTTTAGAAGACAGTTCAAAAACAAGGTTCAAATATATCTTGGGAAATGCTGGTATTGCCTTCCAAGGTAACTCCTGTGGATGAGACAGCACTCACGCTGTCCTTGCCTGTATTAGCTTCCAAGGTGATAAACCAGTCCATTAACTTCTAGGCACTTGATTTGCTTGTTTAGTTTCCTGGACTTTGCTAGAATGTCTCCTTCTGTCAAGGCATCTTTTCAAACTGATTACCCAGTATAGAAGGAGTGTCAGTTAGGAAATGGGTTTGACTGCAAGTAACAAATCTCTGAAAAACAGTGTCTTAAACCAATTAAAGATTTATTTTTCTTCACTTAACTGACCATCCCTAGCTGTAAGGGTTATTGAAAATGTTTTTCAGCTGTGTCTCACTGCCTCTCATCCCAAATTGAGGGGCTTTTTTCTTTGTTTTTTTGTTGTTGTTGTTGTTGTTTTTTGTTTTTTTTTTTCTTTTGTTTTTTTTTTTTTAAGAAAGAAGGGGAGAATGGACATTGGGTTGATGGACTACTAGAATCTCTATCAAGCAAATCTCTGGTAAATAAAAATTGAATCTAAGTCCTCAGATCTGCTGGAATCACAGGGGAAAGATTGGTTAATGCTTTAAGGTCAAGGTTGTCAACAGAAAATGATGAGATGCTGCAATGTTTCTGCTGTTTTACTAATGGCTCTTTCTTGGCCCCTGGTTACCATTGGACATGGTGCCAATCCAAGTTGAGCCCAAGATTTTTTTGGCTTTGGCCATCAGTGAAAATTAGAAATTCAGCTCCATTGCCAAGGTCATTAAAATTCATTTGAGTTCATATTTTTGAGACTCTGGGCCTACCTAAGTTTAAAAGGTCCTCATGAGGATGGTTGAAAGGAAGGACCATTCAGTGAGCTGTTGATTATACAGAATGAAGTATTGATACTCATTTGTTTATCTCCCAGATAATTCTTAGGGCTAAATAATCTATTCATCTATCCATCCATCCACCCATCCATCCATCCAGCCACCCACCCACCTACTCATCCACTAATTTATCCATCCATCCCCCCTTCTTTGCATCCATTTCTTGCCATTTGTTGAGTACCTACTTTCAACCAGGATTCATGCTAGGCAAAAACAAACAAACAAACAAACAAACAAAAAACTCACAGATGAGCAAAAAAGGCATGTTCTTTATTTCTGAGGACCTCAAATATATGACACCAGAAAATAACTTTGCCTGGTACACAGGGGTCGAATATACTAGTGTATTTATGTGCAGGTGCCTTAACCTCTCTCTTCCATCACTCAGGGTGAATGATTTAGGCCACATCTGCCCCTCCACTCTCTTTTGTTTGTTTATTCAGACAGACAGAAAAAGAGAGAGACACAGGGAGAGAAACAGCCTTTCTCTATCATATAAAACCTTTAAATCTTAAAATCCAGGCCGAGGCTGATGCTTTCTCACTGCACTGGAAATGACCAGAGCGAAAGAAAACATTCGGTCTTAAAATCCCTTCCTGTTTTGCACCAAGTTTGGACTTTATTTTTGCTTCACATTTTCCTTTGTTCTTTCCCCAGTTTCTCTGTTGTTTTCTCAGGAAGGAGAACTCTCCTTCCCTTTTCAGCCCAGCACAGTAGAATTTGTACCCAAACATCCTCATTGGGTTGACAAAGCATTCCCCTGGGACATAACGCAGCTTGTTTAATGCCTGTGAGAGGTGAGAGGGCCTGTGTGAGATGAACGGAGCTCCCTAGAGGCCTGGATGAAGCCTGCAGTAACTTCTGTTGATGTATGGATGCTGTTTTTTTTTTTTTTTTTTTGAGAGGAACTTGCATTTCTGATTTTTTTTTCTTTCTTCCTTTTATGAGTTTAAAAGATAACTCTAGACCCACATGGGCTAAATTCTATAGTAATCTGAGAGTAAAATGATAACAAATGGCATTAAAATTGCACCTACCTTCTGTCTGGAAAAAAATTTCTGGTTTATTATTGATAGGTTTTTCTCCCCTATATTTTCCTTAACTCTAATCATTGGCACTGATTGGGCTGAAGAAATGAGTCTTCTGGGGCTCAGGAAGACCCAGGACAGTCTATAAGGTGGAAGCCAACTCTGCCTACAAGACATTAGCAGGAGGAGCAGAGAAATGGTTTGCGGGGAATTATAATGAAAGCTGGTGTTTTAAGCACTTTAGTGTGGGCCAGACACCATTTTAAAAGCTTTGTAAATGTGAGCTCTTTACTCCTCACAACAACGCTGTCAGGTAATTTTTATTATTTTTCAGGTTTTATAGGCAAGAAAACTGAGGTACAGAGAGCCGGGAAATATGCCCACGTCACACTGCTACGAGGGCACTGTGGCTCCAGAAGCTTCATCCTGAATCACAATATCATAATGAAGACATTAGAGGGAAAGAGAGAGAGGGTAAGTACTCATATGCCTGAAACTCTGAAATCTTCCAGCTATTTCATTTGGTACATTCATTCATCATATATTTATTGAGCAGCTACAAAGTTCCAGGTACTGTGCAATTTAAAACATAATGTATTTATAGGGAATCTGAGGCCTGGGAAGGTCAACACATCAGGAGCTGCCTGCCATTGAAAAGAGAGTTTGTCACTCACAGTTCCAAGAGGAGGGGCCACGCCATGCAATGAGGGTGGAGGGTAGAGGCACAGTGAGGCACTGGGTCCATCTGGAGGCAGGAGGAGAGGGTAAGCCCAGGGCAGGAGCCTGCACAGTGGCTTCTGCAGGAAGGCGAGGCAAGGCAGGGTGCACAGGCTCAGTACTGTCTTGGTCTGAATAATTTCAGTAGCTCTGGGGCAGAAGAGCTCCCCCCAGTTGTCTGGAACCTGGCCCCAGGGTGACTGGTGCACTGGTGCAGGTGGATAGTGGCCCATATGTGAGATCCCAATAATGGAGGTGGTTGAGGTGTTGGCTCTCTGGATTGGTTGGTTTGTATTTGAAAACTGCACTCCTGGGTGAGCTGTTTGCTATCTCTAGAACTGGCTAATCCTGGAAGAGGCAGTCCCTCCAGGGTCAGCACGGCTGCAGATGACAAAGCCTGAAATACAGAAAATGAAAAGTATGCTTAATACCCTATGTGCTAAACGGTGAGAAGACAGCAGGGAGCAACGCGAGTAACAGGAAAGTGAGTGTGTGTGTGTGTGTGTGTGTAGACCAAGCAAATCACTGGAAAACATATGCCATTGTAAATCTAATTATTAGCCTATTTCATTATTAATTTATCATATGGTGGCATTTAAACAAATGGCTTATCTGTAGTAATCTTGTAACAATCCAGTAGGTGTGGAATGTGGGTCTAATACTGCACTCAGAAACCCTGGATACCAAAGAAACCACCCGGAGTTTCATTTACCTGAGGGCCTCCTGGGCTAGGCCTCCTGGGAGCATGGTGAGGAGACTTTGGGCTGCGAGCAGAGATCCAGGACACTGGACTCTTAAAGATGGAGGTGAAAGTTGCACCTCACCTATGTGGGGAATGTCTGGACAATTACAGCCCTCATCCTGAGGAGGGAAAGAGCCTCACCGTTGGTAGTCTTGGTTTTGATGGGTGTATCATAGCAGCAGGACCCCCAGGAAGTAGGGCTCTGACATCAAGTGACAGGCAGGGGATAGTATGGTGGACCATCTGGGTGAAGACAGGGCTTCCATGAGCTGAGGGATCAGGAAACTTCCTGCGATGAGCACGGGAAAGGAGGAGAGAGGCAAGGTGTTCAAGAAGAAAAAGTGAAGGAAAAATAATGGTCCAGGTTTGGAGAATTTCCCCCAGTTTCCTCAGAAAAAGGGCTGTCATCTGGAGAAGAAGGTGCCCTTTTGGAAATTAGAAAAGACAGTTGTGACCCTGGCAGGGAGAGAGCTCACTGCAGCCTTGTCAAAGTGTCAGTTATGGTGGGTGATGTGGTTTGGCTCTGTGTCTCCACCCAAACCTCATGTTGAATTATAGTCCCCAGTGTTGGAGGAGGAGCCTGGTGGGAGGTGATTGGATCATGGGGGTAGTTGTTTTTGTTTTGTTCTGTTTGTTTGTTTGTTTTGAGATGGAGTCTTGCTCTGTCGACCAGGCTGGAGTGCAGTGGCGTGATCTCGGCTCACTGGAAACTCCACCTCCTGGGTTCACGCCATTCTCCTGCCTCAGCCTCCCGAGTAGCTGGGACTACAGGCGCCCGCCACCACGCCCGGCTAATTTTTTTTTTTTTTTTTTTTTTTTTTGGTAGAGATGGGGTTTCACCCTGTTAGCCAGGATGGTCTCGATCTCCTGACCTTGTGATCCGCCCGCCTCGGCCTCCCAAACTGCTGGGATTACAGGCGTGAGCCACTGCACCCGGCCTCATGGGGGTAGTTTTTAATGGTTTAGCATCATCCCTCTAGAGCTGTCTCGTGATAGAGTTCTCATGAGATCTGATTGTTTGAAAGTATGTAGCACCTCCCCCTTCACTCTCTCTCTCTTCCTCCGCCGTATGAAGATGTGCCTGGTTCCCCTTCACCTTCTGCTATGATTGTAAGTTTCCTGAAGCCTTGCCCGCCATGCTTCCGGTACACTCTGCGGAACTGTGGGTGAATTAAACCTCTTTTCTTCATAAATTACCCCGTCTCAGGTAGTTCCTTATAGCAATGCCAGAACGGACTAATACAGCGAAGCATGGGAAACACCTCCAGGTGTGCATAAAAGCTACATGGTGGTATAAAGGATTGCAATACAGACCACAATAGCAGAAAAATCCCCAGTACATTTTCTGTGTCCCTGAGTAATTTTAGCCACTTAAATCAGTTTCGGCAACCACACCAAAACTTAGTGGCTAGATCTCATGATTTTGTGGATGGACTAGGAGTTTCTTCTGTTTTATGTTGCTGGGGCACTGGGATAAGTTGAAGTCCCAAATGGTCTCAATCACATGCTGGCAAGTTGGTGCTGCCCATTAGCTGGGAGCTCGGCTGGGACCGTCTGCTGGTGGTTTTAGTTCTCCACATGAGCTTTTCCATGTGGTTCCTTGGGCTTCCTCACAGCATGGTAGCTGGGTTCCTAGAAAGAGCATTTCAAACGGCAAAGGTAGGAGCTGCACATCTCTTAAGTCCTAATCTTAGAAGTTACGTAGTATCACTTCTGTGCTAATCTTTTGGTTAAATAGGCCACTGGGCCAGTCCAGATTAAAGAGGAAGGAAAATAAACTTTAGCTCTTGATGAGAGACCGGTGGGGTCACTGTGCACCAGAGCACTTGAAAGCCTGTGACCTTTACCTGCTCAGCAGAGCACAGGTATTTGCATTCATAGATATTTGCCAGCCTTGAAGGAGTCGCTGCTGGCAGCACACGGCATTTCAAGCTTGCAGGCCCTTGACCTTACACGTTCCTAGAAAACTAAAGGCTTCCTTTTATGGAGACAGTACAGGTGATTCATTGATTTTTGCTTTAATGACGAAGGCAACCACTTCAGCCCTACTCTGTAATTTACAAACTTCAATGAACCTAATGTTGTTTTTTGAATGGAACAGGTTAACAGGTTTAGCTACTGTTCAGAGAAGTGGGGAGTGTGTGTGTGTGTGTGTGTGTGTGTGTGTGCAGGCATGTGTATGCAATCCTGCATGGTGCATGGTGCATGATGCAGAGAGGCCTACTGCAGGTTGCAGGCACCTCCGCCGAATGCACACACTGACCCAGCTATGTGAAGGTCGTTTCATGGCTTCTTCAACACTTAGGAGTGTTACTGAGAATGCAGAGTCCAGATTGCTGAGGAGGCAAAACGGAGACCACTGGCACAAACGTCCTAAGGAATCTCACGATGGGAGGGCCCCTCAGGACCTCACACGGGGCCTGCTCACCCTTGTTTCAGTTATAAGTGTGGCTATTCCGTTTCCCATCCATGGCGGGTTAGAAACAGCAGGTGAAGTGGGATCGGCGGCAGGAGACGCAGTCCGAGCAAGTGTGTGCAAGGCCATCATGATGCTTCCTGTTGGTGGACAGAGGCCACGGCTCAGAGCTGTGTTCCACCCCTCCCACCCCCGAGCCACAGGCGTGCGATATCTGCTGTTCTCTCTCCTAAAAGGGACTCCCTGCAGCAGTCAGGATTAAGGCCTGTGACTGAATGACCTCAGAACACAGTTCGATTTGTTCTTCTTGGGGCATTGGGCAGGTTTTTTTAAGCTAGAAATTTAAAAAATAATACTGTTCGGAGTAAGTAGTTTTAATGATTGGGGATGAATTTTATTTTTCAGAAACAATCTTGTCTTTAACCAAAAAGTGAAGTTTCCACCTGATATAGTTTGGATATCTGTCCCCTCCAAATCTCATGTGGAAATGTGGTCCCTGGTGTTGGAGGTGGGGCCTGGTGACAGGTGTGTGGGTCATGGGCAGGTCCTTAATGAATGGCTTGGTGCCCTCCCTGAGGTAGTGAGTGAGTTCTCACTCTATCAGTTACCTGGAGATCTGATATTTTTAAAGAGGCTGGCATCTCTGTCTTGCTCTCTCTCTCCATGTGACATACCTCGTCTCCCTCTGCCTTCCACCATGAGGAAAACTTCCTGAGGCCTCCCCAGAAGCAGAGGCCAGAGCCATGCTCATACAGCCTGCAGAACCGTGAGCCACATCAACCTCTTTTATTATCAATTATCCAGTCTCAGGTATTCGGTTACAGCCATGCAAAACAGGCTAACGCACCACCCATGTCCTGTAGTGACCGAATTCCTACTGAGGATGGACACACAGTTGGACAGACGTTGCTTCATTTTAAGTCTACATTTTCAAAACAGTTTTTGTTTCGTGGGTTCATTAAGTAAGCATGACTGAGTCACTGGCCACAAGGTTGAACTAGGTCTCCAGCCACCATCTCTCTCTGTAGGTTGGGCTGAAACCATGTGACGCAAAGCCCCAACCTTCAATCATGGTTAGCCTTTCTGGCATGGCCAGCCCCAGCCTGAGCCATCTCCTTAACTTAAACTATCTAGGGGCCCCCAGATCACCTCATTAGCATAAACTATCAGGGCCCACCATAAGTAACAAAGACAATCGTATCACTGGGGAAATTCCAAGGATTTAGAGGCTTCCTCCCAGTAACTGGGGACAAGACAAAGGCTGTCCAAATTTATCACACAGGAGTGGCTATACTATATTCACTGTGATCATTGAATGATTCTGAAATTCACGTATTATTTTCACATTTCCACACCACTGAAAGTGGGACCGAGTTTACAATTGCTGTGGCCCTTATAGTCGTTGTCATCCTCTCGGCTACACATCAGAACTTGGAAAATGGGAATCAATCTCAGAAGAAAACACTGAGCACCCTTTTAAGAACTACGCTATCACCAAGGCTCTTGCTGATACAGAGACCATACTCCATGGAAAAGCATGAACAGCAACACTGCTAAACACAAACACTATTCAAAAGTGTTGCACTCTGAAGGAAGGTGAAGGAGTTTTAGGGGCACCTTGACTAATTTGTTTCCTTATAGCTGGCCTGTTATGTAAGTGCAAACCTTTTCTCCCCTTAGTGGTACATAATGTAGTGTGTATCTTATCATTGATGGTGTGTACTATTCAATGAAATATGGAGTTTCATAATGGCTTTTTTCTCTGAGTATATTATGAACATATTTCTACATCAAAGCGCTTCATGTTTCTCATAATATATAATTTTATTGCATTGGTATATTATCTAACACGCTTTATTTAACTGATTCCCTACTAGATATGTGTGCTCTTCTCATTTCCACGGTTGTAACCAAGGCTGAGACATATGTGGTTGTGTTGTTATGTTTTGCACACTTGTCCAGTTGCTTCTTTAAGATAAATGCCTAGAAGTGTACTGTGTCTGCATTTTAAAAACATGCTGCCCGTTTCCTTTTAGAAAAGCCATAGCTCTCCACTCTCTCCAGTGGTAGTTGGACACTGGCTGCCACACCCAGGACCACTCTGTGTTTTCTGTCTTTGTTATCTGTCAGTCTCCTGCAATACTTAACCTCTTCTGTTCTACTCCCAAGGATCTTGTTTCAATGTGAATTTCTTTGATTATTAGTGAGGTTGATTATCTTAAAAATATGCTCTTGGCCATTTATTTGTACTCCTTTTTAAATAACTGCTTATGTGTGTTCATTGTACTTTCTTTCTTTATTGAGTTGTCTTTTTTCTCATATGAATTATAATATTTCTCCAGGTTTTGGATTGCCTTTTCATTTTGGCTTAACTACCTTTTAATTAACACGTTGTCATGTCCCATCCAGACAAAAGACAAAACAGACTGGGTGACAGCTCAGAGGGAGCTGCCAGATGGCCACCAGTGCCCCCTCGGGGGAGGCAGGCAGGCTGGGTAGTGGCCACCCAGGGGAGGGGCTGCCAAGCCTGCTCTGGGTCTGAGCTCCTGGGTGTTTCAGCATCCCATATGGGTAATTGGCAGTCCCATTGTGCTGAATTCACGAGTCTGAGGCTCCCAACCTGGCGAGGGCTCTGCAACATGGCCTTGCTATATGTAATCCAGGCTCACAGGGTGGAAGTGCGTTGTACATCTGAGCTCGTCCACTCCTGCATAAAATTGGGAAACACATCCTCAGTAAGCAACAGAACAACAACCATGTCCACAGGGTGAGGCTGTCCAGGAGGCCTCTGATGAAGCTTGAATCCGTGAGCTGGCATTCTTTTGACCCTGCTGTTTATCAGCAGAGTCCTTTCCCTTATAAGGGGAATTCTCTCTCTGTACCTCAGGGCATCTAAGCCTCCACACTGGATGTTTTATTAGAAAGCAGTGAACAGGCAATAAGCCCCTTGACAGGACAGTTCTTTGTTACTCAGAAATCGCTCTTGGCTACCTGTCTAAATCACTGGGGTAAACATCAGGAAACCTTTTAAAGGGGTCAAGAGAGGCCGGGGCACCTTGAACTGCAGCACCTACTCTCTTATCAACAAAGGCAGACACTGGTCATCTCATTCAATACAGCCGACTTCAAAGGAAGCTCTGCTCCATTTCTCAAAATGGATGATATTCTTGTATTCTGAGATGTCTACTTTCAATAAAACAAAGTCATAATATTTGTCAGGAGAAAGTAAGGGAAAGGAGGCTGACATTTATTAAAGACACACTGTGCTCCAGACCCTGTGCTCAGCGCTTTCCAATGTGCAGACTCAGTCGTGGTGAGCCGCGTATACGGCTGAGACCTGCATTTAATTAATAAGAGACTATTATAAACATCATATAGTACGTCAGAAACAATTAGAAAAGATGTTCTTAAGGCCTCGTGCGTCAAAGGAGAAAGAAAAATTAAAGACACTGAAAATGGTGCAACTTTTCCTAATCATTCAAATCAAATCATACTTTTGCTTCATTTATCTACACACACACACACACACACAAACACACATAGAGTCATGCGTTGCTTCATGATGGGGCTATGTTCTGAGAAAAGTGAAGTTTTAAGTAGAGTAAGGATATGGGGATAACATTTGGGTTTTTATAGGATCCTTCTTGCTGAAGTGTGGAGAATGGTTTGAAGGGCACCACAGTAGAAGTTTTAAGATCAGTTCAGGTCTTCAGCTTTCTGCTCATTAAAATCTTTGTTCGCTGAAGTTTCCAGCCTAGAAACGAAATTCTAGACATTGTAAACACACAGCATTCATCTTTGGACATCAAGAGTGCTCAAGAGGCAACAAGCATGTGCCCACCTCCCTGAATTCTGGCTCCCATCCTCCCTCCCTCTCCCCTCCCTGGCACCCCCTCTCGCCTCCCTGGCACCCTCCTGCACTCTCCCCTCTGTGGCACTCTCCCTCCCACTCCCTTCCCTCCCTCTCTCCTCTCCTGCACTCTCCCTCCCTCTCCCTTTCCTCCTTCTTCCCTTTCTGGCACCCTCCCTCCTTCTCCCCTCCCTCCCTCTCCTCTCCCTCCACATCTGCTGCAGGTCCTCCTCTCTCCTGCTCTACCCACATCTGCTGCCCTTTTTGTCATAAAAAAATTACATAACACCATCTTCCTGGCCATTCTCCTCTGCCAATATCAAATTAGTTATCTAAATTTGATTTGTTAGGGAATCACGTTTCATTTCAGCTTTTCTTGAAATAGAAGCATTTTAATAAATTATATTCAACACACCAGTATAAAATATAAAAGTAATTCAATTTCTTAACACAAGTCTTTTATTTTCTCATAAAATGAAGCAGGGAAGTCTCCTAGGAGAAGCTCCTTGCCTTGACAGCACCCTCCTTGCAATCTGTGATCTCCCTGTATTCATTCGCATGGGTTACATTGTGGCAGATTCTGCCAGAGAGAAATGACAAAGGAGTGATCACAAAAATGCACTTAAAAGTGCTTTGCAGCACTCTCCTCACCCCCTGATATGAGGAGGGGTTAGCGAGCCCTTCAGGGGTGGGTGGTCATTCTGCTCCTCTGGGTCATAGGCAGGAGCCCCTCCTCCTCTTGTCTTGGCCTGTGGTGTGGACCATGAAATGGGTTGTTCTCACATTATTCCTACTCTGGAAGAATGGGAAGGGGTTGTCCTCTGGCAGAAGATAAACATCTGCTGAGTTCAAACACTCTTATTGCACTATATGGAGAAACTAACAAGCTCATCAATGCATTTCATTATTGGTCTGAAGATTAATTACATCTGATGGTAACAATTGTGGCTTCCATTATCACAGAAACTGTCTGCTGAAAGTGACGTTGCTGGTTATCTGTCATCTTAATGTGAGGAATTCTGGCAAAGGGGCCCTGGCGTGACGTTCCCAAGCATTCCCTACCTTCACCCTAACTCCCCAAGCAGCCCTGCCCATTCCCAGCTATATAGCCACCCTAGGACCAGGAAGCACTGCCTTGTTTTTCTCTGTAGTAGATGAATGACAGAGGGGCAGATGAAGCCACCCTAGGACCAGGAAGGACTGCCTTGTTTTTCTCTGTAGTAGATGAATGACAGAGGGGCAGATGAAGCCACCCTAGGACCAGGAAGGACTGCCTTGTTTTTCTCTGTAGTAGATGAATGACAGAGGGGCAGATGCAGCCACCCTTTTCTTGATGTGCCTAGGCAGGTGTCCTGCCTGCCCTGGCTTGGCTCCACCAAGCCGATGGATATGCTGTGTACCCTGTGGCCACCTCCTGGGCAGCAGGTGGCCCAGATCTGTCTGTGGCTGTGCTTGCCACCTTGCTGGCTGTCACGGCTCTTTGCTCCTTGGCCCGTGGCTCTCCCTTTGACCCCTCTCTGGTCTGCAGCACTTGGTGTCTGCCCATGAACTCCCTGGGTTTGAACCTCCCCTGGGGACTTTGGCTTACCTTGGCTGGGCCTGGGCTGTCTTGTGCTAATTCTGGTGGAAGAAACATCTTGTTCTTGCTCGAAATAGAACCTTCTCCTTATCTCCCCCTCCACCCACACACACATGCCCATCGCTCTCCACCAAACAGGGAGTCAGCACCTCCATAGGCTGTGAGAAGACTGAGCTCGAGTCTCCTGCTCCAACAGCCTAGAGCTACGGTAATCCAGGGCACGGGGTCAGACATCAGTGGCTCTCAAACTTGAGCGTGCGCAAGAATTCCCTGGAGGGCTAGTGAGCGTATCTGATTCAGTAGGGCTGGAGCAAGGCTGGGAATTTGCATCTTTAACAAGTTCCAAAGTGGTGATGGTGTTGCTGCTGCTCAGGTGTTTGAGATGCGGGCAGTGGCCGTCAGTGCAGAGGAGAAAGCTGGCCACAGCCTCTGTGACCTACAGTTGGAGCTGGTCATGCCTAGCATGGCCCACCCTGGGCCACAGGGCACCTTTGAGCAGCTGGCAAAAGACCTGGCTAAGACATCATTTAGAGGTTCACGGTGGAGGTCAGAGCCTCTTGGGAGAGGAGGCTCTTCTCCTCAGCCTAAAGCCAGAGCCACTTTTACTGCATAGCTAGAAGGGCCAGAGAAAGAATGAGGGCTCTGGGGGAAATGAGCCTTGCTCGGAATCCTGTCTCCATGACTGGGGGAAATGAGCCTTGCTCGGAATCCTGTCTCCATGACCTCTGGTTTACTCAGCCCTTCTGGGCCTGCAGAATAGGACAACTGCATCTGCCCCAGAAGGTTGTCGTGGGGCTTTGATGAGACACATTCTAGCATAGCTGGGGTTGAGAAGGAGCCCACGAAGGATGGCTGCGATGATGAATAGCTGCCCAGCAGCATTTCTCTCCAACTCCACCCTCTGGCAATGAGTGCAAAGGCGGAAGCCTTATACATGGGGTCACCTCATTACTCCTCTGTGCCCTACAGAGCTTCCATTAGGACCTCCCGCCCCACCCCTCAACAGGCACTGGGGAGAAACAGGAATCAATGACACTAACACCCCCCACAGCGCTGGCAGAACAAGGGAAAGGGAGAGGGAGCCACAGCCAGCCATGTGCTTACTGTGTGCTGGCGTGGTGCTACTTGAGGAAGGAATTCTGTTTCCATTTTACAGTTGAGGAAACAGAGGTTGAGAAACTGGCTCCAGGGAGAAGCAAAGCTCTTGGATTACTTCCAAGCCCCTCATTTATTTTGTAGTTTTTTGAGATAGAGTCTCACTCTGTCACCCAGGCTGGAGTGCAGTGGCGTGATCATGGCTCAAGTGATCCTCCCACTTCAGCTCCCGAGTAGCTGGGACGACAGGTGTACATGCCACCACACCCGGCTAATTTTTGTATTTTCTGTAGAGATGGGGTCTCGCCATGTTGCCCACAAGTCCCTCATTTTAGAGGTGAGAAAATCAGAGAAGTTGCATGCCTTTCCCAAAGACACACAGCCGTTTTAGTGACAGCATTAGGGCAAGTCTCAGTTTCTAAAAACTGGATTTGTCTCACTGTCTCACGGCCTCCTCTTCACTCCTTCCCTTGAATAGTTAACCCAGGAGAAAAGGTGTGGTGTGACAGCACTGGGGCCCTAAAGACATTTTTGTTTGTTTTGGTTTTAACAAATTGAAGTTGGTGTTGGTTTTCCCCTTTAGGAAGACTGGGAGAATCTCTTTTGATGACAGGCTTTTGAGGACTATCCCCGTTACACCCACAGTCATGCTACATCCAAGGAAGTATTACTGACCAGTGACCCTTGTCAAAGGCAGCTGTCACTGCAAATACATTTGAATCCCCCAAATTTTGTGAAATATCCTGCCCCAGAGAGGTCACTTTTATAGACCAAGTAATGCATGATCCACAGCAACTCCAGAACCCAGTGAGGGATTTTCAGGCCAGCAATGGCTAGGGAAGAGATCTCAGCTCTGCAAAATTAGAATTGGCCCCTACAGGGCAGTCTTATCCTCCTGATTCACATAAAGGGGGATCTCTCTTCTTGATTTCCTATATCTTCCCTAACTGAGTCACCCTCCCTTTCTCCACTCCCTCTTTTTCTTTGCAGCCTAAATAGAGCCCATAGGAGAAGGCTGCTGAATAAATAGTGTATTAAAATAAGGTAACTGAAGTGTGAACCTGTGCAAATATTTTAGTATTTTATTTTTAAATCATCTAGTAGTAAGATGTCTTCACTAATTGAAAACCCATCACAATCTAATTGCATGTTTCTTTCTGTCTGAAGGTCACTGCACAAATATGGGTGAAGCATCTTCCACGTGGCAGGCATAGTTCTGGGCACTCATACATCAGTGAACAGAACGTGGACTCCTGTCAGCCTCATTTCAGCAGTGAGGAGTGAGGTGATCAACAACACACTTAATAAATAAGGAAGTTTTTCAGGTCAGAAATGCTAAAAAAAAGGAAAAAGTAGAACAGAGAAGAGGGATTGGAAAGGCTGTGGTATGAGTGTCGTGTGAGTGTGTATATGTGTGCAAGTGTGTGTGTATGAGTGTGTACGTGTGTTGGGATTATGTTGGATGAGCATGTGGGTATGTTTCCTGCATGTGTGTGTGTTTATGGGTGCATGTGTGGGTGTGTGGGTGAGAGTGGGGGGGCACTTTTATATAGGGTGCTTAGAACAGGCCTCACTAGGAGGAGAGCTCTGAGCCAGGGTGTGAAGGAGGTGACGAGGTGTGCTGTGTGGAATCTGAAATGAGAAGGGGAGAGGCTTTCCTCTCTAGGGATTTTTGGTTCTGATCTGCAAGCAGTAACTCTCTGGAAATGGTGTCAGAATGAAGACTCCTGCTCATGGAAACATCTGGATATTCTCCTATTTTCTTGGTAGGCTTTGCTTAAACACATCAGCTGCTCATATTGAATGGGATTTAGAAGCATGTCTTTTTTTGTTGTTTTTGTTGTTGTTGTTGTTGTTTTTTGAGACAGAGTCTTGCTCTGTTGCCAGGCTGGAGTGCAGTGGTGCAATCTCGGCTCACTGCAAGCTCCACCTCCTGGGTTCACGCCATTCTCCTGCCTCAGCCTCCTGAGTAGCTGGGACTACAGGTGCCCGCCACCACGCCCGGCTAATTTTTTGTATTTTTATTGGAGACGGGGTTTCACTGTGTTAGCCAGGATGGTCTTGATCTCCTGACCTCGTGATCCGCCGCCTTGGCCTCCCAAAGTGCTGCGATTACAGGCGTGAGGCACCACGCCCGGCCAGCCTGTCTTTTCAGAGGCGACCTGAGCCCTGCTCCGGGACTGATTCTGGATGCTGTCTGGGATGACTTGGATGATACTGATCTCCATGAGGGCAGAGTGGGCTCTGCACTTGCTGGGTTTGCTCTAGTCTGGCTGGAGCAGACTCACTGGTAACCAACCTCTTGTAGTCAGCAAGGCCAGATAGGGACTGGGGACAAGGGCAGCAAACAGAAATGCTCTGCCCAGCGTGGCACAAGACAAATGTGAAGGAGGGATTACCTGAGGGAGATATGAAACAAAAAGCCAACACCTGATGGGCAGTGTCCCTCCCACCTCACTGCCTCGGAATCTTAGATGAATCTTAACCTGTCCTGAAGAAGGATGACACAGCAGCCAGTGTTTGATTTGTGAAAGGAATCGCTTTGTGCATTTGATGTTGAAATACATGCAGATCCCCCAGGCCCTGGCTCCTGCTGGGGTCTGCCAGGCCAGCTCAGGAGGGCCGCTACCTACAGGGATTAGCCCCCAGGAAGGGCTGCTCTCCCTGGCACCATGAGGATGGGGATCTTGCCTCACGTGGAGTAATTCAGAGTTTGGCCACCAAGGTTTTGTCATGAGCCTTTTGTGCTGGGCAGCACAGCCAATTCCTTGTCTTGGATTATTCACAACCAGCTGCAGCCCCCACAGACTCCAGTGTCGTGAACACAGAGGAGAGGACAGCTTTACACACAGTGTTGCCAATGTACGTGCCTACCCCTAGTTCTGTGGAAACCAGGAGCTCTTGTCAAGTTCCAATTACTGCGGTCCTTAATGTGACCACAGGTGGAAAAATGGACCCTTGTAGCTTGGCTCCCTGCTGTGTTTAACTTGAAAGATATGCTTTCAAAAAATCCCTGTGGAGACTGAAAACTCCATAGAGCCAGTTGGCGCCCTACATACATTAGAATAATCATCCTCGGTCCAAATGCATAGGGAATTCTTTAGAAACATCACAGTGATGCATGAAACAGGAAATGCAAGTGGTTTGCCGCGAAGACACTCAAAATGCAGTCGGGCAGCAATAGCACCATTTCTCTTTTGATATTCAACTCCAAGTTTAATTACTGCTCAGAGAGATATGGCTGAAAAGTTGCTAGCATATAGAATTTTTCTATTTCCATTTCTTTTGCTGCTTTGACTTGCAGAGTCAGTACCACTCTTTGATCCAGGCAAGGGGGATTCTGCCTCTGCCCTGCCTCTGGTGGCTGGAACCGTAGTGTTCTCAAGCCATAGCTCCCTGAGCCTTGTCCTGGTGTCCCCGCCCTCATCTCTCCCTTCTGGGATAGTCTCCAATCCACTCTCTGCAGGTGGGGTCGACCAGATGGCCTGGAGCTAGGGCCTTGCCTAACAAGGTCATCCCGTAGGGGTCACCTGGCACGCAGACCACTGTCACTGCCTGGGACAGTACTTCCTTTATGGGATCACATAAACTTGGGCAGCCAGAATGATGCTGATGGACTAATATTGAGTGACTTACATTGTTTCTATAGATAAGGGCGCCACACAAAAAATGGTTGCTCCCTGTTCCCCATAGCAGATGTGCATAGAGTAAATTTCCACAAATTCTAACGTCCTGATAATTCGGCCAGGAGATAGTTTGACATTTACCTTTAGACTATTAAGTGTAAAAGTAGTCTGTTAGGCAAATGATAAGCAAACAATGGAAAGGGGAAAAGGTTGATGTGTTCAAGAGAAAAAAGTTACTTTGAAAATCTTTAGAGTTTCTGTCCATCAGTGATTGATCTAAATTTTAATGAATTCTCATCAATTAATTACAGGCTCATGCCTGTAATCCCAGCACTTTGGGGGGCTGAGGCAGGAAGATTACCTGAGGTCAGGAGTTCGAGACCAGCCTGGCCAACATGGTGAAACCCTGTCTCTACTAAAAATGCAAAAATTAGCCCAGCATGGTGGCAGGCGCCTGTAATCCCAGCTACTCGGGAGGCTGAGGCAGAAGAATCACTTGAACCTGGAGGCAGAGGTTGCCGTGAGCCAGGATTGCACCATCGCACTCCAGCCTTGGTGACAAGAGCGAAACTCCATCTCAAAAAAAAAAAAAAATTAATATTTGCTATAAGGACCTCTGTACTTCATTGTATATACTTAAAAACTTTACATTTATCCCTTTAAAATAATCTCTTTGGACTTTCAGAGCTTTCCATTGCTATTCCCAAGCAATGTTCGTGAAATTATGTAGCATTTTAATTAATCCTCTCTCTTCATTTATGGTGGATCTCCAGATAGTTATTGATGTTTTAAAATATACACATCTGCTTAATTTTGTTCCTCCCTTTTTATTTTCCCCAACCCTCACAAAAAGACAGCATTTGGAAAATTTAGCAGACACTAGGCTGAGATCAGGGCAGGCAAATTCGACATCTGACTCTGGAGCAAGCCTCTTCCCTTCTCTGTTCTTCGGGGTCCTCATTTGTTTAACAAATGCTGTTAGACCGGGTCCACGGTTTTTGAAAATATTTCAGTCATAGAATCCATTCTTCAAACCAAACCTTATCCACGAAGCCTGGTACAGAGAACAGACAGTGGAGTTGCTGGCTTTCGGTTTTCATTGTTTGGTTTTCCATTGCTGTAAGGGTCGGGGCTCAGTGCGGTGTCCCCAGGGGCATGTCTATAGAAAATCCCCACGGCTCCAGGGAGTCCAGTTTAAAGCCCACCCGACTAAATGAGGTTCTTCCTCTCTCAATCCTTCTGTTGGATTTAAAGGTATTGATGGAGGAATTCTATGGTGAAGAATTCCCAATAATATGAGAAATTGCATCATGGGGGTTATTATAAATTCAGCTTTTTCTATTTTGAGTTTCTTTAAAATAAAGTATACTTGTGTAATTTTTGTTACAACAGCTAATCTATGATCATAAATAGATCAAATGGGTTTAATGCTTCTAATGAAACAGTCCGTCTAGCTGGAAGATACTGGCATAATGAAAATCCCTGACTCTAGCCAACAGTGAGGAACGTGCCCCCACAGCCAGCCCCCTCCCCTGCAGGGCCTGAGGGCTCAGTGCGGGAATGGGGCTGCAGGGCTATCTCCTCCCATATGCCCTGAAAAAACAGGACTGGTGAAGGCCTCAGACCTTCAACTTGCTCCTGAAAGCGTGACCACAGTGGAGACGCATCTGCAAAAGCAAGTTGACAGATGCAGATCTGAGAACTGAAGAGAAGCCTCTCGACAAACGTCTCTCTTATTTGGCCTTGGGGACAGGATGAGGGGGAAGTGGTGTCAGAATTGGCTGTGTAGAAACCAAGGCCTGTGCTAGGTAAGAGGCTCAAAGGCTCTTTGTGCTATAAGATTAAGGGACCATCAGGGGAAAAAGAGAAATGAAGTAGGCAATAGAAAGAAATTAGACTTTCTTTTTCTCACAACCACCATTCAAAGTATGTATTATCATTCTTATTTTACAAAAATGGAAATGAGCTCAGCAATGTGCTTGTTACACGGTCAGTCAGAGCTGGATAGATGTTTTTTGTTGCTTTTTTTTTTTTTTTTTGAGATGGAGTCTTGCTCTGTCGCCCAGGCTGGAGTGCAGTGGCGCGATCTCGGCTCACTGCAAGCTCCGCCTCCCGAGTTCACGCCATTCTCCTGCCTCAGCCTCCCGAGTAGCTGGGACTACAGGCGCCCGCCACCACGCCCGGCTAATTTTTTGTATTTTTAGTAGAGACGGGGTTTCACCGTGTTAGCCAGGATGGTATCGATCTCCTGACCTCGTGATCCACCCGCCTCGGCCTCCCAAAGCGCTGGGATTACAGGCGTGAGTCACCACACCTGGCCGATAGATGTATTTTTTATCTCATTAGAAACAGCCCACCTTCCTGGGTTATAGAAAGAAGCAGAGGCCGAGAGCCGTCGACCCTCCCAGCTCCCGCCTGTGTTCTCTTCTTGGTCCTCTCCCATCCTGAATCGACAACCAGCAAATATGACAATCCAGATGGTGGTCCTACCCGACTTAAGCCTCTCTGGGCCTCACTTTGGAAGCGCCCCTTTGCTCCCAGCCTGAGACTCAGTGACCTGAGCCGTTAGAAGGACAGATGGGCTTTGGGGGACCGAGTCTACACCAAGACGTCAGGACATCACTAGGAGAGCTCTTGCCTCCAGCACACACGTTCCCTGGGAGTAAGGTTTGTGTGTGTCCTCCCTCACTGAGGAATGTGGGGGCTGCGGAAGCACTTGAGCAGGAGTCCGGAGAGGGTGGACATGCTGCTGCCGGGGAGCTCGCTCTGGTGCTCAGCTTGGTTTCTCCGGGCTTGTTTTAAAGGGACCCATGCTGCAAAATCGTGACTGCAGCAGCACCCATAGGGCCTTCAGGGCAGAAACCTTCTTTTGCCATGCACTTTTACAGGGTCAAAATGTATTAGAAGATTGCACAGGCTCTGAGAGGTCCTAATGTGTGCCTGGGTATTGAAAATTGGATGAATGGGGCCCACGGAAGAACGCTCTCTGGGGAAAGTCTGGAGGGGACAAGAATAAAAAGTTCCTCCACTACTCAGATGTAAGCAAACTGCAGGAAGAGGGTTCTGGGGAAAACACATTGAGGTTTAACACTAAGCCACCTGGAAACAGTGGGGTGCTCTCTCACACCAGGAGAAATTCTGCATAAATGTGTCAGGCCTTTCAAGTTTACACAAGCAGGAAGCCTCTGGGTTAAAATGCTCCCAAGGATTAAAAACCACAGGGTTCTGATGCTTTCCTTGGTCGGGGTGGACACAGCACCACTTTTCCTGGGCTCCTCAGCCTCAAGGGAAGGATGCTGGCCAGGGTGTGGAGATCAGTGGTTTGGAGGGGGCTTGCCTGCCCGATCCCTGCGAGTGACAGAAGCCCTGCCTACCCTCGGCAGGGCCACAGCTTGCTTAGACGATGGTTGCCCCTGGCAGCCCGTGAGCTCAAGGCTTGACATGTCGAGCTGTCCTCCTCCCCATCCTTATTGCTGGAGATGCTAGAAGATGTGTCCCCAGCCCTCTCAGACCAGGCTGCTCTTTTCCCTTCACAGCAGGACACGGATATCACCTTGGGGCCTTGGTCACTGGGCTGCCTCCTTGGCCTGCCTTTCCCCTCACTCCGGGCCGCACTGGGCAACTGTGATTGGGAGGATCACGCCGGCCTCATGTTCCTTCTCTTGTCCCTCTCTACCCCTCATGAAATTGTGCTCCTTCAGAGCATACAGGCCGTCAGGATGCGGGGTAGGGTCAAGACTTATCAGACTGAGCGATGAACACCTTGGCTTCTCCATCAGACCCCGTGAGAACCACAACGGACACGTGTCAGGTAGCAGCAGGCGATTTACAAAGGCTTTCACAGCCTCCTGTTTCTGTAATCCTTACAACTGTTGGACAGATTAGGGCTCTTGACTCTCTTCCTAACCTGGGTCTCACAGAATGTGCTATCTTGTGCTACACACGAATTTCTTTAGTCTTATCTCCTTAACCGGGCTGCGAGATCCCTGATGGCAGAAGCTTTGTGTATTTTTGCTAATAACATTCATTCAAAGTCTTTGGGCATTCACGAGCCTCCCTCCCCTACTCACACAAAAAGAGGCATTCTTAAATGAGGAGGAAGAAATTAACTTTTCCAGGTGAATGCCTGGCTTTAAATCGGCTCTTTCCTGGAATTCTATCTTTAAATGGTATATACGTGTATAATGTTGTATGGAAAACATATTTCATTATGACAGCAGAAAAATTAGAAGGGTTTGATGAAGAATAATGAGAGTGCAAATCCTTTAAAAGATATAACAGATATCTCATTTTTAAAAGTCTGCCATTCTACACTAACAGTATTTTTCATGCCAAATTTTCTCAATCTGAGTTTGTTGTAATTACCGTATGTTGGTTACAAGTTCTCCTGTGAGGATTTTCTTATATTTAAATTTTAAGCATTTATTAAATTACAAAAATAATATATGCTGTGAGTCACAACAGGGGTTGCCTATGGGGAGAGGATTGATTGGAAGGAGACACAAGGGAACTTCATTGCCATGTGGCTCACCCGGGTGTAGACATTTCTAAAAACTCACTGAATTGTACACTTAGAGCTATGTGTCCCACTGTATGTAATTTCATTTCAATAAAAAGAAATAATGTATGTTTAAAGAATCAAGCCTGGAAAACAGAAAAACACACAAAGAAAATATCCACACAGTATTCATGCAAGTTAAGATTTCTAAAGCTGGAGTTTTATTGTACTTCAAAAATTTCTTTCTGATGCAAAGACTACATGTTCCTTGTTTAAGAAATCAAGTAGCTTTTCCACTCAGCAATGTTTCATGTGACCTTTCCACATCCGTAGGTAGAAAACCATAGCATTATTTTTAGTGGATAACATAATTTATTTAACCAACTGCCTCAAGTTTATTGCTATTTTAAACAATGTTTTGATAAAAATCCATGTATATATCTTTAAATACTTTCCTAGATATTTTTTAGGCTAATTCTTGGAAATCCTATGTCAAGTGATGTGAACCTTTGCAAAGATCATTGACGCATATTAACAAGGGCCTTTAGTTCATGCTGTCATTAGCAGATGCCTGGAGTGCCTCGCCCACAGAGAACATTGAACATTATAATCCTAGTCAGTTTCCAAGCTGGTATTTCTTAGATTACTGGTGAAATAATCATTTTCCTCATCTACTGAATGGCTATTTGGGTTTTTCCCTTAGTAAATTGACATCTAACAACATCCTTAGACTCTATTATAATTTCCAATATTTTTAATATTTATTTGTAAGAACTCTTATACAGCAATGTGTCTCTTCATTTCCTTTCAGACACTGTAATTCCCCCACCTCCCCGCCCCAATTCGTCATTTGTCTAACTCTGTGAATGCTGGGTAGGTCAGCCACTGTTGGTTAGCTAACCCAGAGCCCACTGCCAATCCCATTCTCCACTGCCTGACTTTCTCTTCCGAGACTGCAAAGGGAAATCTTAGTTTTCCTACTTTTTCTTGTATCTCCGAGAGGCCTTATGATGTAGATCTAACAATTAAGACATAAGCAGAAGTCAAGGCTGGTGAGAGTTCTGAGAATGGTTTTGCTCCTTATAAAAAGTTATGGCTGGTGCTGTTCCCCTCCACTTATTCCTGTCTTGAATGTGGATTTAATGGCTGGAGCTGTGGCAGCCATCTTGCAATATGAGATGACAGTGGGAGCATGAAAGGCCCGCACATAAGGGATGGTGGAGAGGAAAATGGAAAGAATTTGTGTCAGTGAGTTGCTGTACCAAACCTGTAACCACTTACCTCCCACTTTTTGTGATGTGAGATAATGAAATATCTTTACTACTTAAACCACTGGTTGTCCAGTAGCTCACTTGTAGCCAAAAGTGAGTTTGTTTTTGTTTCATTGTTATATTTAGGGTGGAAGGAGAAATGATTGGCATACATGAATTTGAGAATTTTATGTAACTAATCTGTTAATCTTGTCTCTGTGGTTTATGACACAGAAAGTACTGTTGTAGGTTATCAGTTTTACATCTAATTTATTAATCCATCTGGGATTTATTTTTGTATATGAAGAAAGAATTTAATTTTATTTTTCCCCAATGGGTTAATTGGTGGTTTCCACCCTATTTAGCTGTTGTCTTCTTTATATGTTAAATTCTATGTTTAGTCTGTATTTAGGTCTGATTTTGGATACCACTCCATTTTAAGACCATGTGCCTTTCAAATAAACCAAAAAACTAAAAACTAAAACACTAAGCTGTGTAATTGCATTTCATTTTCAAGACAGACTTTACAAATTACAAGTTAAGTTTCCCCAACTCCCTCTTCTCATTAAGAATAAAACAAGAATAAAAAACAAAACTTTCAACACATTGGGATTTTGATTGGAATTATATTAAATTTGTAGATTAACTGTAGAGAATTTTATATTTCCAATGTGTTTCTAAGAATATTTATCACTCAATTTATTTGTCTTTAAAAAAATCTCTCAGTAAAATCCTGCTGTTTCCTTCACAAAGATTCTATTTTTCTGTTTAAATTTACTCCCATAATTTATACTTTGGTTGATATTTTGAGTGCATTTTTCCTTGTTTATTTTATAACTGATTATTGTCAGTCTACAGGACAAGTATTGAAGTCATTTATTTACACATTGCAACAGTGTCTAAGTTGATTTCCTTAGGTTAACCGGGAGACAGTCACATCATTTGAAAATAATGATGCATTTATTTTTTCTCTTCCACTGCTATCTTCTATTTCTTTTTCCTGTCTTGATGCATTAGTTAGGCTATCTAGGATGGCACTTAATCCTAGCATTGGTAGTAAAAATCTTGTTTGCCCTTGATTTTACAGGGAATGAATGTTATTTCAGTAAGTTAAATGCTTATTAATTATTTCAAATAAATGTTGCATATTATATTAAATAAGTGCTATTATACTCCTAGATATTTACTAACAAAATTTTTTAATACTCTGCTAATTATCAGCTATGGAGGCTGAATTTCATCAAATCCAGATTGTAAATATTTATATTACTTTTTTCCTCATATCATCTCCTTTGAGAATAATTCTTAATTTTTGTATTTGGGTTAATTTAGCATATTTATATTTACAACCATGTTTAGGCTTATCTCTATTTTAACTAATTTCAGTGTTCATTGCAAATCTTTTTATATCTTCATTCTTGAGCTCTTAATTCTACCTCATTTCTTAGTTGGTTAAAATACATAATGGTTTGTTTTCCAAGCTCCTGTATGCATGCATAAGACTATCTATTATCTTCACATGTAGTAACAACTTGACTGGTTGTCAATTCATGCGTCAAAATTTTTCTTTCAGAACTCAGCTTTTCTTTTATTACATAGTATTTGTAGATTCTGAGTCTAGCCTGATTTTTCTCTGATAGGTTTGGTTATAGCTTTTTCCAGCCAGAAAGACAAGAGGACTCTTTATTTTCCTTGTTAAATATTTTCCAGGATATACATGACCAGGTTTGGTCCATCCTACCATATGATGATATGATGATCTCTATTAATCTATATAAAAGATACAGGTGTTTTCTTCATCTTGGGAGATTCTCTCTCTCTCTCTCTCTCTCTCTCTGTCTCTCTCCTGTTTCATTTGTTCTGGTTTTTCCCTCCAGAATATATACATTGGCTCATTCAACATCCACTTTTCTCCATAAACATCATCTTATTCCATATATTTTCTTTCTTTGTTTTATTCTTTCTGTGTTCTAAGGAAACAACTCAAGTTTGACCACCACATTATTGATTTGATTTTTGGGAATATCACTTATGCTTCCTACTGCCTTACACACAGATTTTACTTCTGCTTTTGTGTGTTTGGCCTCCTGGTCATCCTTCCTAAAATGCATCCTCTCCTTCCTCCCTTCCTCTGGAGTTCTCTCCCACTGCCCTTCATCCCAGCCTGTGCCCTCCTCACACAGTTCTGCTAGCTTTCGCGCAGGGAATGCCTTCTCATTTTTAAGTTTGGATTTGCTTTGTTTTAATCCTTCCCCTTACTTTATCACCTAAAACACTGTGAGACAATTTCTAGCTACAGAAAAACTGACACACAATAATGTCAGAGGCATAAGATGCTCATTAATTGTGAGCTTTAGCTTTTCGTGGTAGAGATTCTGATGTTATTTTCCTCTAGCATTTCTACAAACTTAGTAGTTCTTTAAGGTTGCAGAATCTCAAAACGATGAACTGTATCAGAGATAAAAATATGTAGAGCCAGAAAGATATGATGAAATGATGAAATAATAAAGCCAGAAGTAGTTGGAGGTTATAATTGAGCTAAATACATTTTTTACTCAGTAATATATATTAGCAAATAACCCTATGATTTATATCAGTGGAAATTTTCTCTCTCTTACTGCTGAAATTTTTGTTTTGAAAACCTTGAGAGCATTTAAAGTTGATGGAAACACCAGAAGCCACATTTTTGGAAAAAAATTAAATGTTAAATAAATTAGCTCTTGGATTTAAATATAATCATTTACATCATATTAATCTAATTTCTTGATTTTATAAAATGATACATTTTATACACATTAAGATACACATTAATCATACATTTTATATACATTAAGATACGTTTTTATCTTAATGTGTCATTTAAACTACAAGGTGCCTTGCCCTTCTAAGTTGCAGGGGTTAGGGGATGCGGTGGGTAAAAATACTAAACAGGAAGCAAAAGAATGTGGATTCTTCTACTTCTGTCAGTTAATAGCTGTGCAACCTTGGATGTTATTCTCTCTCTCACTCCCCATCATAAAACTGGCGCTAATAAAGCTTAGCTGACCTACCCTACGGTTCGGTGAGAATTAAATGAAATGTCTGTGAAGGTTTTTATTAAGCTGGCAAGTTCCATGCTTATTTAAAAGATTATAATTCCACCACATTGCTTTCATTCCACTTTGAAAAGCCTTTAGCACACATTATTATTCAAAAAGTAGCAGTTGATATAGTATAGAATTTTGAATATAATGCAAGAGAAATGCAACTGTCATGACAATTTAATTTAAGATTTGCAATCCTTATTCTTGTTTTGGAAGACAGCGGTAAGTGTAGACAGATATTTAATGTCATGAACCTCTAGATAAAGGAAGAAAGGTATGTATTAATTTAATTATTTCAATAATCATAGGCATTCCTCTTTTTACTTTTACTAGTCACATATAATTATTTTTTGAAAACTTTTCACTATTTTCACCAAAGTAGTCCAATACAGAATAGTATAATATATCCCCATATGTCCATATGCTTTAAATTCTTAAATAACTAACTCATGAACAATGTTGTTTCATTTTAACCGCCCCTAGTTACTCTACTCGTATACTAATTTGAAGCAAATCCTAGAGACCTTATCATTTAATCTGTAAGTATTTCAGTATGTGTCACTAAAAGGATAAATTCTTTCCCTCCCCCAACATAATCACAATACCACAATCACATCTGTAAACAATCAAAGATAGTTTCTTAACAGGCCATCACATGTCCAGTCATATTTGAATTTCCAGTTGACTCATACATTTCATAATTTTATTTCCTTTTATGGTTTATTTGCTTCAGTCAAGATCTAAATGAAGCCCACGCCTGTGATTCTTTGTTATGTCTCAGGTCTTTTTCAATCTAAAGGTCCTTCTTGCATTTTATTTCTGGCGGAAGCCACATTGCTGTCCTGTAGCATCTCCCCTGACCAGAGTGCTGATGGCATCCCCATGGTGGCTTCCCATGTCCCTCTGTACTTCCTCTCTCTTGGTAGTTGTATCTAGAGGCCTGTTCAGATTCAGGTCCTTTTTTCCAGCAGAGAATGAGGAGTGGGAAATATTTCACAGGTGGGGCTGTATTCTTCCATCAGGATATATAATATCTGGCGTGCGCTCTCTCTCTCTCTCTCTTTCTCTCTCTCTCATAGTAGCAATTGTTATTGCTTAATGCATCTATTCATTAGTCCACAAGGAGCTGCAAAATGGTTATTTTCTGTCATGCCTCCTTCATTTCTTAGCTAGAATGCTCCTGTAAAGAAAAACTTCCCCTCATTTGCTGTTTGTTTACCAGTAGTATAGTTTGCATAGGAAAGGTGAATAAATGGCTGTCTCTTTCCCCTTATTTACTCATTTTCAAAAAATAAGTTGGTCATCAGCATCCCCCAATAGTGACTAGTTAGATTTTTGGTGTGTGGTTTTTTTTTTTTTTAAATCAATTATAAACTCACAGTTGTTTTGGTCCGTTGAAACTATTGTGTGTGTAATGTTCGAATGGTCCCCATCTTTGGGGTGTTTGAGGCCATTGGGAGCCTCGTCAGGCTGGTGTGTGAGTCCTAGTGATCTTTGACAGTGTCCTGGGGGTCCAGTCTCACCTTTGACATTCTCTACCTCAGACCTAGAGTCACCCACTTCTCCAAGGCTCCCCATGGATTTTCATTTTATTGGTTTTGTGGGAAATAGTACTTCATAGCCATAATCTGGGTGGTGTTCTAAGACATTTCAGTGCACAGAACTAGGGAAAAGTGTATATATATATATATATTTACATCTATAACATTATAAAAGTATATATACTTTATATATAAAATTATATATACAAAAAGTGTATATATATACACACACACATATGTATCTCAAATACATGTATCATTTTCAAATTATTAATTAACAAACAAAGGTAAGGCAATTAACAAACCTAGGTAAGGCAAAGATAATAAACGATTTTCAATTACGTAGTTATGTACTAAATCCTGTGGGGCTTTTGGAAGAACAAAAGCAATTACAATTCTGATGGTCTGACGCAGCAAACTTGTAGCATTGTCTTTGTAAATTTTTACAGATATTACACATATCTGTCTCTACAGGAACATCTCTAGTTTCAGAAGTCCCTGCCCTATTTGTTCCCCAGAAAAGAAGGGAATATAGACTTATGCTCTTTCTATCCATGTGTTGAAATTAAGTTGCTTTGCTTGTTTATTGTGAGAGCACAGAAAAGTAGATAAAAGCAAATGAGCTTCTGCTACTAAAAGGTTTTCCCATGCTAATGAAAAAGATGATGAAATGAAAAAGTAATGATTGTGGCTTTATTGAAAATAACATGGCCAGGCACTTGGATGTTAGCAGTTTTGTGTATGCAAATATATTTTTACTAACTAGTGTTGCTAAATAGCCATTTTGCATTGTTGTTGATGAAGCAAAAGACTGGTGATGACCAGTTGTAATCTTTTCTGATGTTTCTAGAGGAGTATGGCACATCCCAACAGGGAAAAGTTCAGGCAACCAAGTTTTCATAGTTACACCACATATTTTACTAAATGAGCTTCCAGAAGAAACATGTACTTTGATTTGAACGACCACCTGGAAGCCACTCTCAAAGAATGTTGATGATCCCCCTCTAGCCTGGAAGGACAATGCATATACCACTTCTATTCATACCACCATACCATGTATTGTGGTTCCAAACTTTGATTTTTCCCTGACATCAGAGGACTTTCTCTTCTACCAAAATGAAGATAACTGTAATGCTGGAAAGATTAATGCATTGTTTTCTCCTAGATGATTAAAAAGGGGTTGGTCAGTACATGTATTATGGTCAAAACATATTGTGTTTTAGAAAATATAATCAAGATAATATCTGTTTTAGTTCAGACTGCCATAACAAAGTATCATGGACTGGGTGGCTTCTAAACAACAGAAACCTATTTCTCATAGTTCTGGAAGATAGAAGTTGGAGATAAAGGAGCCAGCATGTTAGGGTTCTGATGAGGGCACTCTTCCAGGCTGCAGATAGCTGCCTTCTTCCTGTGTCCTCATGTGGCAGAAATAGTGTCCTTTAAGAAGGGCACTAATCTCATTCACAAGGGCCCCATCCTCATGACCTCATCACCTTCCAAAGGCCCCACCTCCTAATATCATCATCTTGGGGGTTAGAACTTCAACATATGGATTTTGGGGGACACAAACATTCAGTCCATTGCAATAATCAGTTATGATCAATAAAGTTATTAACAAGGTAAAGCTTACAATTATGCTTTTGATGAAATTATACCTCTTAGAGAAAACTGACAACTTAAGGTTGTGTTTATTATTGCATTTTGTTTCCTTGATTTTATTTCTCTTAGTAAAAAGTATAACATTCAAACTTGATAGTGCCATATACACACAATTTTTTCTCTAATTTATTCACTGGGATTCAAGATAATAAAGAACACACACTTGGCTGCTAGAAAGCTGCAGTTGGCTGGGCGTGGTGGCTCATGCCTGTAATCCCAGCCCTTTGGGAGTCTGAGGCAGGCGGATCACTTGAGGTCAGGAGTTTGAGACTAAGCCCCCAACGTGATGAAACCCTGTCTCTACTAAAAATATAAAAATTAGCCAGGCGTGGTGGTATACACCTGTAATCCCAGCTACTTGGGAGGCTGAGGCAGGAGAATTGCTTAAACCCAGGAGGTGGAGGATGCAGTGAGCCGAGATTGTGCCACTGCACCCCAGCCTGGGTGACAGAGCGAGACTCCATGTCAAAAAATAAAAATAAAAAACTGCAGTTACCTGAAAATCTCCTTTTTTCACTTTAATGATTTTTCTTTTCAAAAGTCTGTGTGTCCCGGTGAGAGTCACTGGTTTTAGGTAAATTAATGGTCAACTAAATATTTGCAACAAAAACACACCTTTTATTTCAGCTGAGAAATGGGAAGCGTGGCCTACAGTGTTAGCTGTGGGGCCCTGGGGCAAGTTGCTTCGCTTCTCCCTCAGGTCCAGGATTCATATCTGCGGAAGATGGGCTGGGCCAGGTGGCCAGGAGATCCCATGGGTCTGTGTGCTACAGAGCCTATGTGTTTCCAAAATACGGTCCTTTGTTTTTAAAAAAGCCAGGTGTGGTGGCTCGTGCCTGTAGTCCCAGCTACTCAGGAGGCTGAGGTGGGATAAGGCTGAGGTGGGATAACTGCTTGAGCTCAGAAGTTTGAGTCCAGCCTGGGTAACATAGTAAGACTCCATCTCAAAAAAATAAAATAAAATAAGTAAAAAGGGGCTGCCTGGTTACCTAACTATGGGAGTGCCTCCCACTGCATCTCCCATTTTGGAAGTTCCCAATGCATGCTCTCATCTTAAGTCTCTGAGAAGGACTGCCTAAAAGAAACATAGTTAACCTTATTTAATCCAGAGTTTCCCAAACTTGTTAGATTCTGGACTCTTTTCTCCAGGTAATATCGTTGAACACCCCACAAAACTAGTGTTCTGCAGCAGTATGCTTTGGGGACACTACCTTACAGCATTGGGTATACAGTAGGTGCCCCGCAAACATGTATTTTATGGGCTTTGGTCTCATGCCCATGTAGAGCACTAGAACTCTTGGACTCCTCTGCTACTAAATCTACCAATGCACCTGTTTTCCAGTTAGGCCCCCGAGTCTAAAGAGGGACAGAAGATATTACTACCCACCAAGCCGGAGGATGGGGCGAGGGAAAGCCACAGTGGATCCACACTCCAGGCAAGAGAGTGCCCGTGGGAAAGGGAGATCCTAGGCTGCGGCAAGGTGGGCGTGCTCAGCATGATAGCAAGAGGCCGGCACTAGGGGCCCACCATGGGGTCATCTCCCCACACAACACCCCCACAAATATCTGTAGGGTTCACACACAGGTAAGTTTTATAGTCACATGTTGTTGAAATTTAGGCCAAGAAAGGCATCAGTCCTGCAGATGAGAAAAGAGATTCCACCTGGGCCTTGTTTTCCTAGAAATGAGGAAGAGAACCATCCCACGGGGTGGATTTAGAGGACACAGAACAAGAAGGAGCATAACCAGTCCTGTGGTTCAAGCCTGCGTTTTGCAGATGGAGCCCTTGAAGCTGCGTGGTTAAGTGGTGAAGCAGCTCTTCTGGTCAATGAACGCCAAGTCTGAAACGCGGGCTCGGGCTTCTGACTCCATGTCAGGGCGTTTCCACGGCCGGCTCCACAGGAGGCTGCGTGACAGGGGCAAGGGGGACAGGCGGTGACCCACAGGCAGTCCTTCTTTGGCTTCTTTTTCTTCTTCATATTTCCATAGACTTAGATGGTTACTCATTTTATTTTTAATCTACTCATACTTTATTCTTTGAAGGCATTCTTTAGTGAACCGATATTTTTTAATGCCCAGAAGAAGTGGAAAAAATTTAATTTTTCTATTGTTCCCCACCCAGGCTTAAGTCCAAGACTATTAATTTAAATCACTGGCTTCTACAGGTAATGTACAAGGATAATTCTTTACAGATATTTACAGGAAAACATCCGCTCATTCAATGAATGTGTGCCAGGCACTGTTCTAGCCTCTGGGATTCATTATGAATAAAACAACAAAATCTCTAACCTTTGTGAAATGAACGCTCTAGTACAAAATGATGGCTGTAAACAATACGTATAACAAAGAAGTAAATCATGTTGTATGTTAGAACTGGGCTTTCCAGACCTTAATGTACCTGAAGACCAGCTGGGAACCTTGGTAAAATGCAGATCCCGGCTCAGCAGGTCTGCGGTGACCGAGGCTGTGCCGCTCTGACCAGCTCCTGGTGATGCTATCTTGTCTGTCTGTGGTTCTCTCCCCACATTTTCAATAACAAAAACTTGGAAGTTGTCTGTAATAGGTAAGGGAGATTGCAAGGGAGAAGAAGAGCAAAGATTTGGGGGAGACGTGCTACAAGGGTATCCTGGAATGGGGTCCAAGGCTTCCAGGCTGAAGGCACTGCTGGGGCAAAGACTCTGAGGGGAGGGCATGACTGATGTGTTGGAGAAATGGCCAGGAGGCCAGTGTGGTGGCAGTGGTGTGAGCGACGGGGGAGCAGGGGGTGAGAGGACAGCAGTAAGGAGCGGTACTAGGAAACCACATGGGGTAGGGATGTGCAGCCCACAGCCAAAGCTTTGGTTTTACTCTGAAGGAAGTGGGAAGGCATGAACAATGTGGGCAATCCACACAAAGATGTGTACGTGGTTGTTCGTAGCAGCATCAACCATGAGAGCCAAGACCTTGAAACAATCTGATTATCAGCTAGTGCACAGATAACAAAATGTGACCTGTCCACACGCTGGCATACTGTTCACCAATAAACAAGGAACAAACTAAGCCGGGTGCAGTGGGTCACGCCTGTAATCCCAGAGCTTTGGGAGGCCAAGGTGGGTGGATCACCTGAGGTCAGGAGTTCAAGACCAGCCTGGCCAACATGGGGAAACCCTGTCTCTACTAAAAATATGGAAAATTAGCTAGGTGTGGTGGCACATGCCTGTAATCCCAGCTAGTCAGGCGGCTGAGGCAGGAGAATCTCTTGAATCTGGGAGGTGGAGGTTGCAGTGAGCTGCGATCACGCCATTGCACTCCAGCCTGGGCAACAAGAGTGAAACTCCATCTCAAAAAATAAAAATAAATAAATAAAGGAACAAACTGCTAATCCATACTACAACATGGATGGATCTCAAAAATGTTATGCCATATGGAAGTAGCCAGATGCAAAAAAACTACAGATTGCATGAGTCCATCTCTCTGAAATGTCCAGAAAAGGCAAATTTAGACAGAAAATAGATTGGTGGCCGCCTAGAGCTTGGAGGTATTAGTAGTAGCAGGGATTAATTGCAAAGTGGAACAAGGGAACATTTTGGGATGGTGGATATGTTTTAAAACTGGATTGTGGTGATGGTTGCATAGGTCTATAAATTTACTAAAAATAACAAAATTATACACTTACAAGGGGCGAATTTTATGACATATAAGTTGTATCTTTTTTATTTTTTATTTTTTTAAGTTGTATCTTAATAAAGCTGTTTTTAAAAAAAGTTTTAAAAATGATGTGAGCTGAGGAATGACGTGCCCAACTTCCACCTTACCAATACCCCTTTGACTGGTTGTTAAAAACAGACTGCTTTGGGCAAGGGTGGAAGAAAATCCAGTTAGAAGGGCAACTTCTGCATGGCTGGGATTGTCTTTCTTTTGCCATTATTTTTGCATAATAATTTATGTAGGTATACAATTGTGGGTTGAGAGTTACTTTCTCTTGAGTACTTTAAATATTTTTTCATTAACTTCTAGCATCTGTTGTTTCTAATGAGAAAACTGAATGAGACAGTTTGAAATGTATTTGCCAGAAGAAAATTACTACTGTCTACTGGCTTGGTGTTTCCAATTAATAAGTAGATATTAATGTGACTCATCAAATTGCTGTATGTCAGGAGGTTTCCTTCTTTATTGTACATAAAGATCATTAACATACATATTTTAACATTTTGTATGAAACTTTCAACTTTTCTGACCATTTTTAATTGTATTTTTTAAATTCTTTTCATTTTAAGTCCTTTGAGATAGATAGCATTTGTTTCATCATTTTCTTTTAAACCATGAGGAAATTAACTGACTCATCGGAGATTGTTTATCCAGTTAGTGTTTATCCAGCTAGTGGCAGAGCCAACACAAATGATCAGGTCTTGTAGCTCCTGTCTGTACCATCTTTCCCGAAGACTCAGGTTATACAAGATCAGGCCTTGTCCTACGTGCTTCAGTGTTCTTCCTTTGATGCTGACACCAACAAAAAGTGTTGTGTAAGACCAGCACTCTGCTTCCTGCCATGAGTTGTGATTATGATTTCATCACAAAATATTTGACCTCCCCATTCATCATCTTGGATTAAGTCACTTCATGTTTCGTAATTCTCTTTTGTCATCTAAGACATAACAATATGAGTAACCTACCTATTCTGTGAACTACAGAGTCGTTGTAAGTGCAAAGGAGTTGGTAGTCATCTGACCAGCATGTGTAGACTATTCCTTCACATTCCCTCACCCCCACACATAGGTAATCGCAGTTTCTGAGGGTCAATCTCACACTTGCTCCTGCAATTTTGCTGTGTACCACTGCCCCCAAAGCTGCCCCACCATGTGCAACAGACCCTCCCAGGGCTCTGTTGGGTACCAGTAAGGCACCTCTTCCAGGGACCACTAATGCAGTGGGGGCCCCGGGGTTTTACCAACTGGTCCACTTGGCCCTATTATTTCTCTTCATTCTTTGTGAGCCATGTGGCTCCTCACTGGTGGCTGCTGCTAATATTTTAGACCGACCATTTGTGTCCTGCACCTTCGAAACTGCAGGGAAGTCTCCGGGGGAGTGGGGGCAACAGGCTCTCCCCCCCGCGCCCCATTAATCGTATTTTGCTGGAAGGGGCTGCAAAGCAGTGCTTAGGGAAACCTCTATTTCCACCGATCACCCTTTCCCTCAAAAATACATACTCCTTA
The DNA here is from genome assembly GCF_029289425.2 of Pan paniscus. Classification (NCBI taxonomy): domain Eukaryota; kingdom Metazoa; phylum Chordata; class Mammalia; order Primates; family Hominidae; genus Pan; species Pan paniscus. The sequence continues at coordinate 18,224,599 of NC_073254.2, forward strand.
TTTTGCTGATGATGAAAACCAAGTTTCAGGTTGTTGAAGAGATTTGCCTTAGATTTCCTCTTGAGAAGACAGTAGAGACGGGAAATAAATCCAGCCGGAAACCCATTCAACTAACCAACACTGCCTCTTTGCATGTTTGTGCATGTAGGTAAATACATCCATAGATTTATTTAAAGTGTGTGTAAAAGCTAAGGCATATTAACTGTAGCGGTTGGTATTCTTGTAACACATTATAACACAAGGCAGCCAGAATTATTTTAATGCCATTTAATTCAAAACAAAATTGTTTAATAGGTGATTCAGTTTTATTAGGCTGATTAGCAATAATTTGCAAAAACTGTTTAAACAAGTCATGGAAAATAAAATGGAAATTTAATTAGCACCAGTGCCAAGGGTAAAAAAGCAATTAATATTAAACACTAATGTGAAGATACTGTTCTTTTGTTTTTAATTATTCAATACCACACTGAGCAGATTTTGATTATTTTTTTCTTTCTGAGAAAATAAAGGGCTTTTAAAATTATACTTAATATTAGCTGTACTAACTATAAATGGTGAAAACCAAAAGACTTATTTTTATTGTCAGGAAATCTAATAGTACTAATAAGAGGTCACGTAGCAATTTTAAATTTTTAAAATATTTGGCAACAGAAATCACCTGAAACTTAAAATAACCGTATGCCTTTCAGAGCTCTTTGACTTTGGAGTTTAACAAAGGGATAATCGAAGCAAACCATTAATTTTCCAGAGTGGTGAAGGACAGTTATGTTGGAACATGGGCTTTTCAAGCTCAGGTGTTTTCTTGCATGGTGTTATTAGCAGAATTTAAAGAGAAGGTGCAGCCTACAGATTAAAGAACAGGCTCAAGAGACCTGATGCTTCCTTTCTCACATGTGGAACCTTTGTTGCACTCGCTGAACAGGTTTCTCAATGTGCAGCCCACAGACCATTAAAACCAGAACCTTCTAGACAGGTTGAGAATTCAGATTCTTGACCCATAGAGCCACTGAAGGGCCAGGGAATATTCATTTTAAAAGCCACTTATGGTGCTTCTCATCCATTCTGGAGTGTAAGAACCCCAGTCACAGAGGCATACTTGCTCAAAATGTCACAGGAAACCCACAGTGAGATGTAGCAACAGCTGGAGGAGGCAGAGTCATGGTTTTAGGCAGACATTGCAGAACACCTGATGTATATTCTGGATTGATCCAATGCTCAGTCTTGGGTGTGGGTACAGTTCAGCAATCTGCAGTATTAGGTCATTGCTTTTAAAGATTTCTCTGCAGTGCAATTTCTCCATCAGGAAACAAAAGCCATGCACATAAGTATCACAGTTCAGACCCTGAGGCCCTCAGATAAAACACAGCATGCAGTCACTGAGGACTGTGCTGTCATCACACCCACTGAACCTAGACAAAACCTCCAACAGACTCGCTCACTCACCAGATGGCCCGGTCAACAAATTTGGGTGGATAGGCCCTGTGGAGGTTCAGGAAGATTTAGCAGTAAGAAATTTTTCTTCTCCTCTTTTTTTTCCCCCTTATACTAACTGAAAAACTACTTAATTAAATCCGACTTAGTATCCACTAAGAGCTTAGCACTTAATTCAAATGCTTCATTTATCTTACTCAGGAAGCAATAGCCAATAATAATAATAATGACAGCTCACATTGCTTGCATACTGGACACTGTGCGAAGAATTTTACTTACATTGTCTGTATCATCTTCACAACCCCATGGGGAAGGTGTCCTAATTAACTATATTTTGCAGATAAGGAAACGGAGGCTTGAGAAGTTACATATCACGGTCATAGATTTTGTAAGACGCAGAACCACGGCTGGACCCCACGCCTCTCTGACCTCACAGCTTACCCTCAGTGTACTGCCTTTGACACAACTAAGAATGAAGTGGCTTGCCAGGTGCTGTGGGATTCCATTTGTAAAAATATGTTTTCATTTAACACATGTTTACAGAGAATCTGCTATGTGCATGTGGGGCAAAGCCCAATAAATGGTTATTGAACCGAATGGGACTGAATTACAATTCAAAAATCCAGAAATCTGTCGAACATGAAGCCCTGTCCTTCAGGCACAGCCCCGGCCACAAGCCAGGATAGAAAGAGGAACTATAACTATACTTAAGTGACTGTCCTCCAAGGCTGAAACATGCCACAGAAATTTGACAAATCGATAAGCTATGAAGGTCTGGTAGAGTGAGAAGGTAAGTCTGACCCTCGAACTGTGCTTGACACTATGACAAATACAAGATGATCTGTTGGAAACATTGGCATAAACTACTTAAATATCTAACCGTAGAGGATAATTAGATACCTTGCTGTTATGAATCCATAACTGTATATTCGCCAACTATGAAAAATAATGCTACATCGGAAAACAAGGTCTATTGGTGTGGAAAGATGTATATTCTGTGAGAGTGAGAAACAAAAAAAAGACAAAGTGAAAAATCAGATGACAATAGAGGATGTACACAATGTATACATTATCTTAATTTTGGAAAATCACAGATATAGATAAAGGCACATATGACATGCATATATGCATATATGTGCATAAAAGACAATGAGGTTCATATGTGTTTGCAGGCATATGAAAGGCACATATTATGTGCATGTGTTTGTGTGACTATGAAAGGCACATGTGGTATGCATATGTGTTTGTGTGTATATGAAAAACACACATAATGTATGCATACGCTTGTATCATAAGAGATATATCTGCATACATATATGTGTGTATGCATGCGGAAGACAATGTATATATTTTTATATAGGACATATATGATGTGCATATATATGTTTGCATGCTCATGAAGACAAATGATTTACTCATACATTTGTGTGGCATATGGAACACACATATAATGTGTAGGTATGTTTATATGCATATATCATTTCTGGGTGATTGGAATTGTAGCTGTTTGATATGGTTCATTTGCTTGTCTATATTTTCTGATGTTACTGTAATGTGCATGTAATTTCTTTTGCACCAAGAAGTAAACATATACAAAACTTCATTTGCAGAAGCACCCCAAATTTAATGGGCTCAATACCTTCCATGGTTGGGGACATGCATTTGGTTTTAAAAGAGAATTAGGCAAGCCGTTACTGTGCAATGGCCAAAACATTGAAGAGCAGGGACATAGGAATTTTTTTAAATTGAATCTTCTTCTGAAAAAAAAATTGATTTATTGTGAATAAATGGACGTATTTGTTTAGGGGATGTTGGATTTAAAAGTTTAGGAGAACTTTAAGTATGGCATTAGAAAGAGAGTTTCTGGCTACCCAAACACTTCATCCATTTTCACAGAGGCCTTTTATAAGGGTCTGAGATGACAAGGAAGTTCCCATCCTCAAGGTGGGGAGAGGGCACTCGTAGATGGAATATTATTGTCTGCATGATGTCGAGTTTCTGTTTTAATTCAGCTGTTCAGCATTCCACGTGTCTGGTTAATTTTAGCTCTTATCTTTGCCAGGATTTTATGTCTGTCTCTCGAAGAAAGTTGCCTAAATTTAATAAAACTTGCTTTATTGCCAAATGATACCCATGTGTGTCTTAAAGTCAGTTGAGGTGAATCTTAAAACAATTGGCTGGCTGATCCCAGCGTTCAAAGGCATCTACCTTTTATCATTTTTAACAGAGTTCAATGCCACTTACATGCAGGGGCTATAAATATGAATAATTTCACTGAGCGAGATTTACAGTTTCCAGGAAAGATGACTAAACATAATTAGGAAAAAAAAGAGGAGAACGCCTGATGGAGAGCAGTGGTAAGACTGCCTGTTCCCTTTTCATTGTCTTGTGCTCTTTGATAAGGATGTCCTGGTGGACACATTTCTCCTATTGTGGCTGTACGCCAGTGTCCCATGGCCTGTGAGATGCTATAATGGCTCCGAGGCTCAGGAGCTTCCTGAATGCATCCATGCCCAAACAGCATCTGTGATGTAGAATTTACAGGTCTTAGACAGAGAAATAGTTACACAGTAAAATTGAATCTCTGGAATAGCAAGGTGTTTAATAGCAAGATTGTACTGTATTTTCTTACATTTTCTCGTTGCCAGACAAATGGGAGAATCCCAAAAATAGGGCACCCTAACATCACCTACACCTTGAAGCTGAGCATTGGAGAGATTTGCTTTCTCGATAAAAGGAACCTATCCCCAAATGTAACAATGACCTCTTACAGCAACCACTTTCCCAGAAATTGTCCTTACCTCCAGGAGCCAGGAATGGAGAAAGAAAAGCTCCTGGGGGCAGAGCATCAGTGGCAGATCAATCACTTATCTTGTCTTCTTCTGAGGCAGAGGCTACCCTGCAGCAGCTACACAGCGTAATTGAACCTCTGGTTCAACTGAACTGACAACTGTATAGGACTTGAGCTTTCTGTTGAGCTGAGCATTGCCTGGGAAGGAAGGTAAGGTAAAGAGCATGGGATGGAGCCAGCTACAGTTTCCAGGGCCCAACTAGGGAGAGCTTTCAATCCCCATGGAGACTTGAGGGAGAAAAGACAGAAGTCAAGCCAAGTCAACATAAACCATGAACTTAGTACACAAAGGCTAGTGGGATGGGATATTAATGGTTTCTATGACAAATAAAGGTGGTCCTTTACAGCTCTTGGTAACTATACAAAAAGCTACAATTTCTTGAGTGTTTAACCCTGTGTGAGGCACTGTGCTAAACACACTAAACATATCACCCTATGGGAAAGTCGTTATTATCCTCATTTTGAGATGAGTACACTGGGGCTCAGAGAAGCCACCTAAGTTGCCCTGTGTCACCCAATTGGCAAATGGTAAAGCCGGGATTCACCTCTGTCTGTCTGACTTAAAAGATCGTGTTTGTAAACATGCTGTTGTAAGAAGACTTGAACATTTTATTATTGATACATAATATTTGTACATATTTTACAGACACATGATATTTTGATACATAGAATGGATAAGGATATATTTGGGGTATTTAGGGTATCCATCACCTCAAGTATTTATAATTTCTATATATTGGGAATATTTCAGTTCCTCTTTTCTAGCTATTTTGGAATAGACAATACATTGTTGTTAACTATAGTCACCCTACTCTGCCATTGATTGTTAGATCTTATTCCTTCTATCTAACTGTATGTTTGTACCCATTAACCAACGTCTCTCCATTCCCCCTTCATTCTTACCAATAAGATGCTTTTTTGGCTACTTTAGCCTTGCAATATATTTTAAAAGTTGAGAGTGTGATGTTTCCAGCTTTGTTCTTCTTGCTCAGGATTTTGCTTTGGCTATTTAGACTGTTTTTGGTTCCATGCAAATTTTAGGATTTTTTTCTATTTCTATAAAAAATGACATTGGTATTTTGATGGGGATTGAATTAAATCTGTAGATTGCTTTGGGTAGTATGGTAATTTTAACAATATTAATTCTTTCAATCCATGAACATGGGATGTTTTCCATTTGTTAGTTTCTTCTTCAATTTTTTTCTTCAGTGTTTTGTAGTTTTCCTTACAGAGGTCTTTCACCTCCTTTGTTGAATTTATTCTTAGGTATTTGTGTGTGTGTGTGACGGTTGCAAATGGGATTGCTTTCTTGATTTCTTTCTCAGATTGTTCATTATTGGTATATAGAAATGCTACTGATTTTTGTATGTTGATTTTGTATCCTGCACCATCTCTGAATTTATTTATCAGATCTAAGGGTTTTTTTTTTTTTTTTTTTTCCTTTTTTGGGCAGAGGCTTTAGGTTTTTCTAGATATAAAATCATGTCATCTGCAAAGAGGAAAAATTTGACTTCCTCTTTTCCAATTCGGACGCCTTTTATTTCTTTCTCTTGCCTGATTGCTTCACCTAGAACTTCCAGTACTATGTTGAACAAGAGTGGTGAAAGTGGGCATTTTTGTCTTGTTCCAGTTCTTTCAGGAAAGGCTTTCAGATTTTCCCCACTCAGTATGATGTTAGCTGTGAGTTTATCACATATACCCTTTATTATTTTGAGGTATGTTCCTTCGATGCCTAGTTTGTTGGGAGTTTTGATCATGAAGGGATGTTGAATTTTATCAAATGCTTTTTCTGCATCTGTTGAAATGATCATATGGTTTTTGTCCTTTATTCTGTTGATATGATGTATTACATTTATTGATTTACATATGTTAAACCATCTTTGCATCCCTGAGATAAACCATCTTTGCATCCCTTGGTATTTTAATAGGGATTGCATTAAATCTGTAGATTGCATTGGGTAGTATGGTCACTTGATCATGGTGTATTATCTTTTTGATGTGCTGTTGGATTTGGTTTGCTAGTATTTTTTTGTAGGATTTTTGTATCTGTGTTCATCAAGGATATTGGCCTGTAGTTTTTGTTTTTGGTTGCATTCTTGTCTGGTTTTGGTATCAGTAATGCTGGCCCTTTAGAATGAGTTAAGGAGAATTCCCTCCTCTAACTTTTTGAGATGTTTGAGGAGAATTGGTTTTATTTGTTCTTTGTAAGTTTGCTAGAATTTGGCAGTGAACCATCTGGTCATGGACTTTTCTTTGTTAGGAGACCGTTTATTACTGATTCAATCTCATTTCTCATTATTGATCTATTCGAGTTCTCTATTTTTTCCTGATTCAATCTTGGTGGGTTGTATGTATCTAGGAATTTATTCACTTCTTCTAGGTTTTCTAGTTTATTAGCATACAGTTATAATAGTCCCTGATGATCTTTTGTATTTCTGTGTTATCAGTTGTAATTTTTTCTTTTTTTGTTTCTGATTTTGTTTATTTAGGTCTTTTTTTTGTTGTTAGTCTAGCTAGTATAACTTTTTGTTTCATTGATCCTTTATATTTTTAAAGTCTATTTTGTTTAATTCTGCTCTGAACTTTATTATTTATTTCCTTCTACTAATTGTGGGTATGATTTGTTCTTGCTTTTCTAATTCATTGAGGGGCATTATTAGATTGTTTATTTGAAATCTTTTTACTTTTTTGATGTAGGTGTTTATTGTTATAAAATTCCCCCATAGCACTGCTTTTTCTGTAATCCATAGGTTTTGGTATGTTGTGTGGTTTTTTTATTATTAATATTTTGTTTTTAGAGAGAGGATCTCACTTTGTCATCCAAGTTAGGGTGCAGTGTTGTGATCATAGCTCACTGCAGCCTCCAACTCCTGGGCTCAAGTGATCCTCCAACCTCAGCCTCCCAAATAGCTGGGACCACACAGGCACCCACCACACCTGGCCAATTTAGAAACTTTTATTTTTAAGAGACAGACCTTGCTATGTTGCTCAGACTGGTCTCAAACTCCTGGCTTCATGCAACCCTCCCCATCTCAGCCTCTTGAGTAGCTAGAATCATGCACATGAGCCAAGCTACCATGCCTGTCTTGGTATGTTGTATTTTGACTCTCATTTGTTTCAAAAAATTTTTCAACTTCCTCCTTAATTTCTTCTTTGACCCAATGGTCATTCAGAAGAATGCTGTTTAATTTCCTGTATTTGCAATTTCCAAAGCTTCTCTTTTTATTGATTTCTAGTTTTATTCCATTCTGATCCAAAAAGATATTTGATATAATTTTGATTCCATGTGCTGATGAGAGGAATGTGTATTCTGTAGCTGTTGAATGAAATGTTCTGTAAATGTCTGTTAGGTCAATTTTGCCTAAGATATTCTAAATTCAATGTTTCTTTGTGAATTTTCTGTCTAGATGATCTGTCTAATGCTGAGAATGGGGTATTGAAGTCCCTAACTATTATTGTATTACAGTCCATCTCTCCCGTTAGATCTAATAATATTTGCTTTATATAACTGGGTGCTCCAATTATGGATGCATATATATTTAGATATGTTATATCCTTTTGCTGAATTGATCTATTTATCATTATATAATGAACCTTTTGGGTCACTTTTTATTGTTTTTGACTTAAAGTCTGTTTTATCTGATATAAGTATAGTTACTCCTGCTTGCTTTTGGCTTTCATTTGCATAGAGTAACTTTTTCCATCTTTTTACTTTCCGTCTATATGTGTCTTTATAGGTGAGGTCAGTTTCTTTTAGAAAGCATATAATTGGGTCATTTTTAAAAACCCATTCAGCCAGTCTATATCTTTTAAGTGGAAACTTTAGGCTGTTTACATTCAAGGTTACTGTTGATATGTGAGGACTTATACCTGTTAATTAATTGATCATTTCCTGGTTGTTTGTATATCCTTTGTTCCTTTATTTCTGCCTTATTATTTATCATTGTGATTTGATGGTTTTCTCTAGTGGTAACATTAGGGTCCTTCTTTTCCTTAGTTCGGTGTTCATTCTACCCAATGGGTTTTATTTATACTTTTATGTCTTTTCATGATGGTAGATACTATCTTTTCATTTCCAGGTATAGGACGACCTTAAGCATTTCTTATAGACCCAGTCTAATGATGATGAATTTTCTCAGCTTTTGCTTGTCTGGGGAGGACTTTATTTTTCCTTCGTTTATGAAGGATAACTTTACTGGATATAGTATCCTTGGCTGGCAGTTTTTTTCTTTCAGCACTTTAAATGTATCGGCCCATTCTCTCTTGGTCTGTAAGGTTTCTGAGGAGAAATCCGCTGTTAGTCTGATGAAGTTTTCTTATAAGTGACATTTTTCTCTTGTGGGTTTTAGAATTCTGTCTTTGACTTTTGACAGTTTGACTATAATGAAGAAGATCTTTTTGAATTAAATCTCTTTGGAAATCTCTGAGCTTCCTGCCTCTGTGTGTCTAGATCTTTTGCTAGACTTGGGAAGTTTTAACCTATTGTTTCATTAAATAGGTTTTCTATCCCTTCAGTTTTCTCTTTGCCTTCTAGAATATCAAAACTTAAAATATTTGGTTGCTTTATGGTGTCCCATATATCTTGGAGGCTTTGTTCATTCTCTTTTATTTTTTTCTTTATTTTTGTCTGACTGGGTTATTTCAAAAACCTGTCTTCAAGTTCTGAGATTCTTTCTTCTGCTTGATCTAGTTCCTTGTTCAAGCTCTTGAATGTATTTTTTATTTTATTCAATGAATTATTAGGTTCCAAGATTTCTGTTTAGTTCTTTTTAATTATATCTATTTCTTTTTAGGGAAATTCTTATTCATATCCTGAATTGTTTCTCTGATTTCTTTGTATTGTTTAATCTGTATTCTTTTGCATCTCACTGAGTTTCTTTAATATCACTCTTTTGAATTTTTTCTCTGGCATTTCATTTTTTTTCCATTGGCATCTGTTGTTGAAGAATTATTGTGTTCCTTTGGAGGTGTCATATTTCCTTGCTTTTAATGTTTCTTGTGTCCTTATGTTGATTATCTGTGCATCTGGTGTAACAGTTGCTTCTTCTGATTTTTTGGATTTGCTTTCACAGGGAAGGACATTTTTTCTGAAGATATAGCTATGGTGTTGATTGGGTAGGGCACTCTGGCCTTGATTCTAGATGCATGCAGTAGTGTAGTCTCTGTATGAGTTCTTCAGTTGTAAACAGTGTCAGTGGTGTCTGTGATTTCCTTAGTGGCTTAGAGTGTGGCTGTTAATGGAGGCTGTGGGGAAGTTTTGCTGGGGACAGGGGCAACAGGTGGGACAGTCCTCAGGCTCTAGTGGTGGCAGCAGTGGGCCAAGAGCATGCCTGTTCTTGGGCCCCAGAAAAGTTTGTGCTGGTCCTGGGGTTAGTGGTTCCAGGCAGGCTGATTCTTGGGCCTCCAGGAGGCTTGCTCAGGTGCTGAAAGGGGCAGTGGTAGTCCAGTTAGGGAGGGGCTCAGGTTCCTAGGCAGCAGGCATGACAGGGGCAATGACGGCAGCAGCCGCCAGATCATCCTCTAGCTTCTATCCTATCCATGCTGGTGTTGGTGGTGGCTGCAATGGCCTGGGTGGGCTAGTCCCCAGGTGACATGTGTGTGTGGGTGTGACAGCTGTGGGGGTAGTGGCAGGTTGGGTGAGCCCATCCTCAGGCCCTTAGGAGGACTTTCAGGTGCCAATGATGGTGGATGGAGCAGGGCAATTCATATGCCCCTACACAGCACGCTTGATCCCTGGGAGGTGGGAGTTGGGCTGGGTGGACCTGTCCTCAGGATCCCTGGTGGTGCATGCATAAGCTGGCTGTGGTGAGTAGGGGTGGGCTGATCCCTGGGCCCTGGAAAAATGCTCAGGTACAGGGGCAGCAGCAGCCACACTGCAGTTCTGCTGCTGGGGAGAGTGGGGTTGCTTTCAATGGTAGCAGTCGTAGGCAGATGCTGGGAAGTGTGCACTTCAGTTCCAGGTGGCGGCTGTGGGTGGCAGAGCCTGACCTTAGGGTGCTTGTAAGTGCACAGTGGCCCCTTTGCTGGGGATGGTGGAGTCACTCCCAGTGGCTCATGCTTTAGTTCTGGTGGCAGCAAACAGCAGCAGCAGCAGCTGCGGATGGGGGATGTCACTGGGACTCCAGGGATGTAAAGAGGCAGGGGTGGTTGGGATCCAGAACAGGATGTGGTCTGGTGGGGGCTGGGCTCTCAAAATGGCACTGTGCTGTAGCTGCTTAGGTCTGGGGGTGTTGTAAGCCCCCTCTCTGGAGCAATGCTGTCATGCCGTCTCAAGACAGCTCCCTGTTTTAGTCTCAGGGCTCATGAGAGTCAAGAATCTCTCCCATGGCTGGAATTGCAGATGTCCATGGTGGGAATGTGGACTGCTGAGGGTCACCCACTTACCCTTTCTGTACACTAGGAGGCCTCTCTGGGCTCCCAGCCAAGTAGGCTGCCTTGCCTCCCTCTCCTTCCTTGCCTTAGGTGTTTCCTGTCACTTCTCTATTGAATTCCAGCATTCTCTCTCAGATGATCTATCCAAAGTGTGATTATCAACTTACTATTTTGGTTTCTCTTGGTGGAGGAGGTGAGTACCAGATGCCTCTAGTCAACCATCTTGAAGCATTTGACTCAAGCACTTTTGAAGTCAAGTGAAATCTGTTCAATTGAAAAGAATCTCTATAAGTATAGACACTCTCTGGGCCCCGTGAGAAACATGCTGCTTCACAGACTGAGCTTTGGCACTTTATGCCAGGTATGCAGCTCAGCTTTCATTCTTCTCTGTTTCTCTTGAAGTTTGTAAAGAAGTTGCAATAGTTAATTTTATGTGTCAACTTGGCTATGGTGTCCAGCTGTTTGGGCAGATGTCAGTCTAGATGTTGCTGAGAAACTATTTTTTAGATGAGATAAACATTTGGATCAGTAGATTTTGAGTAAAGCAGATTACCCTACATTATGTGGGTGAGCCTCATCCAATCAGCTGGAGTTCCTATTAAAGCAAAGACTGAGGTTTCCCAAAGAAGGTATTTGAACTAAAGACTGCAGCGTAGAAACTCTTCCTGGGTTTCCAGCCTGCCTGGCCTGCCCCTCAGAATTCAGACTTAAGACTGCAGCATTAATTCTTCCCTTCATTTCCAGCCTGTTGGCTTGCCCTGTGAATATTGGGCTTAACAGCCCCCACAAATGTGTGAGCCAACATCTGAAAGTAAATCTGTGCTTACACATAAATCTCCTATTGCTTCTGTTTCTCTGGAGAGCCTTGACTAATACAGTAGCAAAGAAGACACAAGGGGACTCTTCTCTCTTTCTTTAACAATGAGGAAAAGCACATAGGGAAAGAGTTCGGTATATTTAACCATTTGCTGTTGGTGTCAATATGCAAAATCTCATGTACAGTCAAGGCTCCCTCTGCCCATTCTCATCATTGATCTCTTCCAATGTGCTTACAAGACACACTCCACCTTCCAGCAACCACATCTCCCAGCTACAGGTGTTCCCTGTGTGGCAGGATACTTCATGCATATCAACACGTGGGTTGTTTGCTGTGTGCTCCCCTCTCCTCCTCTTCCAAGCTGGAAGACAGGTCTTTAGAGGTCCCCTGCCTGAAAGCAGAAACCTTTTGATCATCTGGGTATTTATAAAAGCTTTTAGTTCCTGAAAGGTGAGCCTGGAGACAAGGCATCTTTGGGTGTACAAGGGACAGGAGAGGGTCTCCCTGCCAACCAGTGCAAAGGGACGCAGCTGTGCGGGTCCTGCAAGCAGGGGGCTGGCACCTGCCTTCTGCCTCTCCTTCACTATTCCTGCCCAGAGGCTGGACTCTGGCATCAAGAGTGTGGACCTGAGCAAGGAGCTCAGGCCACATAGGCCTGGGAAAGCAGAGGCCCTACAGTGAGTGGGAACAGGCAGAGAGGCTGCAGGCCTGTTGGGGGTCACCAGAAAGGATGGGATGGAAGGCAAGAGCCTGCTGATTCTTGTTACTGCAGAAGACCCCAAGGCCTCTCATAATCCTAAGGAAAATGAGCACGAAAGTCCAAGCAGACGACAGGGTTGGGCTCAGAGTCAGAGTGGGATTGGAATCAACTTAAGGAGCATATGTAGATATAGCTATAGATACCCACACACATTTATACGTGCATATGACATTATATTTGCATACAGGCATACACATGTATAATAGATAATATTTCCGGCATAGACTAAGGTTTTTACCTACTATACTGGCAAGGATGATGGGGAACAGAGAAACAAGGTTATGGAAGTATGACTGGGCTGCTTTTAACTTAATTTTCTTTTGATTTGTCTATATTTAAAAATTTTAAAATTTTCCTAAAATACATATTATTTTGCGATATAATTCATCTGTTTAAACACTTACGTTTTTAAGTATTATGTTACACATGGAAAAGCCTGATAGTATAAATTTAGAAAAAGGAATGAAATTCAAAGTGGCATATATAGTGTAAAAACTTCCTTTAAGTAAAATAAAAATACCTTCATGCAAAACAGACAAAAATACCCATATAACCATTTATAGAGAAAAGATTGGAAGGAAAGAGATTAAAATGATGTTACTAGTGATCATCTTTAGAACTATTTTTTCCTCTTCTCTACTTTTCTGAAATTTCGGAATGTTTCCTGAGCACACATTACTTTTTCAGAAGCAGAACTCTGCAAGGAATTCAGCTACTTTAACAGATCCTAGTAAAATACTGCTTCGCAAATACATATTTTAAAATTTTGCTGCTCTGGCCAAGTGTTTTCTGTTTGGATTGGAAGTCCTTGAAAAGTGCAGAAATCGCAGTTTCTACCTGATCTTTCCTAAATAAAAATTTAGTAAGTAGAAATCCTTTTTAAGGCCCTTCCTTCTCCCCCAATGCACACCCCCCAAATACGCACAAACTATCTCCCTGCCACACACACCCCATCACCACTATCACCACCACCATCACACACACACACACACACACACACACACACACACACACACACACACATGCCACACAGCCTGCCCCAAACTAGGTGGGGGCGCTGAGGGCAGGGGGATTCCTGTGATCTTTGCAGGGCAAGTTTAAACCTCCAGGGTTACTGAGCAGAAAGTTTAATTCAGAAAAGAAGTCCGGGCCATGCATGACCACAGGTGGGTCCTGCAGTTCATAATGCTCTAGAGCCAGCAGTCCCTAAAGAGGTACCAGGTGAGATAAGGCAGGGATTCCCAGGGCCCTTGAGGTGGCGAGGTGAGCCATCTCATGGACTGTCTCACCCACCTCCGCAGTGTGCATGACATGTGCCACCAGTTTCTATGTGTGCTGTGACTGGAAAAGGCAGAGATGCCCTCCTTTGTCATCTGAAATGAAAATTTCAGCACTGCCCTTCCCTCCTCCTCTGCTGTTCTGTCTGGGTGCTGGCTTCAGTTCCTGGGGTTGGCGAGGGGGAGCGGGGCTGTGCAGATTCCCATGGTCTTTTGTGGCCAGCAGGGCTCTGGCCCCCTAAGGCTTTTCTATCCCAGTGACTGGTGCTGTGGACACCTCACCTTGGGTTTGTCCTGGAAAAGCCAAGCAAGAGTGAGTTGGTGCTGCTGACTCTTTTGGGCTCACTTACCACTCAAGCTGACACTCCTTCCAGGTGCTCTTCATTTCTCCCTGCAGAGCCGGGCTCCCGCCTCATGGTTTCCTTGAGCCCAGTGAATGAACTTTAGCATTCCTTGCTGTGCAGCCATCAGCCATGTAAGCTGTGTGAGATTTCTCTATGCTGGCTCTTTGTATCACTGGGAATTTCTCTTTGACCTCCATCCAGTTCCACCATCATCTTTCCATTCCTTAGTATATCTCCCTCCGTCCCGCAGCTGTGCCTTTAGCCTTTGGAAGTTGGCTGCAGGGTGAAGGCTTACAGGGTCTCAGAAGGATTTCTCTCAGCTGTCCTGCTTTGTCTCTAGCATCCAGTGGGCAGTTGCCTTATAATTGAGGCCAGCTTCACAGGTGTGTGACCCGTACAGTTGCACAGGGTTTTACTCTCAGAACAGCCTGGCGCTTGGTTTCATGCTCTGCTGGAGCTGTCCTGAAACTCTTCATAATTTTATCTTCAAACCTGTGTTTTATAAAGGAGGTCTGACGGGCAGTAGGACATGTATGCTGGGCCGCTGCATGCACACAATGAGCTCAGGCCTGCAGTCCTGGGAGGCAGCCCAGGCGTGGAGCAATTGGTCCAGCCAGGTGTGTAGGTGCATGCCTTGGGGCTACCTTGGGCCCCTGTTGCTGCCACCATTGACATTTTCTGGGCCTAGGTTCCAGCTGGGCCACCATGGGCCCCTGCGGTGCACCTACACACCTGGCTGAGCAATTGGTCCAGCCAGGTGTGTAGGTGCACCGCAGGGACCCAAGGTGGCCAGGCCAGAACATAGGCCCAGACAATGGCAATGGTGGCAGCAACAGCATCGGCGGCAGCAGCAGAGGTGGTGGTCATGGCTTTGGGAGAAAGGAGGGGCTCTGCACAGCAGCAACATTGGGACCTGAAGTGGGAGTCTGGCCTGTGTGTTGATCCTCAGTCCTGTACCGGTGGCATCTGCACAGATACCAACTCCCTGGTCTGAAAGCCAGCACACAAAGAGCCAGCACTCAGGCAATAAACTTTGTCAGTAAAGTATAAAATGAAAGCACACTCGTGGACATTGCAATCAAGCATGTCAAGAAGTTAATTCGGCAACTTCCACCCAGGACCATGTCCAGCTGGGCAACTCGGACATAAACCAAACATTAATGCACAGGGTGAGTGCCCTCCCAGTGTGGCTTCGGCAACTTCCGCCCAGGACCACGTCCAGCTGGGCAACTCGGACATAAACCAAACATTAATGCGGAGGGTGAGTGCCCTCCCAGTGTGGCTTAAATGCAAAGCCTGTAAGCTTCCCCAGCGGGCTCTGCCCTCATCTGCTTTCCCCACCTGATCCCTCCCCCAAACCCTCCCTGCTTTCCAGCTATACAGTGTGCCACAGGTTTTTTTTGACAGTTCTTCCACTACACAGGCTTCGAGCTTTTTAATTCTCACTTGGTTACCCCTGGCATACAGGAAATTGTGGGAAATTGTCCTCCATCCTCCACATTGGGACCTCCCATAGCAGGCTGTGTTGTGGGGTGTGAAAAGAGCATAGACATGGGCCAGAGAAAAGAAGGCAGTCGCTTGATGAAAAAAACCTTAAACAAACCAGAAGTTCACATGCCCGAGACTGGCCCAGTTATCCTTCCACTCACACTAAAGCAGGGAGTGGGACGCCCCTCTACCCACATGTCCCTCCCCACTCCCTTGTTTTCTGCTTTAAATTCACCCTTACTAGTTATTTTAGCCTATTGGAAGGGTTGGTACTAGAAGAGGGAGGAAGGGCACAGATATCTGGCAAAATCCTACTCATCCTCCAAGAACCAGCTGGGACGCCACCCCTCTTGATTCCAGCTAGACATCCCTATACTGTCGGATCCTATACTGTGATCCCACAGCACCTAGTGCCTTCCTTAGTTCCTCATGCTCGCAATGCCTGTGCCAGGATGGGAACCTTCTACAGTGTTCAAAGAGGAGCTTCACTGCTTACAGCCATTCCCCTTCTCTCTCCTGTCTGAGAAGAAAATGGATCCAGCTTTTAGTCACTTAGCTTGGATGTTTTCTTGTTCCTGGGAAGGAACAGGAGGAGAGAAGGGAGACTTCGCTGGAAGTTAAAAAAAGATTTATGTGGATAAAAAAAAATGTTTTAGGAAAAAAAAGAATAAAACATGTTCAGAAAAGTGGATTTTTAAAAACAGTTTGATAGAAGATTAAGACAATGGTGGAAAGATGTTAGTGGAAGACATATGGAAGTAATAGAGAAAACAGTCAAAATATGGCACCTTTTTGAGTGGGCGTCAAGCCCCCAACCAGCTGCATGGCCTGGTCCACCCATCCTAGGCCCCAGGCCCTGGGCTGTTCCTCTGGGCTACTCCTGTGATGAGATCACAGAAAACTTCTCCAGAGGATTCTCTTGCCCCATTGGTGCTCTGGCGCCAATGCAGCTGAACACCTGTGGGAGGCACAAGGTGAAAGATGGGTCATTCCTGGGCCTCTTGCTGAGCCCTTTCCCTAGGCAGTGCTCTCACACTGCCTGCATCCAGGCACCAAGCTGGGTAGTGCTTCTCTCTGGGAATGAGGAAGGGGAGATAGTTCACTCACCAGCAGCCAACGAATTTTCCACCTACCAACAAACAGAATCTATTTCTGTTCATGCCTTGAGATACTGCTTGGTTCCTACTGATGAAACACATGCAGGCAACCCCCTGCAATGCTCTGTAACATCCCTAAGCCCGTCAAAAGGTAGGGTCTTGGGGTCATGGTGGTTGGAGGATTTAACCTGAATTGCCGAGATGGGCAACAGCACTCCCGCACTCCCATTACATGTGGTTTGTCCTTCAGGGGCAGGGCTTGTGGGTTCTGCTGTATATCTCCAGCACCCAACATGGTATGTGAAATAGCAGGTGCTCTATTGTGAGAACAGAAGAGAGGGAGGAAGCAAAGGTTTGGAAGGAAATTTAGGACCTGAGAAAAAAGGGAAGCATTGTTCTGGGCATGACGCCCACAGGGATAGCTGTGTTCTTGCTTCTTTCTAATGAGTACCTCTTCCTTTAGAGCACAAATGGAGTCAGGGAAACAGCAAACCTGCGCTCCCTGCTCCCATCAGATACATTTCCTTCTGGCTTCCCCCAGTGCAATGACCAGGGAAGACATTCTCCTCCTCCCATGGTGTTCTGGCAGATTAAGCTGAATAGCTCCATGTGGGCATTAAGTACAGGTTCTAACATCATTTAATTCCACTTCCTTTTGACTGAAACAAGTTCCCAGCTCATACTCGCCCTTATCCCTTGAGGCAGCAAAGCAAGTCATAAATAATCATGGTAATAATGCCATGTAAACACTTTCACTGGGAAGATGGAGGCGCTGGTTTTGAATCTCCAGGATACAGAAGATTATATACAAGTGATGATTCATATTTGCCTCAGCCCCAACAGGAGAAACTCCTTCGCCTGCTCCCCCTACCATGGAGGCCTTGCAGAGTGGGAGAGCTGGTTTTCCAAACACTGTCTTAAAGAGAGAGCATCCATTTGTTTCCTGAAGTTAAAACAGTTCTCTTTGGGAACAGTTTGATTCAGTCTTGATTCTCCCTCTTCATCATGAGATGCCTTAAAAAATTCTTCCTACTATTAGACAATTTTTTTTTTTTTTTTTTGGAGATGGAGTCTCACTCTGTCGCCCAGGCTGGAGTGCAGTGGCGCGATCTTGGCTCACTGCAAGCTCCGCCTCCCGGGTTCACGCCATTCTCCTGCCTCTATTAGACAATTTATTCTGTGAGGACAGGGATCATGTCGGTCTGTTCAGCATTAAATCCCCAATACCAGCCATGCAGCAGGTGATCAGGAAAGAAGAAATCTTGAATGTTGTTAAGTTCTGATAAAACAAACCAAAACAAGGAGCAGAGACTGACCTAGTGATTGAGTGAAAGAGGTTAAGGCTCAAACTCACAGGACTGAGAACAGAACCTTCCCCACCTCTCTGAGTTCAAGCTGCCTGTCCCAGAGCTTCAGAGCCCTCCTTGCACAAGCCCGTCCCGCAGCTGACATTTGAGACACTTGTTTTTTTCATGCCTAGAATATGCTAAGACAGGCATCAGAGGCAATTAGAATCAAGACGAGGAGAGTGTTCTAGGCAATAAGGACAGCCCATAAAACACTAAATAATGATTCTTTGCACTTCCATGGCACCTTTCGTCTGAGGATTTCAACGTGGATTTTAATTTTAATCACATTTCCATGATGAGGCTTCTTATTAGAGATGGAGAACTAGACCTTTGCACCTGGTGCTATACAGACACTTCACACTCAACATATTCCCAACAGAAGTCATGATGTTTTCCCCACAACTCTTTCCTTCTCTGTGTTCTCTTTCTTGGCAAAGGGCACCCTCATCCACCAGGTCCTCAGGGCTGATACCTAGACGCCATTCTAGCCTTCCAGCTCTCTCTCCCCTCCCTTACTGAGGAAAATTGTCCACTATGTCCCACTTCCCAAATGCTTCCCAGGTTCCTCTTGAGTCCAGCCCCCAACCCTGGTCCTTGGATATTTTCCTAAAGGGCAAATCCCATAATGCTGATTCCTGTCTTAAAATCCTTCAAAAGTTCTCTATTGTGAATAAATTCAAACCCTTTATTACACCATGCAAGTCTTTTCATGACTGGTCTCTGCCTATCTCATTTTTTTATACTTTTTTTTTTTTTTTAAGACTGAGTCTCGTTCGGTTGCACAGGCTGGAGTGCAGTGGCACAATCTCGGCTCACTGCAACCTCTGCCTCCCGGGTTCAAGCGATTCTCCTGCCTCAGCCTCCTGAGTAGCGGGGACTACAGGCATGCACCACCATGCCCAGCTGATTTTTTTGTATTTTTTGTAGAAATAGGGTTTCGCCATGTTGGCCAGGCTGGTCTCGAACTCCTGACCTCATGATCTGCCCGTCTCAGCCTCCCAAAGTGCTGGGATTACAGGCGTGAGCCACTGTACCCGGCCTCTCATTTTCATCTGCTGCCACCTCATCCCTCAGCTGTTCTCCCACAGCACCCACGTGCATGTGTGTGCACACATTTACACACTTGCACATACACACCTATGCCACAAGGTGCAGGCCTGCAGTTCCCTAAACTCCCCATACTGTTTCAAGCCTCCATGCCTTTCTACCTATTATTATTCCCCACTTATTTTCCCCATGGAAAACTGCTGCCCATCTTGTAGGACACAGCTCAAGTGAAATTTCCTCTACAAAGCCTCCTATCTCACTAGGAAAAATGGGTCATTTTCTTTTGCACCACCCACATAACGTGAGCTTGTTTCATTTCTACTGCTCACCATGCTGTGTGGCAATGGTTGAGTTACAGCCACAGCCTCATTAGACGGAGGCATTCTTTGAGAGCAAGTCATATTCATCTTTATATCCCCAGCACCTAGTGCAATTCTTGGCATACAGCAGGGGCTCCATCGGTGTCTAATGAACTTTTCAACAAATCAGTGAGTCCCTTCCAAAGCTGAGCCAAAGGGAGATTAAACACCTCCCTCCAAGGACAGAGACAAATGGATGGATTGCAGCCAAGAGTAATAAATTATAGCCTGAGTTTAGCCTATCCAGCCAATTATTGAAAGATGAAAATCTTTTCTTTATGTAACTTCAAACCAACACCTGCAGGAGTGATAGCTGAAAGAACTTGTACCAAACCGGATAACAATGTTTCAAAATGCTGGTGGAGGAGGGGAAAGTGTCAGGACAACCTTGTGAATCACTGGGTCTCACAGTATCTTTTGACAAAGGAAGATGCCAAAATATTTATAAACCCGTAAGTTATGCTCTAGTCTCGCAACCAGCAACTTGTAAAAATAGATGACTCATCCACAGGGAAGCCTAATGGCGTGGACTGAATTCATCACCTGCTGGGCCAGAGCGATGAGCAGTAATGGCAGATTTTATGAAGAGGCAGTTTGGAGGGCGAGTGGCCTGCTGGTAAGTAACAGAGGCAGAAAATCGGGGAATAAGGATGTTGTTCATTGTATTTGTTGACAGGCAAACAGGGCAGAATAAGAAGCTCCTTTGACTCTCGAATTTTAGCACTAGAAGAAATAGTGAGGATTATATATTTCAGCAGTTCTCACCCAGGATATCAGAACACATTCAGAGTCCTGATCCCAGTTATGAGAAAGGGCCACCTTCGACTACAAATTAGAAATTGCATTTTCTACCAGAACATTAAACGACAAAGGCTGTCTACACTGGGATGTATCAGTGGAAGTGTCTCCAATGTCAACATGGGTCATAGCAGAAGAAACATGGAAAACCACTACATCTTTAGTCCAATTACTTCGTTGTAAGAAGGAACAAGTTAAGGGCCAAATTTAAAGTGACTTATCCGGGAAACAATAGATGCTGGCGAGGCTGTGGAGAAGCAGGAATGCATTTACACTGTTGATGGGAGTGTAAATTAGTTCAACCAATGTGGAAGACAGTGTGGCGATTCCTTAAGGATCTAGAACCAGAAATACCATTTGACCCAGCAATCCCATTACTGGGTATATACCCAAAGGATGATAAATCTTTCCACTCTAAAGACACATGCACACGTATGTTTATTGCAGTAATACTTACAATAGCAAAGACTTGGAACCAACCCAAATGCCCATCAGTGATAGACTGGATAAGGAAAATGTAGCACATATACACCATGGAATACTATGCAGCTATAAAAAAGAATGAGTTCATGTCCAGGAACATGGATGAAGCTGGAAACCATCATTCTCAGCAAACTAGCACAAGAACAGAAAACCAAACACCACATGTTCTCACTCATAAGTGGGAGTTGAACAATGAGAACACATGGACACAGGGAGGGGAACATCACATACCAGGGCCTGTCAGGGGTTGAGGGGCAAGGGGAGGGAGGGCATTAGGACAAATACCTAATGCATGTGGGGCTTAAAACCTAGATGATGGGTTGACGGGTGCAGCAAACCACCATGGCACATGTATACCTATGTAACAAACCTGCACGTTCTGCATGTGTATCCCGGAACTTAATGTAAAATTAAAAAATAAAAAATAAAAAAATAACGTGACTTATCTATTGTCACACTCCTCGCAGACCAGGGCTGAGACCAGGACCTCATCTCCTGACTTGTAGCCTCAGGACTCTTTCTGCTTCTCTGGCTGATTTCTGCATTGCTTTTGCCAGCGTTCCACGGCTGTGATATGGACCACCTTGCATTTTAACAACATTCCAAAACTTTTGCAGGTGGGACGGTAGGAGTTGGAATCTCGAAGTTTCCTTTAGAGCCTAGCTACTTTCTGTGCTACTTTTATAACATTAATTATTAGTTTTTGTGTAATTATTATCATTAGGATAAAAAAACGTTAACCTACAGGTATAATATTAATACATCTAAAATAGTGGTTCTCAACTGGGGGTAATTTTCCCACCCCATCTCCCCAGGAACAATTTGTCAATGTGCAGAGACATTTTTGGGGCGTCACAACTCAGGGGGAGAAGTGCTGCTGGCATCTGGTAGTGACCAGGGATCTTGCTGACCATTCTACAGGGCACAGGACAGCATCACAGCAGAGAAGGATCCAGCCCCAAATGTTAATAGTGCTAATACTGAAAAATCCACATCTAAAACAAGTGTCAGCTGAGCGTGATAGTGCACACCTGTAAGCCCAGCACTTTGGGAGGCCAGGGCAGGAGGATTGCTTGAGCCCAGGAGTTCAAGATTAGCCTGGGCAGCAAAGGGAGACCCTGTCTCTATAAAAAATTTTAAAAATATCAAAATTTTTAATACTACAAGCACATGCCTGTAGTCCAGGGAGGAATGCTTGAGTTCAGGAGGTGAGGCTACAGTGAGCCGTCATCACACCACTGCACTTTAGCCTGGGCAACAGAGAAAGATTTTGAAGAAAGGGAAGGGGAGGGGAGGGGAGGGGAGGAAGGGAAGGAAGGAAGGAAGGAAGGAAAGGAGGGGAGGGGAGGGAAGGGGAGGGGAAGAAAAGAAAGAAAGGAAGAAAGGAAGGAAGAAAGGAAAGAAAGAAACCAAGAAAAAAGAGAGGAAGGAAAGAAAGAAAAAGAAAGGAAGAAAGAAAGGAAAGAAAGAAACCAAGAAAAAAGAGAGGAAGGAAAGAAAGAAAAAGAAAAAAAAAGAAAAGAAAGAAAGAAAAAGACAAGTGCTCTGTATTATAACAGGACTCTCCTGGGTGGTTCCATTGGCTTAGGAAAGAGCTCCATCTCTAAACAGACCCAACCTTTCCAGTCATATTGTCCAGAGAAAAGTATTTCAGAGAAAGTTTCCTTCGGCATCAATTCTCCCAAGCCGTAAGCTCATTTGGAGGGATGGAGGTAGGTGTGAGGCCAATGGCAGTGCCTGTCTTCAGCAACAAGTCCCCAAATCACAGAAGAACCCAGACCAGCAGGAGAAATTTGAGGAGAGCAGAAGATGAGACTGTGCGTAATTGAAGAAGAAAAACCTCAGAGCCTCCAGAAGGCCCAACTCCTCGCAGGGCCATGGCTTAGAAGGGAAAGGTGAGGATGTGAAAGGGCTGAGACTGCGGTATTTCTTGGTGCAGGCTTTGGTCTGGTGAAAACCATTATTTGACCACATCTTCTCACAGTTGTCCCCGAGGCTGGACAGATGGGGGACTCTGAGAGTCATCCCCAGGATCTACGGTTGTGTTAATGTGGAAGCTGCTGATATATCGTAGGTGGCGCTGTACACATTTACTGCCACGTAAAGGGATCCCGTATCATTTTCCCTTTGCCTCTCAGCATTTTTACCCTCAGGATTTGCAATCCCAAAATCAAGGACGTGGAATTCATTCCCTTGACAGAGCCTACGACAGAGCCCTGCTGGCACACATATTATATGTGTGATAACGACGGTGATGAGGAGGATGATGAGGATGATGTCGAATAGAAATGCACCTTCTTGAAGGGTTCCTCTCCCGCATGAACGCTTATCTTATTTGGTACGTTCCTTATAATAACAAGTTCCTTATTAGTTTCTACCTGTTCAGGGAGAAGAGAGGTGGAAAATTGCTTGTTGCTCCTTGTCATTTTAACAAGACAGAGTTCCAGGCTTCTTGCCCTTAAACAACCAAAAATTACATGAGCCTCTTCCTTCAAATGTCAGAATGCCATTTAGCCTGACAGCGTTCTCATTATTATGCACTGAGAGCTTCTCTAACCCAACCTGTCAAAAATTTCTAACAGACAGGAGCCTCATCAACTTGGAGCCAATGTCTCAGTCTTGTGTCAGGGTTTAGAAGCTTTCAGTAAGGTAAGGGGAGACAGGCCTGCTTGGATGTCCTTTGATACCAGGAGTCCCCTGGGGATTCCTTCCCATCATGTCCTGGAAGAGGAAGAAGCCAGGCTAACGTGGGTGGAAGGTTAGAGAGACACCTTCAAGTGACTGCTTTGGAGATGACCCCAGATCTGCAGTCATTTCAGAGACAGAACAAAGGCAGTCCAGAGAGAGAGCTTCTGGGGGCAGCTGCGACCTCACTGGGATCAACTGGGATTCTGGGGCCAGTTAAGTCCGTTTTCCACGTTGACTCTTCCAGAACCAGAAATGTGCACACTGAACCCACTCCTGCTGAAGAAGACTGCTGTGACTGATGCAGATATGCTAACAGGCACAGGAAAAGGATCCAGGTGACTTTCTTGTTAAAGAAGTGCATGCATTTTCTATCCACTGAAACCCACACAAACAGGTGGCACAAGGGCCCCCTTGGCCAGAGACCAAGTCTCCCTGGGCCTCCAACTTCCATGGAGGCCCCCAAGCTGCCCTTGGTTCCGATGGTGCAAGGAAGCGTCTACCTGTAAGAGCTCTCTTTTGCCACTTCCCAGGAGTTTTAGACCCTTCTGGCCACCCCTGTGCCTTCTAGAATCCCAGGCTAAGCGCCCACCTGTCCACCAGGTGCAGGTAACAGTGACAAACTCAGCATTTGCTGAAGGTCACTGTGAGGCCTTGTGCCTCCAAAGTCCCTCCCTGCTTCCCTCCTGGGTCACACAGGTGCTGTGGCTGTGAAGTCGCAGTTGCGGTAGCAGCGGTGGCAGGATCACTCTCCTTTGGGCAATTCTGGTGAACCTGCAAGCCCAGCCTCCAACTCTGAGACCAAGCAGCTGAGAGTCACCTAAAACCTACAGTCAGAGTCAGCTAAAATTTTACAAACGATGAAGGCACAGCATAGTGCTGTTTATTGGAAATGCGATAATAAAATAGATTTATTTTATCCACATTTTAAGCAGTTTAACTTGTTTATGGCTGGCAATAAATTTCGTGGTCTGGAAAATGACACTTAATGACTGAATGTCATAAATCCCTTGTTTTGAACATAAATATATTTCATATTTATTTTTTTTAAATTGCTGCCTCTGCTAAATAAATGTTGGATTACTGTTCAAGGAATATGGGCTCACAAGGGGCGCACATTATTCTCAGGGTACTCATATGTCTTGGAACTGTGCCAGGGCACAGACAGGCGGAGCCTTCCCTCATTTGGGAAGAGATGGTGTAAGCCTCGCCTTTCAACACAATGGCCCTTTCCCTGTCTGCTGCTTGTAGGGTGGGGATGTGGAGGGACGCTGAGAAGGGAGAGAGGAAAGGGAGACAGAAGCCCCTTCCCTTTATAGGACCTCTCCGGGCTGGGTAGCCCCAGGGGAATCCAGTTCCACAAAAGGGTGCAGGGGAGGGGCACAGAACCAGTGCCGTGGTCACCATGCTCCTGAAACCCAGAACCCTGATTTGGTGTGGACAGCACCTGGGTGTGGGCCCTGCTTTCCGGGCATGGCTGGCGGTGATTTCCGCATGTCAATTCCTGACCTCACTTTCGACATCTGTCTCTCCGAGAACTCCAACCCCAGCTTGGAGCCTCCGTGCCTATTTCTGGAATCTGAGAGACCTCAAATTCCAAAGGCACCGTGAGAGTCTCAGGACTCAGCCTTTCCACCCTTGCCGGGGTGACTCGTGTAGGGAATCGAGCCTAAGTCTTATGGCACGTTGTGCAGTTTGGGCCGGGACCGAGGACCAGGGCCCAGCTGAGGCTGGCCTTAGTGACTCAGCCTTGATCCTGCCACGGTGACAAGGGTGGGAGAGTTCCCGCAGGGGTCCAGCTCGTGTCCGTGAGAAGCACCTTCCCTTCAGGGTCGCACGTGGACCGTGGCTGCTACCACGCTACCGTTGCCTTCAGTGCTCTTTTGCAGGAGTGCAGACGGGCAGTTCAGCGCGGGGCCCCAGTGCCGGGGGTGGGGGGGCAGGGAGCTCCCGCAGGGCTTTGCTAAGAAGGGGCATAACCATGACCCACTGGTGATGTCTGTGAGGTGGCGGCAGTGGTTGCGGTGAGATTCATAGCTCATTTACCACCCCCAGCCCAAGGACAGGATTTTTTTTTTAGAGGCAGGGTCTTGCTCTATTGCCTAGGTTGGAATGCAGTGGTGTGATCACAGTTCATGGCAACCTTGAACTCCTGGGCTCAGGCAATCCTCCCACCTCAGGCCCCTGAGTAGCCGGGACCACACGCACATACCACCATGCCTGGGTAATTTTTCATTTTTCTGTAGAGACAGGGTCTCTCTATGCTGCCCAGGCTGGTTTCAAACTCCTCCAGCCAGGACCCCTTCTTTTTTTTTTTTTTTCTTCATCAGCCAGCTAATTCAAGGCTGGGGAACATTCCATTTCAATTTTATTGAAAGCTCAGGAGTAGCAAAAGGGAAACAAACTCAATCACAGTCACAGGGCAGCCTGACTTACAGGTTAGAGAGCAAGGCTGGTACTTCAAGCTAAACAGGGCCTGTCTCAGCCTCAGTCCTAGCGTGCTTCCAGCGGGTGTTGTCAGGATAGCAACCTAGCTGGAGAGACAGCCCTCCCCTCTAGTTTCACTGACCAGAATGGAGCCAAGGGCCCAAGGGGAATGGTATAGAAGGATTGGCTTCTTCCAATCAGAAACCCCCTCCCACCCACCCATCATAATGGGCTTATCCTAACAGGAACCCACCCCCACCACCACCATGATTGGCTTGTTCTATTCGGGCCTCACCCATGATTATAATTGGTTTTATCTTAAACTGGGCTTACCCAGCACCAAGCATGGCTTAACCTAAGCAGGATCTTCCCCACCCCAGACCTCTCTGGGTAGAGGAGCATGAATACCTGAACTAGGTGGAGATGTTAGGAAAAGGAAAGGCCATAGGGACTTGAAGAGGGAACAAAAGACTCTAGACTTTGGCTCCCTTCCAGCCAAACTGTTCCCCCTTAATTCTGATTTCTGGAACCAGGAAAGGAGGCTACTCCTTGTGTAGATCATTCTCTTCGGATACACCCAGTGCCTTTGGAGGGGAGCATATTTCTGGGTGGGGGAGTGGAGGGTCATTATGAGGGGCGGGGGTGGCCATGGACACCGCGAAGCAGGGCCTGTTTTATTTGCCATCAACACACTGTTTGGGCTCCCAGTCCTCTCACTTGAATCTCCAGCTCAGCTCACAACCACACACATCCTTAGCAGGAGTGTCCCAGAGCACAACATCTCTAGCCGCCTCTGGCAGAAATCGGCAGCATCTTTGAAGGAAGAAAGGTGTCACAAGCATGAAATCTGTGTATTCAAGCGGTGTTTGAGAGTTAAAAGAGGTGAGGATCTTTTTCCCCTCTGAAAAATGCCTAACACTCCACATCATCTAATTTTTAAATAAAGCTGTTTTTCTACCACCACGGAACAGAGGTGAGGCTTCCCCTGGAAAGAGGTTTCCAAATCTAAACAGCTGGCATCGTCTCACGGAAGCAAAAACTCAAGTATGAAGACCATCAGGAATCCTCAGGGTGGAGAGGAGCAGGGAAGTCTTGTGAGCCCTTCTCCTGCCTTAGCCATTCTGAATTTCGGCTTCTCTCCTCTTCCCACCTTGCTGACAGACACCACTGGGTCTCTAAGTGGGTTTGATCATCTCTTGCCCAGGGGACCCGAAGAGAATGAAGCACTCTCTGGTTTGGGCACGTTCCAGGTTGGCTGGTCTTGTTGGTTTTGCTATTTTCAATGATGTTTAAATGCATAAAGAAATCCAAACAATGGAACCATTCTGAAGAGAACTGCTACACAGGAGGGGACAGTCAAGACTGAGGTCCACTGACCCTGAGTTAGATCACCTGAGGTCAGGAGTTTGAAACCAGCCTGGTCAACATGGTGAAACCCTGTCTCTACTAAAAATACAAAAATTAGCTGGGAGTGGTGGCATATGCCTGTAATCTCAGCTACTGGGGAGGCTGAGGCAGGAGAATCACTTGAACCCAGGAGGTGGAGGTTGCAGTGAGCCAAGATCATGCCATTGCACTCCAGCCTGGTGACAGAGTGAGACTCTGTCTCAATCAATCAATCAGTCAATCAATCAGATAACAGTTACACAGACCTCCCCACTCCATCCAGTTCCTGCCCCAACTCTGAGAATGCGGCCGGCCAGCCTCCAGGTCACAACCACAACCACTGCAAAAAGATGTTTACATTGGAATATGGTATACACAAACACCATGCACGTGCACACACACAGGCACATACACATATGCACACATACACTCACCACACACGCACACAAAGACATGCCACACACATGCATGTGTGTACACATCAACACACAGATGAATACACACATACATGCATGTACACTATACACACATACATACGCACATGCATTCTCCATGCACACACACATACCACATGCGCTTAGACACACCACATAGTCAAAAGTGTAATGCGTGCTGAGACTTCCTATTCTATTTCACCCACCTTCCAGCCTTGATTTAAGAGCTGGTCACAACCCACTAAGTTGATTTCATGAGCTACTAAAAGGGGCACAACCCACAGCTTGAAAAATATGTCTGTAAGCCATACCAGGATAATCAGATAAAATTGGGCCCAGGCCATTTCCTAACATCAACACCTGCAGGACTTCCTGGTCTCTGCACGTGGAAATGTCTCCCACCCCACACAGGGGGTGCTCAGCCTGTCCTCCTGGGAGGGCCTCACTGCTTCTTGATCCTCATGGATTTGCCCTCCATGGGTTCCCTAGGGCTCCCTGCTCCCCGGGCCTCACCAGCCTCAGCCTGCACTTGCTCTGACAGCTTCTCTCCTTCTCTAATTGCCGCCTCTCACTCATGACACCTCCACACAGCTCAAAGTCCCGTGAAAAATGGCTGCACCTCAGTCAGTCCTCATTTAAAACCTGGATTCCTAAGATCTATATTTGGCCTGAGAATGCTACCTCTGCCGCAGTTAAGTTCTAGGACACCGAAGTCTCTTCTTCACACCATCACAGAATTTGTTCAAATAATATGAACAATTAAAAATAACAATCTGGTGGTCACTGCTTTGCTCTTGAGTAGCTGACAGGCTGTGACAGAGCCTTTCCTGGAGCTTTGACCCAGTGTTTTGAAGCTCGGATTCTCCTGTGAGAGCACAAAGTGTCTTGCCTTGCCTGGCAAATTGCTTTGAAGTCTCCTGCATATCCAGGAACTCATGCACATTTTGCTTTCTTCTCCACTGGCCAGCCCTCCCTTCTAGTCTCACTGACCAGAATGGAGCCAAGGGCCCAAGGGGAATGGTATAGAAGGATTGGCTTCTTCCAATCAGAAGCCCCCTCCCATCCACCCACCATAATGGGCTTATCCTAACAGGAACCCACCTCCCCCCCCACCAACACCATGATTGGCTTGTTCTATTTGGGCCCCACCCATCATTATAATTGTTTTTATTTTAAACTGGGCTTACCCAGTACCAAGCACGGCTTAACCTGAGCAGGATCTTCCCCACCCCAGACCTCTCTGGGTAGAGGAGCATGAATACCTGAACTAGGTGGAGATCTGCTAGGAAAAGGAAAGGCCATGGGGGTTTGAAGAGGGAACAAAAGGCTCTAGCTTCAAGAACCCAAATTGCCAGACGCTATGAGGCTTAACTTTTTTTTTTTTCTTTTTTTTTTTTTTGAGATGGAGTTTCGCTCTTGTTGCCCAGGCTGGAGTGCAATGGTGCGATCTCAGTTCATCACAACCTCCACCTCCCAGGTTCAAGAGATTCTCCTGTCTCAGCCTCCTGAGTAGCTGGGATTACAGGTGTGTGCCACCACACCTGGCTAATTTTTGTATTTTTAATAGAGACGGAGTTTCATCATATTGGTCAGGCTGGTCTCGAATTCCTGACCTCAGGTGATCCTCCTCCCTTGGCCTCCCAAAGTGCTGGGATTACAGGCGTGAGACACCGTGCCTGGCTGAGGCTTAACTTTTATATGATATTCTCGCTCCATTATTTTAGCTATAAAAGGAGGGTGATGCTTCTTCCAGGATATACCTTACCAGTTGTGGTCTGAGATCACCCGAAGTATGGAACATGTAAATATTTAACCCCAGGTATTGGTTACTATTCTTCTCCCAAGAACAAAATTAGACATTCTTGTCTATACTATACGGTGGTTCTTCAACTTCAGATTCATCTGGGATAATGGTTTACAATGCACATTCGGCATCTCACTCTCAGAGAGTCTGGCAAAAAAGTCCTTACTTCAACTGCTTAACTCTCGAAAGCTCTCCCCGTTATGGCCAAGCCACAGTGGAGCAGGCCTTCCAGTGGGAGTCACGAGGAGTGATTCCTTTTCAGTCAACTTCCACAAAAGATGCAGGGAAGAATGAAAATGTTTTCATAGCAGAGCAAGTGTCAGAATAAAAACCTCTCTTTCAAGGCACTGTATGTACCCAATATTTGACGAAGAGATTGGAGTTGGCAGTTGGTGATGTTGAAGAAACCGTGGTGATATTTTACAAGATTGCCATGGAGAGGCTGGGTTTAGCCGGCGGGATTCCTTTCCCAGCTCTGTCTCTGATTTAAAGATGGACAGAAGATAAATACACTGAGCTGCCTTGAACACAGCTTTGATTTAAAACCACATGATATGGAGAATTTCCTCCACAGTTAGACCGACATCTTCGTGCCCTTTGAGGACTTTATACAGCCAAGGTGTCTAAAGTCGGAACTTGAGCTTCAAGGCTAAGCACCCTGTGTGAGTTTAAAAGGCAGAGGCGAGTGCTTAGCTCTGTCTGCTGCAGACGGTGACCCTAATTTTTAAAACTGTGGTAAAATAGACATAACATAAAATTGAGCATCTTAAGCAATTTTTTTTTTTTTTTGAGATGGGGTCTTGCTCTTATTGCCCAGGCTGGAATGCAGTGGCAGAGTCTTGGCTCGCTGCAACCTCCACCTCCCAGCTTCAAGCAATTCTCCTGCCTCAGCCTCTCAAATAGCTGGGATTACAGGCACGCGCCACCACGCCAGGCTAATTTTTGTATTTTTAGTAGAGACAGGTTTCAGCATGTTGGCCAGGCTGGTTTCAAACTCCTGACCTCAAGTGATCCGCCCCCCTCGGTCTCCCGAAGTGCTGGGATTATAGGCGTGAGCCACCGCGCCCGGCCTCATCTTAAACATTTTTAAGTGTACCGTTCAGTCGCGTTAAGTACATTCACATCGTTGTGCATCCGTCCCCACCACCCAGCCACAGAACTCGTTTCATCTCCCCAAACTGAAACTCAGTCCTCATTAAAGAACATCTCCCCACTGCCCCTCCTCTCAGCCCCTGGAAACCCCAGTTCTACCTCTGTGTCTCTGAATTTGACGACTCTGGGTACTTCCTCTGAGTGGAATCATGCATTTGTGACTGGCTTAGCATAACGTCCTCATTGCGGCTCCCCCATGCTGCGGCGCGCGTCAAGATTTCCTTCCTGTTCAAGGCTGCAGGACATTCCGTTGCATGGCTAGACCACATTTTGCTTATCCATTTATCCATCCGTGCACACTTGGGTTGCTCCCACCTCTTGGCCCTTGTGAACAGGGGTCTGTATTTTTAACAGGCATCTCAGGGACTCCATTGCCTGCTGTTGGGGAAGCAGTCCTGGTACAGCAGGAAAATTAAACAAGATTGAAATGTTCAGAAATATCTCATGTGCAGCGGAGTAATGCTTAGTGGTGTTAAACCTTGTGTGTGTCTCTCCTCGTCCTCCTCACCCCTGCCTTTTCCCTCCCACTCAGGCATTGGGAATGCTCTCCTAGGCTCCCTGCACTTGCCCTGCGGTTGTCGCAACAGGAAGGCGAGAGCAAAAATAGAGTCAACGCTCAGATTTGAATTTCAAGAGAGGCTTTAAAAAACCTCTAACAGAGGCGATGGTTTCAGAAGAAAAGACTTTTAGAGTTGCAACAGCCTGGGTGTCTTTCTTTTCAAAAGCCCAGACTCAGAAAAAGCGAGAGCATCACGATGCCATGAGTGACTTGGGAAAATCAGAGAGCTAGAGAGAGAAGCTGTGAAGCCCACGGCCTCCCCAGACTGGGGACAGAGGACTGTGGCTGGCTGGGTGGGGGCGGAGGCAAGGGAGAGCCTGAGGGGAGAACGCTAGAGTCCGTCCATGCGGCTGGGCTGTGGGCAGGGGGTTGCTCCCTGTTCCCTCATGAGAGCTGAAAGTGTTAAAAGAAGGGTGAGAGTTCTATTTCTCCTACCGTTTAAATTCTGGGATCCAGGTTAAGGAAGGTGACAGTTCTGTTTCTCCCGCTGTTTCAGTTCTGGGATCCAAGTTAAGCTTTGTTGAAGACAGCTGTTCCGCTTAGTTACTAATGACTTGCGGCTGAGTCCCTGAGAGCTGTTTCTCCTTTACTTTCAAGGTGCCTCAGGGGACCCTGCCCCATGACTTCCACAAAGGACCCTGTATTCGCCCGCTAGGGCTGCCCTACAAAATATCACAGACTGGGTGGCTTAAACAACAGCCATGTATTATGCCTCCAGTTCTGGAGGCCCGAAATCCAACATCAAGATGTCAGGATTGGTTTCCTCTGTGGCCTCTCTCCTTGGCTTGTAGACGGGCGTCTTCCTCAGGGGCACTCACTTGGTCTCCCTCTGTATGTGTCTCTGAATTCTATTAGGACTTTGACATATGAATTTGGGGGTGGGGGTGGGGAGGGGACATAATTCAGCCCCTAGCAGGAGCCATAACTGAGTGGAGGCTGTTTAGGATGTCAGTTACACTGCCTGAAGCCTAAACTCACTCTGGGTTTCTAACCTGCCACATTAAACATCCTCTGGAAGCTGGCTGGAACTGCAGAATCTCAGGCCCCATCCACACCCACTGAATCAGAACTGGCATTTTAACTAGGTCCCCAGGTTACTCACACCCAATTAAAATTCAAGGAGCATCATGAATTTTAAACAACTCTCCCACTCAGGAGCCCAAGGGAATTCCACAGCTTCACACCAGCAAGGCAGCGTTTAAATCGCCACTCATGGCAAACCTGCCAGGGCTGAGCTGCAGAGGCAGAGAAGCCTCTGACTTGTCCGAGTGTGTGGAGATGCATCGGCCCTGCAGACTGCTATAGGGCCCCCCGGTCTTGGAAACAGAGGCAGCCGGGGGGCGCCACAGCTGGGAAGCTGCAAGAATGGGAGAGGTTATCTTGACAAAGACAAAAGAAGCTTAGTGATGATACAATAGGGCCCCCAGATTCAGCATGTGAGAATATAAAGTGATATTAAGGACACACTTATCCTAAAACCTTATTGGCTGTTTATCTGGAATTCAGATGCAACTGGGCATCCTGCATTTTGTCTGGCAGCCCTGCCGCCGAGTCCCGACCTCCTGCATGCTGTGTGGACTCTCTTTTCTCTACCTCACCACTCACGCATGCTGCTCTGCCCTCCTCCATAAAAATGGATGAAACAGGAGCATGCTGGGCATGGGGAATACAGAGTAGTGGCCCCGGGAACACTAGGATGCCTGTTCTTTCAGTCCATACTGCTGGCCTGGGACAAACTCCAGCAGCAGCAGGCAGGTGTGAAGGAAGTGGCCACCTGGTCGCCTGCATTCTCTGCAGCCCGGGGCCCTTTCCCACGCCCAGCCTGCCAGCTCTCTCCAGCCTCCACAGGCGGCCTTCCTCACCACCCTCAGTGCACCTGGATCAAAGAAAGGCAGAGATGCCCACATGGGACTGCACACAGTTCTCCAAAATTCTCCCTTCTCTTGCATTCAGCAGAGACATCCCACAGTTATTAAATGCCTTAAATATGGATATCACCAGTGCCACCCAGGAAAAGGATGGTTTCTCACGGAAGACTGGCCATCTCCCAGTGAGCACAGTGTGGGTGTTGGCATGGTAAGTGAATGAGGGAACTTCTGGGGCTTGAGGAAAGCCCTGGAAGCAGAGGGGTCTCTAGGCCAGTGCAGTTGTTCACAAAGGGAGCAGTATCGGGAGAGGGGGACAAAAGGCACCTGGGGGTCCCCCTGCAGCCCGGCGCCTGCTGCCGGTTGTCAGGTAATTGTGGTGTTTCCAGCTACTCAGCGTGTGGCAAGACACCCCTTCCTTTGCTGCCTGCGGCATCCTGGGAGCCAGGCTACTGGAGAGACCCAGCCAAGTGCCTCGAGAGCTGAGAAATAAGGAGCTATGGAATGTTTATATGAGAGGCCACGCGGGCTATCAAACCAGTCATTTTAAATACCTACAGATTCAACCGTATCCTGGGTGCTGCAGAGTTTGTAGAAAGATGATTTTTAAAAACGGTCCCTCTCCTTACGGAAGAAAGACAGCACACTCACATCACTAAATCCAAACCAGGACACTGGCTATAGCACAGCAATCCTTTCCCAGGGGCCACATGCAGATGTGGGCATCTCCCTGGCAGGCGGGATGCGTCCCAGCTGAGTCTCCTGTCCTGACTCAGACCAAAGAGGCTTCTCCCTTGACAGGACATCCACTTATTCCGGCAGTTGGAAAATAGATTTTTTTTTCCATTGAATATGGGCATGTCCAGTGTGTGATAATGCTGGACCACCTTGTTCATACAATGCCTAGAGCCCTTAGTGTGGAATATATGTAGATATAGATATAGATATAAAATATATACAATATATATTTTTATTTATATAAAAATTTATTTTATATATTTAAATATATATTTTATATATTATATATATTCCACACTAAAGGCTATATATAATATATATTTTATATATAATATATATATTATATATAATATATTTTATATATGTTATATATTTTATATATGTTATATATTTTATATATAATATGTTATATATTTTATATATGTTATATATTTTATATATAGTATGTTATATATTTTATATATAATATAATATTATACATAGAAATATATATTTTATATATTTACTATATATTTTATATACATATATATATTTGACAGCAAATATACATATTTGAGACAAGCTGTGACTCTGTCGCCCAGGCTGGAGTGCAGTAGCGCCATCTCGGCTCACTGCTACCTCTGCCTCCCGGGCTCAAGCCATCCTCCCACCTCAGCTTCCCGAGTAGCTGAGACTACAGGCACGTACAACCACACCCGGCTGATTTTTGTATTTTTTGTAGAGACAGGATTTTTCCATGTTGCCCAGGCTGGTCTCGAACTCATGAGCTCAAGCAGTCCACCCGCCTCAGCCTCCCAAAGTGCTGGGATGAAAGGTGTTAGTGCAGATTATGTTTTATGCTTCCTGAAAATTCTGTAAAACATAATGATTCCCTTTATACATTCTGCAGATTAAAAGAGTTAAACAAGAATAGCCCCAACTTTCCACTGCACTCCCATACTGCCTTGTATATGCATGTGTTGCAGACATTCCCCTGGGCAGGGCGTGTAGAAGACTCAAGGGCCAATGAGGTTTTTGAGGAGCACGGATGCACCCTTCAGGGCTGTGTGAATGAAGGGGAGGAGTCGGTGAAGAAAACACCAGGAGAAGGTGGTGTCACCGTTGCCAAGCCAAGAGAGGGTTTTGTTGGTGGTGGTTATTTGCTTTTACAAGGAGGGGACACTGCCACAAGATGGTCATAGACTCAGGAGTCAGGCTGCCTGGGTTCTAATCCTCACTCTGTCATCTTGCACAAGTCACTTAGTCCCCATTAGCCTGTTTCCTCACGAAGGAAGGAGGAGAGTAAAAGGACCCATCATGCCAAAAAGATGTGGAGGAGACGCAAAGTGCTGCGAGGTGGGAGATGTTGCACCTGGCCCCGGGAAGCACCCCTGAGGCTCCCCTTGCAGGCGGTGTTCTCCACAACCTCCAAAAGGCGGGAGGTGACAGGGACAAAACTCCCCATACTGTAACCTCGCTGTTCATGCACAAGCCAGGTCTCCGTAATTAGAACAGGAGTTTCAGGAGGACACAGACAAGGGGGCAGAGACAATGCCTTATTCATACATAATTGGCACTTAATAAATGTTTATGGAACACGTAGCTGAATAGATGAATAATTAATAACAAGGACGACTGCAGCTGAGTGTCGAGTTTTGTTCCCAAATTGGACGCACATGGAAATGAGAGGAGATCTTCATTTGTGTGGTGATTATCTAAGTATTTGTCCTCTCCCGCTGAGGGTTCCAGGAAGCAGGTTGCAAAGGGCAACAGGAACAATGCCACACCTGTATTCCAAGGAGGAGGGATGTTCAGGTGTTAGAAAAAGAACCACAGGCAGAGGTCACGCATTCAAAACCAGGAAAAGGGCCAGCGAGGCTTTGCTTTGGCAATGCCAATTATACTTTTTTAGTCCAGAAATATTTAGAGAAGGATTCCCGCATTGTGCTTTTAAAGTCATTTGTTATTAGTGTCACAGAAGTAAAAATATCTACTGGGACATCTGCCCAAACTCCAAAAGACAGGGCTGAGGAGACAATGTGAGTGGGTGTGACCGTGGTTACATTGAGTAGCTGTATGCTGTACCCGCTGCCACTCAAGCCCCACCAGCAGAGGTGCCCCCAGCTTAATAGCACAGAGAAACCGTTCTTTTCAAAGGGGCCGGGGTTGCTGAGCAGTTTCCTGCCTTTTATTTAAAGCTTGATTTCCTTTGTAAAAAGCGGTGCATAGGCCAAGAGTGCCTACGATGTGTTTTTATTTTTAAATCTTGAACATTTCAAGTTGCATACAAAAGAGGGAGGTTAGAAGGAAGGTGAGGATAGGCAAGGGAGAAACACAGAGTCATGGATGGGCTTGCCAGCGCTGGAAAAGATGATTTAATGAAAGGACCATTAAATGGCAGCCTGGGCTGGTGTCTCTGAGAGTGGAGCCAGGCTGTCTTCCTCATCCAAGCGAGTGCAGTGAGATTCCTGGTATTCCACTTGTTCCCACACACGTCTCATTTCCAAGCACCAGCAGCAGACAGTAGAGAGGAGCTGCCGTTAACATCCCTGTCTCGGAGAGGTGGGTAGGGGGACGCTATCTCTTTCTCAGAGAGAGAGTATTTTCTGGAGAATGACTTGCCTAATTGCCTGCAATATCACTTTCCTGAAACCTATTTCTGATTGCCAAGGGCCTTAGCAAACGGGGGTTCCCACCAGCACTCCCTCACACGTCTTGCGATGTATTAGTACTCGATTTACCCCTTCAGTAAGGTCAATGCAGGTTCTTAAAACAGAGATGATTAAACACAACTGAATCTACTAATTTTTATTTTGCCGTGACAGCGCAGTCCCTTTTAATTTTTACCTGGGCACCTGTGAGTTAGTTATGAAATTTTTGAAATGCCACCTTGTATGAGAGGAGCTACTTAGGTGTTTCAGCATCTCTTCAGAAGCCATCGTGGAACTTTCCAAGAATAAATTAACACATGCATATATTTTCTCTTCCATAAAGATAAAATGCAAATGAAGAAAATCCAATTCAAATTAGTTTAGGCAAAGGAGCAAGTTAATGACTCTTGCTATCAAGGACAGACATAGAGTTAGCTTCAGGGATGACTGGATCCAGGATTCAGATGTCCCAGGCTCCCCTCTCTCCCTCTCCTTTGTGCTTCTCTCTATATTGTAACCCATCCCAGTTCCACTCTAAAAATTCTAGAAATGGGCCGGGCACGGTGGCTCATGCCTGTAATCCCAGCACTTTGGGAGGCCGAGGCAGGCAGATCACGAGGTCAGGAGATTGAGATCATCCTGGCTAAGACGGTGAAACCCCGTCTCTACTAAAAACACACACACACAAAAATAGCCTGGCATGGTGGCGGGCACCTGTAGTCCCAGCTACTCAGGAGGCTGAGGCAGGAGAATGGCGTGAACCCAGGAGGCGGAGCTTGCAGTGAGTGGAGATCGCGCCACTGCACCCCAGCCTGGGCGACAGAGCGAGACTCCGACTCAAAAAAAAAAAAATTCTAGAAATGGACCTTTGCCACCTGGGATCAGAAGCCCACCCCTCAGTTAATCACTAAACCATGGAGACGATGTGAGAAGATGGTGTCTGCTACCCCTATCATAACATAGAGGAGAGGAAAGCCTAAGAGGAGAAAAGTGCAGGGCAGACAGAGGAATAATTGTCTTGTAGTACCCACATCTCTCCATTCTGCATTTTTGATGTTTTGACATGTTGGGGCTTTGCTGACCCTAGAGGGACTGTTCCCCACTCCACCCCAGGACTAGCTAATCTGTGGAGATGGCAAACAATTACACTACTAACACACCTTTCACATACAAACCAGCTAATCCCAAATCCACACCTCCAACCACCTCCCTTATCAGGATCTCACACTCAGGGCCAGTATTTGCCTGCCCTGAGCCCCCAGGGCCATTAACCAGGGACAGCCCCTATGGCCCAGAGCTCTGAAATTATTCAGCCTGGCCCCATTCCTAAGCCCGTGCACCCTGCCTCCCTGTTCCTCCCTGCAGAAACCACAATAAAAGCTTTTGCCCAGGATTTCCTCTGCTCTGTCTGCCCCCTGACCAGCCTTGGCGCTTCCTCATGTGGCCCTGCATGGCGGGCTGTGCTTCCTGTTTCTAGGGATCTGTGAGCAGAACAAACTTATTCATGGGAATCATCTCTATGTCTGTGTGTGTTACAAATGCCACGCACCCTTAAAACACGTCCGCTACAGCAAATAGCCCAAACCTGAGGCAGCTGGAGGAACCAGCATTAACTTAACCATTCCAGGTCCCAAGTCCTAAAGTAAGTTTTCGGATACAGCAAAGAGTAAGTAGGAAGTGCATGCAGAGGTTGATGGAATCAAAACATATCTAATAAGCCATTTTCTTTTTTTTTTCTTTTTTGAGACGGAGTCTCATTCTGTTGCCCAGGCTGGAGTGCAGTGGCACGATCTCCGCTCACTGCAACCTCCTCCTCCCAGGTTCAAGCGATTCTCCTGCCTTAGCCTCCTGAGTAGCTGGGATTACAGGCACCCGTCACCACACCCGGCTTTTTGTATTTTTAGTAGAGATGGGGTTTCACCATGTTGGCCAGGCTGGTCTCGAACTCCTGACCTCAGGTGATCCGCCTGCCTTGGCCTCCCAAAGTGCTGGGATTATAGGCCTGAGCCACCATGCCCGGCCTATTGAGCCATTTTCTAAAGACAGAAACACCACATGGCACATATCATGCAGAAACAGAATGGGAGAAATACAACTGAGAAATCCACTGGGCTGTCGTAATTCCATTGGTAGAGCCCTGTGCTTAAGAAAGCAAACTCTGCACTCAGGCTCCTGGGCTCAAGGCTGGGCTATTCCCTCTGTAGGCGTGAGACCTCAGTTAAGGAACTTTGCCCCTGGAAGCTTCAGTGCCTCCCCTCTTAGATGAAGATAATAACAGGATCTGCTTTCTCATATGAAGATTAAATGAGTCTTGTAAAGAAGGAAAACAGTGCCTGGTGAGTGTTTAATGCTACCTGTTACTATTTCTAATTCTGTTCTTATGCCAAAATGAGTCTTAATACAACGAAATATAATACAGTTTAAATATAACAAATAACATATGACAAGTTTAAATTTTTTAAATGTTTAAGTATACAGTAGTCCCCCCACCACCTTACATGTTCCAAGACCCCCAGTGGATTCTTGAAACCAAGGATAGTATTGAACCTTATATGCACTATGTTTTTTCCTGTATATACATACCTATGATAAGGTTTAATTTATGAATTAGGCACAGTATAGATTAACAACAATAACCAATAATAAAATAGAACAATTATCACAATATACTGCAATAAAAATTAGGTGAATGCGGTCTCTTTTTCTCTCTCAAAATATCTTACTGTGTATTCACCTTTCTTCTTGTGATGATATAAGCTGATTAAAATGGCCATGTGATGAGGTGAGGTGAATGACTCAGGCGTTGTGACGGAGAAGCTACTATTGACCTTCTGACCATGCGTCAGGAGGCTCATCTGCTCTCGGTGATCCTGGATCATTGAGCAATGACAATATTGATGGGTGGATGTCAGGAGCAGACAGTGTCAATGACT
Organism: Pan paniscus; assembly: GCF_029289425.2. Taxonomy (NCBI): domain Eukaryota; kingdom Metazoa; phylum Chordata; class Mammalia; order Primates; family Hominidae; genus Pan; species Pan paniscus. The sequence goes on from NC_073254.2 coordinate 18,263,685, forward strand.
AACAGGTGGGTAGCATACACAGCATGGAGATGCTGGACAAACGAATGATTCAAGTCCTGGGTGGGATGGAGCAGGATGGCATGAGATTTCATCACACTACCCAGAATGGCATGCCATTTCAAACTTATGTATTGTTTATTTCTGTAACTTTCCATATAATATTTTTGGACCTCAGTTGATTACAGCTAACAGAAACCACGGAAGGTGAAACATGAAATAAGGGGGAACTCCTATAACAAAAATAATGTTTAAAGCCCCACAGAGTATTTTTATACCTCTGAAAGAAATAAGGCATTTCTAAGAATGACGCACAACTCAGAAGCCAAAAAGGAAGACTTGAACAAACATGACTATATTAAAATGGCAAAAAATTGTAGAGAAAAACCACCCTAAGAAAGTTGAAAGACAAATGATGTACTATAGAAAAAATAATTGTGCAACACATATTTTAGACAAAGGGATAATTCCTCTAATATGCAAAGCTCTCTAGCAAGCCAGTAAGAAAAGATAAAATAATCCCATAGAAAAAAGTAGGCTAAAGATATGAGCAGATGTTTCTCAGAAAAAAAAGAACCAAGTGGCCCATAACCATATGACAAGATGCTGTGTCAGGAGAGCTCTTGGCTGCAAGTAAAGAGCACCTAACTAACAATAGCTCAAACTAATTTGGGTTTACATTCTCACATACCAAAAAATCCAAACCAGGAAGGCGGGAGCACTTACTAGCATCGGTTCAGCATGAAAAACCACCACGGGGGAACAAAGCTCTTTCTATGTATTTGTTCCTTCACTTTACTCAACACAAGTTGTAACACAGCTTCATATATTACACCCAAGTTCAAGACAAAGAAGAGGGATTGGTTTGGGGCTGAGAGGTGGGAACAAAAAACAGCAAGAGCTTTCCTATCAACCCCAGCAAACTTCCATTTAGGTTTCACCAGCTAGAACTGTGTTCTGAGACCACCTCTAGCCACAAGAGAGGCTGAGCAACAGAAGATTGATGTGCAATGAATAATTAGGTTGGTTTTGTTCCCAGGTCCTGGGAGGTAACTTCTAAACCCTTGCAAGTTCCCAGGTGATGGGAGTGCCTTTGTTCTTCATGGTGGGCTCCTAGGACCACACCTGATATTTTATGCAAACAAAGTGACTCAGGATGGGGGCTGGACATGCTAGAAAGACCCACCATATGATAGAGGGTTGGGGTTTTAAGTTATGTGACACCAGATTAACCTCTGGGCAGGGGAGGAGCTGGAGACTGAGTTAATCCTCATGGCCAATGATTCAATTAATCGTGACTATATAATGAAGCCCCAAGAAAAACTCTGTGCTCCCGAGCACTGATGTGCCAGGACGGTAATGTGTTCCCGAGGACGATGGAAGCTCTGTGTTTGGAGCCCTCCCAGACTCGGCCCCAAGTGTCTCTTCTTTTGGCTGGCTCTGGTTTGTATCCTTTGCAATAATAAAATTGTAAGTCCAGTGCTGTCAGGGAGTTCTGGACCTGAGGGTGGACATGGGGGGCCCTGAATTTGTAGCCAGCTGGGCAGAAGTGAGGGTGCCCCAGGACCTCTAAACTGTGGCTGGTGTCTGAAGTGAAGGCAGTCTCATGGAGGACTGCGCCCTTAACCCTGAGTTTGGCTAAATCCTGGTAGATTGGCTGCCCGTGTTTCTCAACAGAGCACTTTCTGCCTTTGAGGATGGAAAATTCTTTGTGGAGAGGATTGTTTCACCAGTCATGGGACAGTTATTAGTCTTGACCCATGGACACGAAATGCCAGCACCCACTCCCCAACACTGTGGCTGCTGCAAACCTTCCCACATGTTTCCCAAGGCCTCCTGAGGGGCAGCACCACCCTCCAATAGAGAACCTCCAGCTTCAACTCATCATGATCAATTACCTGGAACCAGGCACACTGTCCTTCCAAACAAAATCAGGATTCTGTTAACAAAATAGAAAGAGAAACAAATACAAAGTGGGAAACTAGCAATGCTGCCTGGGTGCCCAACGGCCCTCTAACTAAAAATTAAAAGTTGGCAAAATAATGTATCTTTTATTCCCGCAATCGGACTGGCAAATATGAAACGTTTTGAGAATACCCAGTATTGGCAGCACTGTGAGAAGACCTATATTCTACCTCACTTTTAGCAGAAGTGCACAATGGTACAATTTTTCAAGAGTATTTTGCCAATGCCTGTCACAATTTTAACCACAATGATCCAGGAATTTAACTCCTAAGTATGTACCCACAAATTTGAAAACAGGCATTCAAACAAATGCTTTTGTACACAAATGTTCATAGCAGCACTATGCATAGTAGCCCAAAGAGGGCAACAGCCCAAATGTTCAATAGATGAATATTTGTGGTATATGCAGATGAGGAGATATTATGCAGCCACAAAAGTGAATGAAGTACTGATACATGCTCCAATACGGAGGAGTCTCAGAAACATTATGCTAAGTGGAAAAAGCCAGGCACAAACGTCACATATTGCATAATTGCATTTATTTGAAATATCCAGAATGGGCAAATTTGCAGAGACAGAAAATAGATTGGTCGTTGCCAGGGGCTGGGATGAGGAGGGAAAGGAGAGTAATTGCTTAATGGTTATGAAGTTTTATTTTGGGATGATGAAAATGTTTTAAAGCTGGATAGAGGTGATGGTTGCATGTTATTGTAAATGTACTAAATCCCATTGAGTTGTACTCTTTAAAATGTTGAATTTTATGTTATGTGACTCTCATTTCAGTTAAAGGAATAATAATTTTTGACCTAGCATTTCAGTTTGAGGAATATAAACTCTACATACCTTGCACACAGTGCAAAGATATATATATACACACACATATATATGTATACACACATATATATACACACACACATATATATATGCAAGAATGTCCATTATCATAGTGTGTAACATTGAGAAACTGAAATAACCAAAATTCATTTTATCAGGGTTTTCCTTAAATAATTATGGTATATTTACAAAACAGAACACACACAACGACTGAAAAGCATGGAGTGGATCTGTACACACTGATATGGGGAAAAAGTGTATATTAACTTAAAAAAGAAAGTGACAGATGAGACAGATCAGAATGTGGCTTTCATTTTACGACTGTTGAGTAACATGGGCAAGTCACCTCACCTCTGTGGCCTTGTTCCTCTTGTCCTTAAAGTGAAGATCATAATAGCCCCACTTATATGCTTGCTGCCAATGGAGTAATACCTGGAAAGGGTGTACCCCGGAGCCTGCCACGTGGCAGGGGCATGATGGTGGCAGTTATTGTTGCTATTTCTCACTAAGATCTGTGTGAGCTGTGCTTTCTTTGGAGGAGACTCCAATTCCAAGCAACATTGCTCCTACAGTCCTGAGCAGCAGCTGCCCTGGCAGAGCCCCTGCAGCACGTGCAGACCATCTTGGCTGCAATCTGTGTTGCCTCTAGTGCCCCACTGGAGAGCAACTAGGGAGAATCCACCAACAGGAGGAGTGGGCTCTGCTGCCAATTAGTTGCTTGCTGTCCTCTCTCTCTCCCATCCCTCATGACACCCAGGTGCTCTTGGTGTCTAGTGCCAGCTCCAGTTTGGCAATTAGAGGCTGGTTTGGTTATTCTCTATTGGGGTCTCCCACCAGCTGCTGCCTCAGTGGCCGCCCTGGGTGAAGAATCCTCCCAGCTCCAGTCAGGGCAGACGGCAGGGTCAGGGGCACGCTGGTTCCACAGAGGGTCTCCCTACAGCATGGCCAGGTGGCACACTAGGTGCTGGAGACAGTCCCGGAATAAAGAATATCCTTTTCCATTGCATTAGAACTTTCGATATGTGAGAAGTATCCTTGGCAGCCACACGTTCCATGACACAGAGCAGGGGTTTCAAAAAGGTGGCCAGGTACTCAATTATTCACCTTCCCTGTGGGAAACCAGATACGGAGGCTCTTTTTCAACTGCATGGAATTTTCCAGCTTCCAGTGTGGCTTTGTGTCACATGTTAATTATTAGTTAGTATCTTAGCAGAGATCAGCAGACCTGAGGATGGAAGAAAGGCAGGAAAGAAGGCACTCGCCCGAGGAGAGGGGGGATGGAGACAAGAACACCCATCAGCACGGCTCCAGGAAATCCCGGGCTCACCCTGCGTCTCAGCTGAGCCCCATTGCATCCTTCATCTTCATATCAGTAAGATCTGATGATACCTACCCACCCCACAGGACAAGATGGGGGATAAAGTGAGACATTGGTTGTGGATATTTTTTGGCATATGTAAAGTGACTAATGTTATTGCTCATTATTTATCATTCCTTTTTTTTTCTTAAGAGACAGGGTCTCACCATGTCACCCAGGCTGGAGTACAGTGGTGTGATCATAGCTCACTGCATCTTCAAACTCCTGGGCTCAAGCGAGCCTTCCACCTTGGCCTCCCGAGTAGCTGGAACCACCGGCACATACCACCACACCCAGATAATTTTTAAATTTTTTGTAGTGACAGGGTCCCATTATGTTGCTCAGGCTGATCTCAAACTCCTGGGCTCAAGCAATCCTCCCACCTCGGCTACCCAAAGGGCTGGGATTACAAGTGTGAGCCACTGTGCTGGCCATTTGTCATCATTAATACTAAGTTATCATTCTGCCTAAGACTAGCCCCAAGCAGGCCACTCTAAATGATTTCCCATGTGTCTCAGGATTCAGTTTTGTCAACTCTTTTTTGGGGGGATGGGGAGCACTGTAAGCATGAGGCTAAGGGCCAGGACCAAACTTGTCTCCTGTCACCCAGGAGCCATTGTAACATGTGGAGTGAGGACACCGCCCCAACTTAACTCCGGCAGGCCTCACTCCAGTGCATCCCCAGGCCTGTTCTGAGTCTCCGTGCATTCATTTCACGATGCATTTGTTCCAGCAGAGCCAGCGAGCCTCAATCCTTCCTAGGAAAAGATGTGCTAGCTTCTTTTAATTCAGGACCACACAGAAACAGCCCTGAGCCAGTGATAGGAAACTCACATGAGTCCCATGCATTGTGGTCTTGGGCACGACCTGACCTGCAGCCCTAGCCTTTTCCTTAGTCAGCTCTGCTCCTAGATTATTCTGGAACCATGATGCTAACAAAGTGGAGGTTCACTCCCCTCTCCTACCTGACCACTGGTTCATTCAGGGAGCAAGGCCAACAGCATTCATGGTTCCATGTGAAAAACAGGGTCTTTGAACTTCTCCACTCCTCAGATGAGTCACTGGGATCCTGCAGCCTCCACAGAGCTTGGGAGTCTGCAGCTCCATGGTGGAGAGGACTCCACAGTTTCCAAGGTCATCCTTCCCACTAAGTAGTGAATTAAATGGGTTGGCAAAGCAAGAAGTTTTACATTCCAAAAGTCCATTGCCTGCTGCATCTCTCTTAGATAGTCCTAGATTTTGCATTATTAACACATGTGCTCTTGAGAGTATGAACCTAGGGGAAGATGGGAATTTAAAACCATGTGTAAAGGTCATGTCATGACTTCTGGATGTTGTTCTTAAAAATGGAACTGGATGCTTTCAAATCAGGCAATAATTTGAATACAAGAATCCTTAATACAAACGAAGATTATAGATCCAGAGAAGTAAATGTGTTTAGTTATATTTAATATATTTAGCAGCTTCTTAAAGGCAGTCATATATGAACTCCAACTTTTCATTATTGTTGTTTGTAAATTTGCCTGTACTTCCAGAGCCTTCCTCTTTAAATATTACACGACATTACTCGCTCTGCCAAGAAAATATTGAGGCGTCAAGGCTTCTGTTTGGGAAGCAAGTTCAGACCCCCCAAATAAACAGCTCTTAGCTGTGAAACCAGTGAGATTTCTCTGGGTCCCATTTTCCTTCTCTGGCTTGTGGGGATAACCATAACCAGCCAACCAAACCATTGTGATAATTAAGTGATATGCCTCTAAAGCACCTTGGGAATTTAAGACCGTTTACTAATGTTGCTGGTTAGGAGTAAAAATAAATGGCTGGGCTGGGAGCAGGGCAGGGGGAATGGCTGCTTAATGGGTATAGCTGTTTCCATTTGGGGTGATGAAAAAGTTCTGAAGCTAGATAGCAAATGGTGCACATCACTGTGAATGTACTTATTGCTACTGCAATGTACCCTTCAAAATGGCTAAAAAGGTCAATGTTATGTATATTTTATCACAATAAAACCATTTTTTTTTAAAGAATTAAAGGTTGAGCTTCCACTTCCATCTATGGCCGAGCAGCTTGAATCAGACCAACTCTTCTGCTGAGAAAAACTATAAAAGCTGGATACTATATAGAAAAACTATAAAAGCTGGAGTAACTGATGCAGTCAGGGTTTAAAGGCCAAGATATCAGGGGAAAAGTAAGTGCACCGAGGTGAGCCTGACACTCTCTACTGCTTTTCACCCTAAAGGATGAAGATGGAAGACTTACAACACCAGGACCAAGGTCGATTATAAAGCTCTAGTAATAAGGTTAGCATAGCACAGGATGGGACAAATAGACCAGTGGAAGAGAACAGAAAGTCCAAAAAGTAGCTGTGTACATATACACATATACTGGATTTAGACAAAGGAGGCACCACAGAGCTGTTGGGGAGAGATAGCTGAGTGAATTAGATAAACATATGGAGAAATAACATCTTGACCACCCCCTACCTCACACCATACACACAAACCAATCCTAGCTGAACCAAAGGCTTAAATGATGAAAAGGAAAACAATACAGTTTCTGGAAGATAGCGCGGAAGAATATTGTCATGATCTTAAAACAGGAGATGTTTCTAAAACAGGACACATAAAGGAAATGATCATTTGGACTGTACTAAAGTTAACTCTTGTAATGATCATTTGGACTGTACTAAAGTTAACTCTTGTAATGATCATTTAGACTGTATTAAAGTTAACTCTTGTTCATCAAATGACACCATTTAGAAGAGTGAGAAGGCAAGTCATAGAATGGAAGAATATGTTCAAAACATATGTAAGACAAATGACTCGAAACCAGAATACATTTTAAAAAACACTTCAAAGAGCTGAGAAAAAGACAGTCCAATATTTTAAAAGATGGGCAAGAGATTCTAATAGGTATTTCACAAAAGAGGCTCTCCAAGTGGCCAATAAACATAAAAAAAGGCAAAAATGCAAGTTAATACCATAAATAAATACTACTGTATACCTGCCAGGATGGTTAAAGCAACAAGAACTGACAATACTGTGTTTTGGCAAGAAAATGGAACTACTGAATGATGAAACACTGCTGTTGGGAGTAGAGTTTGGCCAACCATTTTAGAAAACTCTATGGCAACTACTAAAACAGAGTGTTCTAAGTATATCTTCGACAAAATGCCTAGCTATGTGCACCAAAAGACACATACAAGAATGATTATGGTCAGACTGTTTGTAATAGCCCCAGAAAGGAAAGAGCTCAAATGTCCATCAAGTATAGAATGCACACAAATACATTGTTCATATATTCCTATTAAGGAATACTCTGTGGCAATAAAAATGAACTTCTATAAGCACAAAATGGATTAATCTCACAAGTATGAGGCTGAGCAAAAGAAGCCAGACATCAAACACAGCCAGTCTGATTCTACTTATATAACATGCAAGATCAGACAAACTAATCTGTGACGCTAGAAGTCAGAAAAATGTCATCCTTGTCGGGGTGGTGAGTGAGAGGGCGAGGAAAGCACTTCTGTGGTGCATGCGGGCCAGGCTCTATTTCTCATCTGTGCGGGATTTTATTGCTGTGTTCACTTTGCAAAAATTCATGGAGCTGTGTACTTACCATTTGTGTGCTTTCCTTTTTTTTGCTTTTGCCTTTTCTTTTCTTTTTTTTTTTTTTTTTTTTTTGAGATGGAGTCTTGCTCTGTTGCCCAGGCTGGAGTGCAGTGGCATGATCTTGGCTCACTGCAAACTCTGCCTCCTGGGCTTAAGCAATTCTCCTGCCTCAGCCTCCCGAGTGGCTGGATTACAGGCGCATGCCACCATGCATGGCTAATTTTTGTATTTTCAGTAGAGACAGGGTTTCACCATGTTGGTCAGGCTGGTCTTGAATTCCTGGCCTCAAGTGATCCGTCTGCCTCAGCCTCCCAAAGTGCTGGGATTACAGGCGTGAGCCACCGCGACTGGCCTGTGTGCTTTTCTTGATATATGTTACACTTCAATAAAAGTTGTTTAACTTAAAAATAAACACATAAGAACAAATGGTTTTCAGAATACACACAGGGGCCTCCACAGAACGAAGCATGAGTGATTTTTGAAAATCTTTTACATAGCAGTGTTTTCTGGGTTTTCTACAACTAGAACACTTTGTTTAATCAAAACTTATTAATACATCCTTTAATATTATATTTTAGAGTAATAATGACATGCACATGTAGATGACACATTAAGTTGAAAAAGTAGATTTCAAAAACAGTAGGCTCAGATGCTTCAACATAATAAAAGTCATGTATGAAAAGCCCACAGCTAACATCATACTCAATGGTGAAAGACTGGAAGTTTTTCCTCCAAGATCAGTAACAAGACAAGGATGCCTACTTTTGTCACCTCTATTTGACATAGTACTAGGAGTCCTAGCTGGTGCAATTTTGCAAGAAAAAAAATAATAAAAAGCATCCAAATTAGAAAGGAAGAAGCAAAAGTATCTCAGTTTGCAGATGACATAATTTTATATGTGGAAAACCCTAAAGAGTTTATTTTTGAAAACCTGTTAAAACTAATAAATGAATTTACCAAAGTTGCAGAATACAAAATTAACACACAAAATCAACACACAAAATCAGGTGCATGTATATACACTAACCACAAACACTTCGAAAAGGAAATAGTTCTACTGGGGAAAAGACCTGAATAGACAATTTTCCAAAGAAGGTATTCAAATGGTCAGCGGGTATACGAAAAAAGCGCTCAACATCACTAATCATCAGGGAAACAAAAATAAAACCACAATAAATGCCTCACACCTGTGAGGATGGCTAATATCAAAAAGATAAGAGATAACAAGTATTGGTGAGGATGTGGAGGAAAGGGAACCCTTGTACACTGTTGGTGAGAATGTAAATTCGTACATTATAGAAAACAGTTTGGAGGTTCCTCCAAAAATTAAAAATAGAATTACCGTACGACCCAGCAATCCCTCTATTGGGTATACACCCAAAACAAATACAATCAGCATCTTATGCAAACATCTGTGCTTCTATGTTCACTGCAGCATTATATACAATAGCCAAGATATGTGTCCACTGATAGATGAATGGACAAAGAAATTGTTGTCTATATGCATACAATGGAATATTGTATTCAGCCTTTAAAAAAAAGAAGATACGGCCATTTGCAACAACATGGATGAACCTGGAGGACATTATGCTAAGTGAAATATGCCAGGCACAGAAAGACAAATACTGTGTGATCTCACTTATCTGTGGAATTAAAAAAGTTGAACTCATAGATGTAGAGATTAGAATAGTGTTTACCAGAGGTGGGGGTGAAGGGGATGGGGAGATATAGGTCAAAGTGTACAAAGTTTCAGTTAGGTAGAAGGAATGAGTTCTGGAGATCTATTGTACAACATGGTGACTATAGATAACAATAAGCTACCATACATTTGAAAATTGCTAAGAGAGTAGGTTTTGTATGTTCTCACCACACAAAAAAAGTATTTGAAGCCATGGATATGTTAATTAGATTGATTTAGTCATTCCATAATATATACATATATCAAAATATGTTGTACACCATAAACGAATACAACTTTTTAAAACATTAAAGACATGTAAGAAAATAATAAATATAAAATGGGCAAATGACTTGAATAGATGTTTCTCTAAAGAAGATATACAAACGGCTTACAAACAATGAAAAGATGCTCAACATCACTAATCATTGGGGAAATGCAAATCAAAACCACCATGAAATACCACTTCAAAGCCATTAGTGTGGCTACCATAAGAAAAATAGGTATTAACTGTTGGCAAGAATGTGGAGAAACTGAAACCCTTGTGCACTGTTCTTGGCAATGTAATATGATACAGCCACTGTGGAAAATAGTACGGCATTCCTCAGAAAATTCAACATGAAATTACCATATGTTCCAGCAATGCCACTTCTGGACATATACCTACAAGAACTGAAGGGAGAGTCTTGACATATTTGTACACCATGTTCTTAGCGGTATTATTCACAATAGCCAAAAGGTGGAAGCAACTCAAGTGTTCATCAGAAGATGAATGGACACACAAAATGGGTATACACATACAGTAGAATGTCACTCTGCCTTAGAAAGGAAAGAAATCCCATCATTTGCAACAACCATGTGAGCCTGGAGGATATTATGCTAAGAGAAATAACCCAGATACAAAAAGAGAAATACTGTGTGATTCCACTCAAATGAGGTTCCTAGCGTGGTCATATTCATAGAGATGGAAAGTAGAAGGGGGGGTTATTCGAAGCTAGGAGGAGGGAGGAAGAATGAGGCGTTACTGTTTACTGGGTATGAAGTTTCATTTTTGCACGGTGAAAAGCGTTCTGGAGACGGAAATGGTGATGGCTGCACAACAATGTGAGCGTTCTTACCACTCAAGCATACACTGAAAAAAATGAAGATAGGATCCCAGCCCTTCGGGAGGCCAAGGCGGGCAGATCATGAGGTCAGGAGATCGAGACCATCCTGGCTAATACGGTGAAACCCCATCTCTGCTAAAAAATACAAAAAATTAGCAGGGCGTGGTGGCGTGTGCCTGTAGTCCCAGCTACTCGGGAGGTTGAGGCAGGAGACTGGCGTGAACCTAGGAGGTGGAGCTTGCAGTGAGCGGAGATTGCACCACTGCACTCTAGCCTGGGAGACAGAGTGAGACTTCATCTCAAAAAAAATGAAGATAGGAAAGTTGATGTTGTGTGTATTTCAACTACAAGTTCAAAACCCCAGCAGGCACTTACAAACTCAATTTGATGGGGAGGGAAGGATTTATATGCAAAGAAAAAATATAAGAGATCATAAACTAAAATGAAAATTGTCAAGCAAGATAAAGAAATAAGGCAAATTGTTAACAATCATTGAATCCATGGGGTGGAAATATCAATGTTTGTCACATTATTTTTCAACCTTTTGGGGATGTTTAAAATTTGTATAATAAAGTCTAGGGTAAAATGATAATGGTAAGTATTTCTGAGTAGTGAGATTATGGGTATTTTAGAATTTTGTTTGCAGCAGCATTCTTTTCTGTGAACTTCAAACCTTTTTCTTGGATGTTTATTACTAGTATTTATTAATTGAAAGAAAGATTTTCAGAAAAATTGGTTTATGTCCTGACCCTATTTCCTTTTTGCTGCAGGTGAAAATCTCATTTCTCTGGTTCCATTGGAGAATGAGGGCCCCTAAGCATGAACTGCACTCACCATCCTCTGCCTGGAGTGTGACCCCAGGGTGTTCCATGGGGTTGGACAGTTAGAATAACAGTAACTAATAATATTAACAACTATTATCAAAATGTTACTTAAAAGAATAATACATTAGAGCAGTTTCCAGGGCAATTCCTACAATAACATTGCTTCCACTCACACGTATGTGAATATGTTTTTTTAGACAGAAAGGGATAGTGTTACAGGGATGGTAAGGAGATATGCATACAACATTGGGTGCCACTCCCTCCCTGGTGGTAGGTAATACACCAGTCACATCTCTGCAGTGAATGGTTTGATACTCCCCCACGGTAGCAGAATTTAAACGGTGGAAGCAGCCAGGGTCACTTCACAAAATGGCACCCATGGATTTTTCTTGCTTTTTTTGCAGATTCCTTTGGCCATGCTCCTGAAATCCGCTGCCTTCAAAAGCCCACAAAACTGTCCTTCCGAAGCAGTCGCAGCAGTTCAGAGACCATGCTCACCCCACACCTCCCTGCAAGCCTGGCCTCTCCACGGACCCAGGCCATCCCGACCTTCAGGGAATGTGGTAATAGTGTCTATGGCCCGCCTATGGGGACTGGTAACCTCCAGATGTGCATGCTTCAAAAGAATTACTAGAAGACAAAAGTGAAAAAGAGAAAGAAACTCAGGCATCTTGCGTGTTTGCTAAATAAATCAATAAGCAAATAAATGATTGAGTGAAAGAGTGGGCTCTGCGATGTGATGGTGGAGCAGGATTTAAACGGTGGGAACAGAGAGGGTCACTTCTCCACAAAATAGCACCATGGAGTTTTTCTTGTTTTTTTTTTTTTTTTTTTTTTTTGCAAAATCCCTGGGCTATGCCCCTGAAATCCGCTGCCTTTGAGAGCAGAAATCTGGCTGTTGTGTGTGTGCAGGTGTGCCCTGGGCTCTGCCTCCTCGTATAGGCACCTATTGATTGAGGGAGGGAATTACCGTTCTTTTCTGCACTATCCTTCCTCCCCCCACCCGGGGACTGTGATCTCAGCATATTAATGGCTAAGAAGACAAAACAGTGGTTTAATTAGTGCTGTAAGAAGCCCAGGGCTCACAGGAACCAGAGAATATTTAGTTCTGGGTGTTCTGGGTGATCTTTTCTTGCCAAAAAGCTGTCCCTTTCCCAACCAGGCAAAGGGACCGGCTGGCTGCTCCGCTTGCCGTGTGTGTGTCGCTAATTACAGCAGTGACTCAGGCGCTAGACAGCCCTGTGACTTCTGAAGAAGGAAGGCACAGCCCTGTGGGCGTCGGGGAACACAAGCAGGTGTTTTAAGTAGGAAGTACCAGGTCCAAATCTGAAATGGGCAGTGGAGAAAGGAAGGAGCTCTAGAAAACAAAGAATCATTATTCAGAAAATGGCCAAACGCTTCAACATTCTGTTCCTTTGCTGAGTGATGGGTCACCCTCAGTATCCCCATTTGGGGTTCAGAAAATACCAACATAGTAGAGTTAGGGGATACTCCTGCCTCCTCTCTCATAAGGCCTATCTCAGAATAGTTTTTCATTCATGGTGGCTGTTTTTAAGCAAGCAATACTTTTCTCTCCTCTCTATTCTGTTACTTATGGGCATCCTCAGCTTACTTTAGATTTTATACAGTCTTGGATTTGTCTAGTCTGTGTATAAATCCAGCGTCTCCAGTCATATTATTAATTCCTCAGAGACAACGATTCTGATCAAAACTTTCCTTAAAACCTTATTGCCTCAGCACCTGGATAGACACGTGTAACCTAAACAATTCCTCCCAGTTGAATCAAAAGAAAGATTTGGGAAAGTTACATCATTTCTGGAGCCTGGTACAAATTAAAAATGTGGGGCCCCTTATCAAAAGGGCAGAGAAAAAAAAAGAGTGACATTAAAAGCACTAAAATATAAAATTTATTCCTCTTTCCTGTGGTCTTTCTGTTGACCTGACTCGGTGCTTTTTGTTTGTTCTTTAAATTTCTTCTAAGTAAATAAAAGTTAAAAGTTTAAATCATTAGCATGATTTTTTTTCTGTCCGTCTTTACAATGTGCCTTGGCAGTTTTAAATGCATATATGAAAGCATTTAACTTGTCTGAGGAATCATTGAAAGGACACACTCCCTATTTTGTAGCTAATACTTGTGTGTGTGTGTGTATTCCATGTTTTCCAGACAACAGAAACACTGCACTCAGCTGTTTTTTGTTTGTTGTTTTGTTTGTTTGTCTTTTGAGACAGAGTCTTGCTCTGTCACCCAGGCTGGATGGAGTGCAGTGGTACAATCTCTGCTCACTGTAACCTCTGCCTCCTGGGTTCAAGCGATTCTTATGCCTCAGCCTCCAGATTTGCTGGGATTACAGGCGTGTGCCACCAAGCCCAGCTAATTTTTTGTATTTTTAGTAGAGACAGGGTTTCACCATGCTGGCCAGGCTGATCTGGAACTCCTGACCTCGTGATCCGCCTGCCTCAACCTCCCAAAGTGGAGATTACAGGTATGAGCCACCGCGCCCGGCCGCACTCAGCTGTTTTTATTTCGCTTCTTGACACGTGCACATTCTGCCAACACCCTGTGCCTTGGGCTTACTCGTGGGGAAAGGAAACACCGAAAAGAGAAGGAACCACAGTTGTCTTGTTTTTCCCCTTTCCTTCTATGACATTTTTCAGCATAAGTGATTGGTTAATACAAGAAGGTGGCCGGGCGCGGTGGCTCACGCCTGTAATCCCAGCAATTTGGGAGGCCGAGGCGGGCGGATCACGAGGTCAGGAGATCGAGACCATCCTGGCGAACACGGTGAAACCCTGTCTCTACTAAGAATACAAAAAACTTAGCCGGGCGTGGTGGCGGGTGTCTGTAGTCCCAGCTGCTCCGGAGGCTGAGGCAGGAGAATGGCGTGAACCCGGGAGGTGGAGCTTGCAGTGAGCCGAGATCGCGCCATCGCACTCCAGCCTGGGCGACAGAGCGAGACTCCATCTCAAAAAAAAAAAAAAAAGAAGGAATGTGGCAGGTTTCCCTGGCTGTTTGTGTTTCTTAGAACAGCTCTACCTTCTTTCTGCAAGCAAGTCCTGCTTCAAGGGGAAAAGTCTAGAATTTGGGGGCTGTCAGTGCCCGACGTACTGAGTCTTGGATGGGATGTGTTTTTACCTTGCACCTGCTCAGGCTTCCTGGACTCCTGTGCTTCCCGGGTCCACCAGAATTCTGTGCTCATAAGGGCATCCCGAGCGCCATGTGCGAAGTGGGCGGCCGGGGCCGGGGACGTGCGTATCGCTCAGGTGCTGCTGTACTGTCCCACCAGGCTTACAAAAATCTCAGAGACGAGATTAGGAAGATTTCAAGACAGCAACGACAGAGCATTAAACCAAGCACAGGGCTCTTCCGGGTGTGGGGCCTCTCGTGACTGCGCAGGTCATCCATCCAAGAAGCCGGCCTTGAATTACACAGAACAACTGAAAGACCGAAGAGAAGCCAGTTCCGCTCTCAACAGCCACAGGGCGGATGATGCCTTCCCCCAGAAATTCACCAACAGTGCACGAGGTGCCCATGAAGAGAGCCCACAAAACTGTCCTTACAGAGGAGTCCAGGCAGTTCAGAGACCATGCCCAACCCACACCTCCCCGCAAGCCTGGCCTCTCCACTGACCCCGGCCACTCCCGCCTTCAGGGAATGTGGCAATAGAGTCTGTGGCCAGTCTGTGGGGCTGGTGGCCCCCAGATGTGCATGCTTCAAAAGAATTACTAGAAGACAAAAGTGAAAAAGAGGGAGAAACTCAGGCATCTTGAACGTTTGCTAAATAAATTAGCACACAAATGACTGAGTAAAAGAGTGGACTATGTGATGTAAGGGAGCACTTGTGAGAAAATTAGTGATCAACATCTGTTGGAGCCGTTTGCAAATTTTGAGAATAGTCTCATGGAAAACAATGCAAGTGAAAAAAAAAAAAAAACTCTGGGAAAATCGAAGTTGCACAAAAAAGGAAATATCACCTTAATACAATACTTGTCTCAACAGTAGACTATGTAGTCAAAAAATCCTAAGTATTGACTTGATTTTAAAACATGCTGATCTAACTATTTGGGGACCTAAGGAGAGGCAGGCATAAGCCAATTAAATAACCATCTAGGATAACACAAAATAAACAGAATATGTTTAATGTTGATGAATCAACAAATAGAAGAAAAAACATTTATTTAGAAACATGAAGGTAATTAGCAAAATAAAATGATAAAGAAGTTAATATGTGTTTGAGCAGGTTTGGAAAGTGGGGATGGGTGAAGAAGAAACAAACTGATTGGTATCATTTTTATTTTTATTTAATTGTTTTTTTGAGACAAAGTCTCGCTCTGTCACCCAGGCTGGAGTGCAGTGGTGTGATCTCTGCTCATTGCAACCTCTGCCTCCCGGGTTCAAGTGATTCTCCTGCCTCAGCCTCCCAAGTAGCTGGGATTACAGGTGCCTGCCATCACGCCTAGCTAACTTTTGTATTTTTAGTAGAGATGGGGTTTCATCATGTTGGCCAGGCTGTTCTTGAACTCCTGACCTCAGATGATCCACCCACCTCAACCTCCCAAAGTGCTGGGATTACAGGCGTGAGCCACCGCACCTGGCCTGATATTATTTTTAAATAGTGTGTTACTTTGATAAACATTCTAATGTCACAAAAAGTTGAAAATAATGGAATAAATAATAAAGATCAATGTAGAGACATATCAAAAACTTTCCAACATATGTTACTAAGTGAAAAGGCAAGTATGGCTCCCTGTAATTCTATACATCTATCTCCAAAAAGAAAAACAAACACTGAGCTGGTAGCAGTGGTGTTTCTTTTTCTTTTCTTTCTTTTTTTCTTTTTTTTTTTTTTGAGACGGAGTCTCACTCTGTCACCCAGGCTGGCGTGCAGTGGTGTGATCTCAGCTCACTGAAACCTCCACCTCCCAGGTTCAAGTGATTCTCCTGCCTTAGCCTCCTGAGTAGCTGGGATTACAGGCGCCCGCCACCACATCCGGCTAATCTTTTGTATTTTTAGTAGAGACAGGGTTTCACCATTTTAGCCAGGATGGTCTTGATCTCCTGACCCCGTGATCTGCCCACCTTGGCCTCCCAAAGTGCTGGGATTACAGGGGTGAGCCACCGCAACTGGCCCTGCAGTGGTGTTTCTAGAAGATGCAATCATTAGGGCTCTCACGTCCTATGTTATCTGTCCTGAAATGCTTGAAACTCGTTTGCAATGAATTTTTGTATATTACTTCTGTAAACCAAAGAAGAATAAGATAACCAAAAAAAGAAAATCTCTTAAAGAACTGGGGGAAAAAAAGTGAGATATGACCACATGAACAGCTCTAGGGGTGGCCCAAGTATGTAGTATCACGTTTTAGAGTCCACTGCAATAGCCTGGTTTATCTATCCCCAGCACCAGCAGGTGTCTTGCAAAATGAGCCATCAATGTCCTAGACAGCTGAAATTAGCTGTTTGAGGGTAGCTTTCATTAACATTTGACAAACACAAACCAGCTCCATTTCTGGCCAGGTGGTGTGCTAGGCACAATGGAAGTAGTGAGATGCATCAGAAATGATCTCCAGTATTAAATGGGGCGTGGTGTCATGGGAGAAGCTTCCCTTTCTTAGTGTCAGAACACTGGTTTTCTTCAGAATGGCAGCACACCCAGCTAAAAGACCCCATTTGCTAGTCTTTCTTATGCCAAGAAAGATTGCTTTAAGAGAGCTGATTTAGCCTAAAGAAGATATTTTTTTCCCCTCTCTTCTGCCACTCTGGGACATGGATATGATGGCTGGTGCTCCAGAAGCCATTTTAGACCATTAGGAAAGCTTCTGTCCAGAAGTCACAGATGGAAAAAGACAAAGGAAAGTGACAGGACTATGTGTCCCTGATCACACCTTGGACCTACTTATGACTGATAAGTGAGACTTTTTTTGCTTGTGAGAGAAATGTATTTCTATCCTGCTTCTGCTATTGTTACTTAGAAGTTTTCTGCTATGCAGGCCAAGTCTCAGCCTCGGTGATACTGAGGCAGGAAAATAGGGTCTGGAGGCAGGGAATATAAGGCCGATTCACACTTCAGCTATGACAGGAAATATCCACTCCATAGGGCGTACGCCGTAGATGACTTTGTAACTTTACTTCATGCTCTTCATTTACATAGGGCATACTCCAAGTAGAGGGTATTTAAACTCCCAAAAATTCTGGAACGGGCCTTTGAGCCCCTATGCTCAGGACTGCTCCAACACTGTGGCGTGTACTTTCATTTTCAATAAATCCATTCTTTCCTTCCTTGCTTTGTTTGCACATTTTGTCCAATTCTTTGTTCAAGATGCCAAGAACCTGGACATCCTCCACCGGTGACGATACTGTGCCTTTGGCAGCTGCCCCTCATGCTGTGTCAGTTATGTCAGTCCTTTGAGGGTAGAGAGGCATACAGACCAAGAAAAACATGGTTTCCAGTTTTCCTTTGGAAAAAAAAAACTCTGAGGAAGAGCTTTGAACTGGAATGGGCATAAAATTATATTGTACCCCAGATTCCCATCCTGCAAAATAAGGGTAGCAGTGGAATAAGTTCCTCCTTTAATTTCCTATGGTAGATTATTCTGGAAAGTGTTTAGTCCCAACGGTGTCTCCTTACACCTTGCTTATCTGCAGCTCACCCACACTGTATTAAGAGAAGGGCTGTGTGTGTGCAGGAAATGCAAACTCAAGTGGCATCCTGGGCAAAACAAGCTTAGGAGAGCGAATCTCTTGCAAAGGCAAGTCACGATGCTCTCCACAACCCTGTGTCAATGATGTCCAAGTCACCTTCAGGCAGCAGGCTCACCATGCTCAGATCACCTGCCAGTAACAGGGCCCAGCCTCTGAGAGGTCTCCTGAACCTCCACAGCACCCGCTCTGTGCTCAGCAATGCGATACCTGTGGAAGGATTGCCCAGGTGGCAGACATGGTTCCAGTCTTACTGAAGCAAACAAGTCATCTCTGTGGAAGTGGCTGTTCAGCATAGTATGGGTCCAAGCTAATGCAGTGTCCTCAGGCCTCAGAAGCCCAGGGTAGAATGAAGTCCACACTTGCCTGGCACCCATTTCTCCCAGCCCCACTCCTGTTTCCCAGATGGGCTCTGCCACAAAGCCAGCCCCTGGACCCACCTCAGCTGTAGGCTGGGATCCACGGCCCGCAGGCTGTGGCGCAGGGCATGGCCTAAACCCCTGAGAACACTGCTGCACCGAGAGGACACAGCCTTGCGTGGTGCGTCCCACCCAGGGTCCCAGGCAGAATGGATGGGTGTGGATGGGGTGAGGAAGTGTGCACAGGCTGAGGGCAGGGCCCCTCACCACCACTTAGTGTCCCAAACTGCCAGTTGGGCCTGGACATGACACTGCGTGCCTTTCCCACCAGCTCACACCTCTTTCCTGTGTGGAGATCAAACATCGTGTCTGGAATTGATTGGGGTATACACTCAAACCCCAGCCTCCATTTCCCTGCCTGAACTCCTTGTCTCTCCTGGGCCTTTGTCTGTCAAACTCTTCCTTCTCTCCTTCCAGCAGCAAACGAAGCCCTCATTATCAGCCGCCTAAATGACGTCTGAAGGGAGCTGAGCAGCAGTAATAAGGAGAAGTCATCTCGGGCTCGGCCCCACTTGCCCAGCAAGGAAATAAATGAGCTTTCACTTCTCTCCACAGCCCAGAGCAAACCACTCCACATAAGGGGTGATGACCATGTCTTAATCCTCTCGGAGCTCCTGTGTCTAAGAAGATGCCTGGCACACAGCTGGCTGCCAGGGGAAAAGGGAGGGAGGAGGGAGGAGGACAGGGAGGGAGGTCCTCTGATACTTACTAACTTCTGTTTGGGGCCCTTCTTTTTTTTTTTTTTTTTTTTTTAGGTTTTTTTTTTTAATTATACTTTAAGTTTTAGGGTACATGTGCACATTGTGCAGGTTTGTTACATATGTATACATGTGCCATGCTGGTGCGCTGCACCCACTAACTCGTCATCTAGCATTAGGTATATCTCCCAATGCTATCCCTCCCACCTCCCCGCTCCCCACCACAGTCCCCAGAGTATGATATTCCCCTTCCTGTGTCCATGTGATCTCATTGTTCAATTCCCACCTATGAGTGAGAATATGCGGTGTTTGGTTTTTTGTTCTTGCGATAGTTTACTGAGAATGATGGTTTCCAATTTCATCCATGTCCCTACAAAGGATATGAACTCATCATTTTTTATGGCTGCATAGTATTCCATGGTGTATATGTGCCACATTTTCTTAATCCAGTCTATCATTGTTGGACATTTGGGTTGGTTCCAAGTCTTGGCTATTGTGAATAATGCCGCAATAAACTGGAAACAGGCACAGAGGGCAATGAGGGGAAATAGAGGCAGAAACGCCGTGACCTGCCTGGCTCAATGGTAACCTGCAGATGGTCCTCTTAGGTGTGACAGATTATCAGTGACCTCCTCTCACAGAATGACCTACGCTCCTTGGCCTTCCTCTTCTCTCATGCTAGTCCTGCAAAGTCCAATACAGTAGTTGCTGGCCACCAGCGGCTATTCAAATTAACTGCTATGAAATGAAATTGAGAACTTAGCTCCTCCGTTGCTCCAGACACATCTCTAGTGCTTGCACGGGGCTGGCTACTATCGTACTGGTGCTATCTTTATGATAAAGGTGCACCTGACTATATACTGAGGGCTGTGATGGTACACGCCGGAAACCATAGTACTATATGCAAAAGTGCATTGTCACAACAGGTTCACAAAGCCTTGTTTTGTCTTCGCCTTCCATAACTGTACAAGCTCACTCCTTCATCTCCACCCCAGAGAGGAAGGGGTGCAGAGGGAACAGGCCGTGCAGAGCACACGGGAACTCGACGGAAGTCAGCACCCCAGGAGCAGTGCAGGCACCTGGCATAGAACATCCAGGCTGCGGGTCTCAAGTCGGCACTGCTGACGTTTGGGACATCAGTCGTGGGGACTGTCCTGTGCACCGTGGGATGTTTAGTCATGCCTGAACTCCACACTGGGTGCCGGCAGCATTCTCCCTCCCCTGATTGTGACAGGCAGCAGTGTCTCAGACCTTGCCAAACGTGCCCTGGGTGAGGACCACTGCCCTCCATGTCCTCCTGAGCGATTCTCACAGCTCTTGTGGAGCTCAGCTCTGTGCCTCCTGCCCTGGACTCTTGCCTGAGACTCAGCCCCATATGTGCAACATAAACTTAGCTATCGAGCTGAGTTTAAATGTCCTCACCCCCTGTTGACACACAAACATTCTATTTTGCTTACAGGAAGATTTACCTTTTTACAGATTGTTTTGTGTTGTTCAAGATCATAAAGAAACATTTGATGTACCCATCTTTTATTTCTTCCACTTTTCTTTTAAAAATTAAAAAAAGTTAATAACCTCATTTTTAAGTTGCAGTAAAATACACATAAAATTTACCATCTTAACCACTTGAATTTACAGTCCAATCATATTAAATATATTTAAATTGCATACACCATGTCTAGAAAGCTTCATGTCTTGCAGAACTGACACTCTGTACCCCTTGAACACCAACTCCCCGCTCCTTCCTCTCCTCAGCCACCATTCTACTTTCTGTCTCTGTGAATTTGTCTACTCTAGGAACCTCATGTAAGTGGAATCATACAGTGTTTGTCTTTTTGTGTCTGGATTATTTCACTTAGCGTAACATCCTCAAGGTTCATCCATGATGTATCATGGGACTGGATTTCCCTCCTTTTTAGGGCTGAATAATATCCCATTACATATATGGACCACATTTGGTTTATTCATTCATCAGTGGACATTTGGATGGCTTCCAGCTGTTGTCTATTGTGAGTAATGCTACTATGAACACAGATGTGCAGACACCTGTTTGAATGCCTGCTTTCAATTCTTGTGGGTGTATACTCAAAAGTGGAGTTTCCGGATCCCATGATAATTCCATGTTGAATTTTTCGAGGAAGCACCATATTGTTTGCCACAGAGATGTGTGTGACATTCCCATCAACAGTACAGAAGGATCCCAGTTTCTCCACGTCCTCTCCAGCACTTGTGATTTTCTGTCCTTTGGTAGTAGCTGCGCCTTACTCCGTTCAGGCTGCCATAATGGAATACCATAAACATGGGGTTTCCAGGATATTTGATTGGAGAAAATACCTTATGATATCGTTTGGTTGTGTCCCCACCCAAATCTCATCTTGAATTGTAGTTCTCATAATCCCGACATGTCGTTGGAGGGACCCTGTGGGAGGTAATTGAATCATGGGAGTGATTACCACCATGCTGTCCTCATGATAGTGAGTGAGTTCTCATGAGATCTGATGGTTTTATAAGCATCTGGCATTTTCCCCTGCTTGCTCTCACTCTGTCCTGCCTCCCTATGAAGAAGGCGCCTGCTTCTCCTTTCCCTTCTGCCATGTTTGTAAGTTTCCTGAGGCCTCCCCAGCCATGCAGAACTGTGAGTCAATTAAACCTCTTTCCTTTATAAATGACCCAGTCTTGAGCAGTTCTTTATAACAGCGTGAGAACGGACTAATATACCTTACAAGGAAATTTACAATTGTCCACCACACACCAACAGAGGCAAAGGCAAGCTATCTGGGCCTGTTTTACACAACTGGAGTCAGGTGCCCAGTGAGTCAGATGGGATGCATTTGGTTACAAGAACCAGAACACCTTGTGGCAAAAGCAACAAGGAATATAGGTTAACACACATGAAGAAGTCCAGACATGGGAGTCCCAGAGTTAGTTGACTCAGTAGATTGACAAGTTCAAAAGTTCAGGTTTGTGTCTCAGCTTTGCTTGGTTTTCTTCTTGGGACTTCAGTTCCTGGCAGCTGGCCCTGTCCTGTTGGTGAATTTCAGATTGGACACATAGTCTTACCAAAATGATGGGTATAAAGATAAAGCGGCTGAAATTTCAGACACATGCCACACCTGGCCTGCAAAATTCAGAGGAATATCCGCTTTGCTTCCTGGCTATCTTGGGTCATGAGCCAACTCTCCCCATGAATCCAGCCTGTCTCAGTAACCCACCCCAAACTTTCTCTGCAAGAAGGCAGGCCACCTCAGACTATCAGCCCCTATTAATCAGATATAAACTGTTCATTGACTGTGTGAGCTCAACTGCACCGTGTGGAAATTTGTGAGGGGCTTGGAAGCAAAAGCAACAATGACTCTTCCAACAAACAATTGTTGAGTGTCTACTCTGGATAATTCTGTGCTTGGTATTATGCACACAAAGATGCAGAAGATGTAATTGCGACCCTAGCTCAGAGATTACAGTCAACAAATGCTGGCTCCCTCTCCAGCCAGCTCCCCCACCTGGATAGTCCGGTTGAACACAAACTGAGTAGATTCCTCTCCCAAAGGCCTATCCCTAGTTTGTCCCTGTGATCACCACACCTTTGCCTCATATTGAATTCATGACAGATGATTGGCCTGGGAGAGGGTGAGAAGAAAGTGACGTTTCTTCAATTTTTTCATGCAAGGTTACAAACACATTGAACACAGTGTTATCCCCTTCGCACACCAGCGGTCAAGTGACAATGCGGGGCAGGTCGCTCCACGGGCCGCTAGGCATCTTCCTGTGACCTCCTATGGCCAGAGCCCCTGGGTGCCACCACTGCACAGAACCACGTCTTCAGATTTCTCCCCCTATTGGCATGTGTCAACTGCGGTCAGTCCCGTACGTCTTGCCAAGAAGTAGTTGCAAAACACGAATCTGATTGATCTTATCTGTTGGTAGAAAAAAAATCAGTGCAGTGCAGTGCAGTGCTTGTGGGAGAAACTTCATTTTGTATAAGATCAGGGAGGTAAGCATTTCAGTCCATGTCTTTTTTTTTTTTTTTGCATCTTTTAATTTTTCCCTCAGTGCACATGCAGGGAGGCGTCTGTGTGGCTCCTTTAACTGCCATTTCATTTCTGTTTCTGGAGTCCACAGTTGGAAGGAGGGAGTCAGGGAACTTCGTTTTAGATAAAGAAAGGGGAAAAGTTCCCCTGAGAGCTCTCCCACCCTCCCAGAGTGTCACTCTCCCTTCCCGAGTGCAGGCAGGACATCTGTGTGGCACAGATGTCTGCAGCCAATTACATTTAGTCAGGGCAGACCAAGAGGGCACCATTTCCCTATCAGAGATCTAAACGTGTATGAAAAGTGCAGATCTTGCAGAGGTCCAAAACAAATGTGATGTGGGTTTTTAAATTTTGCTTTGTTTTGTTTTGTCTTACTTTATATACACTATTTAACCCTTAGCTGATGAGATGATCAAGTGACAGAAACCCTCCGTCAGAAACCTGAGTAGCCAAGATTGATCCAGGCAGCTGTCCCTGGAGAAGTGGCCTTAAGGGAGGTAAAAACACATTTCTTTCACTGTACCCACAACCACAATCCAATAATGCAAACATCAACTCAAGAGACACATTAGAGGCATTTTACTCACATCCCTAACCAAGGCACCAATGTTATAAAGTATTTCAAAGTCAACCTTCCATACTTCTATCTATTCTTGCAACGGATGTTACATTTACTGTGGTTCTTGTTCATTCTGGCAGTGTTTACTAACTGCTGAGCAGGTGCTCCTGTACTGTGTTAGAGATTATATTCTCAAAGCTCATGTGCTTGAAGGGCTGACAGCATTTTGCAGAGACAACATATAAACATATAAATACTGGGGCTGGGTGTAAGATAAGGTATGAAGAAGCTATGACTCCTGCATCCCAGTCTGGGCCAGATGGAGCTGAATAGACTATTTGGGACATCACCACCAACCCCCCGGGCCTTTCTCCCTGTCCAGGTAAAAACTCCAAATATATAACTCCCCAAACTAGGAGAGGTCTCCAATTCAATTAAAGTAATACACCCTGAATGGCATTCCCAGCTGTCATTTACACACACACACACACTCTGCACATATGATACAAATTCTCATTTATACAACATTATTCCTCATAGTCCCCCTGTAGACTGCACAATTGTTGATGGTTCTTACTGCCAACTTGGGTTTCCCATAATTATTTTAACGCATTACACTGTGCTTTCAGTTCTTCATCCATTTCCTCTGGCATAGCTCACACTAGCCCAGCAACATCCCTCCCTTTGCTCCCACCCTGACCTGCCACCCCCATGCTTCTCCTGCAAGGAGGCTGCTCTCTTCACTCACACATGTCTTCTAAGTGTCACAGGTACTATTTAAGGACTTTGAATGTGGGATAACTGGGAGTCCAAAAGAATCTTCCCACCCTGAGCCCTTTTCGATCATTCAGGCAACTGTTAAGATTCCTACTGAGTCATATACTTCTTAATATCCTCCAGTTCCCAAAGAGCCACATGTCTCACCTCGCCACTTGGATTCCTTTCATCAAGCCTATCTCTCTTCTAGGAGTCTACATGCAAATGTCTTCTCTTTCTGGACTCAGTACATTGGTGTAGATCTGAGATCACCAATATCTTTAATTCTTTTTCAAAGAATCTCCCACCTGGTCCTGGATTCCTGTCTTGGTCAATTTTCTGCTGCTATAACAGAATATTACATGTCGGGTAACTTTTACAGTTCTGGAGCTGGGAAGTCCTATATCAAGGTGCTGGCATCTGGTGAGGCCCTTCTTGCTGTGTCATCCCATGGTGGGGGATCTCTTTTTCTCTTCTTATAAAGCCATGACTTTATAAGTCACGGAGGCCCTGCCCAGATGACCTTACCTAATTCTAATTACATCCTCAAAGGCCCCACCTCCAAAAAGCATCAACACATGAATTTGGAGATTAAGTTTCCAACACTTGAAATCTGGGACACATTCAAACCATAGCAACCTCCCAAAAACTTTAGCCACTGATTTAGTTGGAAGGCATCTGGTTGCAAGCAGCAAAAATTCACCCATCAGTGACCTAAAACAAAAAGACATATTTTTATTTATTAACAAGAAGTCCTGTCCTAGAGTGGGTGGCCCAGGCTTAGTTTCATCATGACTTTTTTCAAAGACTCAGGTTCAATTTTCCCATTTTGCCAACCTCAGAGGATGGGAGCTGCTCCCCACCTTGATTACAGAATCACCATAGGGGTTCTAAGTGTTGGGTATTCACATGACAACACCCAAAGTTTGAGCAACCTCCTTTCTTATCATGTAGGGAGAACTGTTGCCAAAGCCCCTTCCCTGCCCAGCGTACTTCACTTAGATTGTATTGGCCAGAAGTGATTCACCTCCCCATGCCTACAGTGATCACTGGCACACGGTGGTTGCCATGATTTACTTAGATAAATTATGGCTGATCCTCTGGGTTGAGCACATTGCCAACTCCTCCTTCTGAAAATTGGAATTGTATGAGAAAATGAGAAGGGAGAATAGCTGTCAGGAGGCAACCAATAATGTTTGCCACAGTTGCTTTCTCAAAAAGTTATCTAAATATAGCAACACTGAACACAAATCTAGTATCTGGCCTGAAGGCTTCATGTCCACTCTTTGCCACAGCATCTCTGTAGAAGACTAGGGCAGTTACCCATGTCCTGCAATTCCAACACTCTCCTAAAACATTCTCTACCCCTCTTTTCAGCCCTACCCTTTAAGTGGAAGTTTTTTTAAAGTACTTTTTAAAAAAAATCATGAGAATAAGAAAATATCATTTGGATTTGTTTAATAAAATTAGGGAAGATGATTGGCAGCATTGGTATAATTCTAACAATATTATTCTGATGGAGGATCCATTTACTTAGTCATCCTTATTTGGATATAACAGATACTCTGGCATCAACACAGTGTCTCCATATCTGTGTTAGTTAAATGCATTAGTACAGTAATAAAAGTTGGAAAAGTCTTTCCTGACTCAAGCATGTTTACTACCATCTCTGGTACCATGTGAAGGGTCTTTTTACAAGGAGGCAGTGACTCTAGATCCTACTGGACCTCCAGGAAAGGAACAACTAACTGTGCTCAGAGCTGGTTAGGGAAGACTTCAGAGAAGAGCTATGTTTTCCACTGATCTTGAAGGATGAGCAGGAATTCACTGCAGGTGAGAAAGAGAGAAGGGCATTCCAGGCTGAGGGACAAGACACAAAGGCACCAAAGCATGAAGAGTGTGGCAGATACTGGGCCAGAGCAGTCAGGAGACGTGAGCTTCAGGCTGGGAAAAGAGGATCATAGAGGAGGCTGAGAAGGTGGGTGGAGGGCAGACTCTGATGGGCCTTGGCACGTTGTCGTAGTCTGTGCTGCTATAACAAAATATCTGAGACTGGGTGATTTATAAAGAACAGAAATATACGTCTCACAGTTCTGGAGGCCGGTAAGTTCAAGATCAAGGCAGAGGCTTCTGGTGAGGACCTTCTTACTTCATCCTCACACGGTGGAGGTGAGAGAGCCAGAGGGACTACTGCTGTGCCCTCACATGGCAAAAGAGGGAAGAGAGTGACCCGTGCCCGTGAGCCCTTTTATAGCAGCACTAATCCCTTCATGAAGGCAGAGCCCTTATGGCGTAGCCATCTCCCCAAAAGGCCCACCACACAACACTGTTGCATTGGGGATTAAGTTTTCAGTACATGAATTTTTGAAGTGGACAAAAACATTCAAATCACAGCACACGCCAAGCTTGAACTTTAAATTACAAAGAATAGGAGCAAGGAAAGATTCTTGAGAAAGTAAGAGACATAGCCAATCTGACCAGTCTTTTGCAGGCAGGAAGGTTAAGATGGGTTAAGAGTCTCCCAGGTTCCATGATTATACGACCTGCTGAGGTCTGAAGAATTTATAGTATGCTGTTCATACTGTGTCCCGGTAAGAACTATTCCACTTAGTACACTATGGTAATTGTTTACAGGCTGAAACTAGTCGAAATTGCTTATATTTGAGAAATCATTGGCCTTCCTGGCTTAATTTAAAAGCAAACAAAACAAAAAACATAACAGCAAAGCTATGAAACTGCATGACCAGCAAAGCTCAGAAAAAGTCATGCATAAAATCAATAAATTCTAATCTTTTATAAGTAACATATCCCTTCTGAATACTGGGTTAAAGGAGAGTGGGAGAGAGGTTTTGGGTCTACTATTAAGGTAATCATATAAAAATAGATGTAGGAAAGTGGCTATCCATGCAAGAATAGTTGTATAAATACAAATGCCTACTGATATGCAACACATAATTTCATGTACACCTAACAGTCCTGTGAAATGTTCACATTGTCTAAATTCCAGGACTCTGTGAAGCTGCACTTTAAAACATCATATTACTTAAAAATGAAAAAGAACTAGCAGATTTCTTGCCACTCTAATAGTCTAGGTTAGAGGTGACAGACAGCTTCAGCACTCAGGCAAGACCAATTGATTGAACTGCATGGGAAAAAATTCCAGGACTATGTTGGGATCAGGGTAGAGGAGTGGGATGGAGTAGAGGTGCTGGCACAGGTAAGGATAGCCAGGCATCCCCATGATCACCATCCTTGCCCTCCCTGGCTGAAGCTGTACCCTGGATGGTAGGCTGAATCATACCTGATGGGTCAATGTAACTCCTCAAGTTCCAGATTTTACCCTATCATTGAAAAAGAAAACTCCCAGCTCTCCAAATTTTCCAACCCTATTAATCTAATGGACATTCCTTCAAAACCCTGATACTCATTTCAAATCAGCAGAAAAAAATAAGTCTGTCAAGCAGTGAAAGAATAATAATGATCAGTTATGGTACTCCTGCTGGGTGCTGTGTGGCAGGTGCCAGGATGAGCTCTTTGCCTATGTCCTCCATTCGACCTTATAGCAATCCTGTTATTACAGTTGCATTATCCCCAATTTACAGGTAAGAAAAGATACTACGGAGCAGTTAAGGAAGTTGCCTAAGTCACACAGCTAAAGAGTGGTAGAGCCAGTAGAATACAGGTCTGCCCATCTGCAAAGCCTGGCCCTTCGCTACTTCAGCACACTTCTTGAACAGGGCAGGAACAGCTGTTTAACCCACTGGGAAACACGCAATTTAAAGGAAATACACTAAGAAGTCCTACTTGATAGCCCATGCCCAAAGTATGTCTCACTTTGACATGGAATCTTCTAGAATGTAAGGCAGGGCTTTTGTCTGCCTTGCTTCTTTAGTGTCCTTGTCCCTAGGAGAGTGCCTGGCATAAAATAAGTACATTCTACCAGGAGTAAGGAATTCTCAGACCCAAACATGCCCCTGGCATAATTTGCTTCCTTTAGCTGAGAACGCCACATTTGGCCACTTTTATCTCATGTCAGCCTTTGATTCAATTACAAGAAATGATGTAGCCCAGTTTCCATAGAGAATTTTCTAGCTTAAAAGCACAACAAAGATGCAGCATAATCCAGCCAGAGTCAGAGTGCACAATAACCATCAGAACAGAACCTACCCCTTCCTTAGGTGTCACTGAGCCAGCTTAGAACAGAGACTGGCTGCTTCCAAGGTGCGAGGGACGGGCTACACACACAGCAGCAGGGAAGCTA
Organism: Pan paniscus; assembly: GCF_029289425.2. NCBI lineage: Eukaryota > Metazoa > Chordata > Mammalia > Primates > Hominidae > Pan > Pan paniscus. The sequence continues at coordinate 18,292,469 of NC_073254.2, forward strand.
GGGCCCCTGGGGTCTTTCCCGGCAAGTTTCATCACCACAGATCAGAAGTGGTCAAGAGACACAGGGCAGCTCGACCTGTTGGCGATTATTGTCTGGTTTTACAGCTGCCATAAAACAAAACTGATGAAATTCAGCAAACATTCCCATCACAGAAGTCACCATCTCCACCTCAGGGCACTCCAGCAAGGGTGTGAGTGGTGGGAGGTTAGGGGAGTGGGGATGGGAGAGGAGCAGGTCCGGGTCTGTGGAGGGTGGTCGTCAGGGTTGCGTTGATAAAGGAAGGAGAGGAAAGAGTTCAGCCTTGCAGACCTTGTGGTCCTGCTTGATTCAGTCTGGCCTCCTCACCTGAGATGATTCTTGGGTACACTTGCATCATTTTAAGCCCAACTCTCAACTCTAGGCCCTTGTCCTTCACTCTCCCCAGTCAGATCAAAGACTGGTTGAGAAGGGGACCTTTGCAGCTTGCTGTATAAGAGGCAGTGAGTGGCGTACAGTACCAAGAGCAGGGTCTTTGGAAGGTCCAGGGGCCTGCAGCTTCCCTCAAGGTGCAAGGGCTGGGGAGACACAGGTGGGAAGTGAAATCCCAGCTCCCTGTTTCCTCACTCTGAGCGTCAGCTTCCTCCTCTGTAAAATGGGGCTGTTTTGGGAATTAACAGAGAATTTTAAAATCACCACTAATTGTCTGTGTGATTTGGGACAAGTTGTTTAACTTCTGTGCCTTAATTTTTTTGTCTGTACAATGGGGACAGTGACAATGCTCTTTCCTAGCTCACAGCATGAAGGTTAGGAGCTGGGTAACATGAATAAAAGGGCGGTGTAACTTACAGATCATTGCAGCACTGTTGGGATGGGCATGTCCATCGAGAGTCCTAGGGGCTGAAGCTCATTTCTCTGACCTTGGTTCCTCATTCTGCCCAGCCCTCCTTTCCTCCTGGACCCCTCAACTCCTGCCCTACAGCCAGGCAGTATGGGCCCTGCACAACCCGCCACATCCTGCACTGTCCGTCCTGCACACCGCTCACATCTGGCCACAGCTGGCTCGCTCAGCGTGGCAAAGGAGCAGGGAACGGACAGCGATGTTCCTCAAAGGTTTCTCTGTTGGGAGGTGTGGGGGAAAGGGGAGGGCTGCAACCCTGTGCCTGAGGCCTGCGCCCTGAGTAAGAGAGTTGGGGAAAGGGTGCCACGAACTCCTGACCAATGCTGGCTCAGTCAGGAAGTTTGTCCTCTGAGGACCAAGAACGTGCCTGGCCAGAGGCGCATGAGGGAGAGAACGAGGGACCACAGTGGCAACCTGGACACCTGTCAACCCCATGCTGCTGATGTCAGTGGATTCCAGAGAGCTAATGAAAGAAAAAAAAGCTCATTCAGCTTGGCATAAAAATATGAATAAATCACTGCCACCGATGAAGTCTGCTTACCACTTCCGGCTACTTACCATGTATACAAACATCTCGTTACTGAATTAATGATAACACAGGATTTATTTCACCACAGCACTTAGCTCCATGATTGTCCTGCCTGCTGATGCCCTGACACGGTGTCATCTGCTCATTCAGGGGTGTGTGCAACCTCTAATGAGTTAGCAGATCTGAATGGTGTTTCTCAACTTTTTAGGCATTTGATTTCTAATCACCTACACCATGACATTTTAATACCACAGATGTGCTACATATCTGTTACATACTGTGTTTGTGTATATATACATACGATTTATACGTTAAAAGATTAAGATTTTTTTTTGTCCCCTGATGACCAATGCTCTTCTTCTTGCTGGGGTGATATTGTCCCCACTGAGAATGCATTAGCTGCACAATGCTCACCAATGGCTGTTAACGTCTCAAAAAAAGAGACACCAGGCTTTATGAGACTCCTTTAGGAAATCTTACGAAACAACAACAGCAGGAACACCCAACAATTAACTAAATCTGATCAAGCTTCTAGATCTAGCTACCAGTTTACAGGAAAAAAATGGAGCACTGAGGAATGTGTTCAATAGCACCACGGGGATGAAATCAGCCAGACTATGGAAAACTCTATCAGGCAAACAACGTTGTTTTTCCAACAGGTAAACTGCAAGGGAAAAAGTGGAGAGAAGGAACCCATAGATTAAAGCACTTCAGAGGCACATCAGCTACCACCTGCTAGCACGCAACTGCAGCTTATGAGACCTAGTGGGATCTGATTCAGCCAAACTTTGAAAGTATGCACGAGCCAGAAAAAATAACATAAACACAGACTAAACGATGCTATTGTATAGTTATTATTAATTTATAGGTGTAAAAATGATATTGTTATCTTTTAGACATACATACTGAAATAGTAGTGAATAAAATTATTAAATCTAGAATGATTAAATCTAGGGTTTGTTTTGAAATAATCCTGAATGAGGGGGAAGTGTGTGGAGATACAGATAAAACAAGATTGGGCATTTAGTTGATCGTTGTCGAAGTTGAGTTTCGGACACACGAGGTTCATTGTACGACTCTCTTTAATTTTGCACACGTTTGAAATGTTCCGTAATTAAAAGTTAATGAAAAATAATTAGGTTGCCACCCAGCAGTGTCATCTGGGGGAGCCATCTGGACTCACCAACCACCTGCAGTGGATCCTTGCTGGAGATGGCGCCTGCCGTGAGCTCTTCTTCCCCCGTGCCATCCTCACCATGGCATTTAACTAGTATGAAGAATCACCGTAATGACACAGCCCCGGCAGAGGTTAAGCGGCCTTGCCACATAGGATTTATTCTGCAGGCCACATCTGGACAAAGGCCAAGGTATTCATTTCTTTCCTTTCCCAGAAAAGCTCAAACTGCCTTTTCCTATTTGTCCCCTCCCTTGTCACAGTGGGAAGAGCTTGGGTTTTGGAGTTAGATGAGCTTGCGTCAATCCCAGCTTTGCAAGTAGGGTCTAGGGGTCATGGGACCTTGTTTTGCAACTGCTGGAGCCTGGCTTCCCCATCTGTAAAATGTGGAATGTCAGTGAAAGAAGGCTCTTCATTACTACTGATCACACCCACTCTGGCTGGCTTTCAGAACCTTATGAAAGGTTATTAGGCAGCTCTTGAAATCGTCCTAGGTGTGTGTGAAAGAGTTGGGTTTGGCAGCTCCTCAGAGAGCAACCGTACCTGAGTGACACGGCTAGACTATCCCAGTGAGGCTGTGCCGCCACATGGCTGGAACCCGCCTGCCTCCGGCACCCACTCCAGGGTTCATTCTGTGTGCTGCTTCCTTCTCCGTGGCCTCAGCATCTAAGAGGAAGACTCCTGGAGGTGTTGCGGATTGGCTGAGTTCAGGCCCCACACCAGCACCAAGATGCATGGGAGGAATCCAGGAACATGAGTTCAGACTTCCAACTCGGGGACAGGTGGACTCCTGAGGTGGGGGAGACCCAAACACAGAGAGGATGTTCAAAAATGCAGGTGACCCATGACAGCAGGAAACGTCTACCATAGACATGGACCCAGAGCCCTTCCAGGGCCTCCATGCGCCTCACAGACTGGGTAAATTTCGTCCAAACACACCTCCCAGACCCTGTGGTGTCTGCAGCATCTCTCACTCTCTGGATGTTCCCAGATCTGACCTCCTTGGGCTCCCTAGACCACCACAGCCCTGTGTCCTCTAACGCTCTGTTTTTATCACAAGACTCTGACTACAGAACCCAGCCCCCTGACAGTTTTGAATTAAAAAGAAAAACAGAAATCTACTCGCATTAAGAGTTTATGTTTCATTAAGATTTATGTAGAATTTGCTGAAGATTTGGGGTGGTGGAAGGGGCCTTCTGTGTTCTCTTGTGCTTGCTCTCTGTCTTACTCTCGCTCTCTCTCTTTCTCATCTACCTCTTCTCCAGTTTCACTTGCAGAAGGTCCACTGTTCTTACTCTTGGAGAGTTCAGGGATCTACCTTCTAACCCAAGCACTTTTCAAGGCATGATTTCTAAATAAGCGCAATTCTCTTCCTAGGTGGAAATTTAGTGACTACAATTTTCTTCATCTCACTACAGAGGACAATTGTGAGGATTAAATTAAGTAATGATTATAAAGTACTTACAGCATTGCAGATTCTCAGCAAATTATTAAAAGAAAACTTATCAAGTCCACTCAGTATGTGGGGAAAGCAGGATATTTGCATAATTAGCATTACTGGGAGTCTTGGTTGCAAAAAGTTGGTGATGAGCTCCAGGAGGCCTGGGTTTCTGTCACGTCATGAGATTTATGTGATATTTAGCAACTCAGGGATGGCTCCTTCCAACTGAGCAAGAAGGAGCCTCTTTGTTTAGGGTGAAAGTAAACAGAACTCCTTGTCTTTAAATCAGTGAAGATGGAATGTTTGTAATGTCAACGCCGTTCACTCTACCCTGCAAATGAACAGGAAAGTCAATCTGGCTAGTGACCTCTGTCTGGATTTCGCAGGCTTCTATGAAAACTGTTTGCACTGCCTCTGGGCTCCGACACATGATGGCACGGAATTTCCCAGGGCTGGCCCCACTTAAGGGTCAGGCTTGTTTTGCCAGACCTGGTTTCCACTTGATCCTTTTCTTCAAGATAACTCACCTGCCCAGTGATAAACCTATGGCCCAGCGTCCACCCTCTCAAAAGCAATTTGTCTCTGGAATCCTCTCTTCCATGCTGCCATAAAATCACTATGGGGTTTGCAACATGAGGGAGACTTGCTTTCTAATCTTCAGAAAGGATTTACCCCAAAGCTCTCCCATCTCGTCTGGAGCTGTTCCCACCACACCCCTCCACCTTCTCCTAATAAGCGCTTGGATTCCTACAGAGAAATAGCCAGCATTGCCCCATGTTGGACAAATAGCAGAGTCCGCCTCAACCAGAGATAGATCAGGCGCTAAGGAGGGCAGAGGCTGGAACATTTGGAGGCAATGTCAGGTCACTGTCGCTTTGCAATCCATTGCTCTGACAAGAATGCAAAGTGATTATTTTAAAAATCACTCTTGTATTGCTTTTTTCACGATCAGGAATTTTAAAAAATGAAAATATCAGCATATAAAACTGCAACAGTCCTATACTTCCTTCCTCATAACCCTGCAACTCAGCATCTTCCCAGTTTAAGTGTAAACAAAAGAAAAGAGGGGGTGGGGGTGTTCTATTTCCTGAGAGCAATTCCTGGCCGGGCTGCAGCCTGGATATTCTGCCTGCTCTGGTGCAGACTGGCATCTATCCTAGGGCTCAAAGAGATGGCTTCAGAGCCGATTATCACCCTGTACCAGCCACCACAGATGGCATTAGCTGACCCTAAGCTGGGAGCAGAATTCAAAGAAGTCTTTTTTTCTGGGAGTGAGCTCCCAGAAGGTTGTGTTAATTGCAGGCACTGTGCCCTACAGGGAAAGACCCAGAGCTCTGGGGTGGGAGCACCTGGCCTTGGCCAACCCCAGCCTACTCATCAGAGAGGTTGCTGCTGGCCCCACAGGGCCCAGAAGTCCAGTGCCTCTAGAAAATGCATCAGCCTCTGGTTGGAGATGAGAGGATTCCAAGATGTTCAAGGGTCTCTGGTGTCACAATGCACATTCTATTTACCATCCAACCATCTTAAAAGGGTAAACACTTCCTGTTAATTTATACAATGCCAGGGAGTTTGATACGAGTTCAGATGACTAAACTATCTCCCTAGTGTTTGTGCCCAGGGAACTTGTGAGGAACCTTGGGGATTCCTACAAGTGTGCTTGGAATCACAGTACTGGGCAGTAATATGAATAGTAGTACTAGTAGTAGTAACATCCATGCCTGATGCTTTTGTAGAGATTGGAGGTACATAGACGAGGCAGGGAATACTTAGGGTAGACTGCATCTTCTGTGAGCTGTAAATGAATCTTGTTGTGGGGCCATTGCTCAGTCTTCACAACTACTACTTACCCAAGGGAGATGGAGAGAAGAAAGAAAAGCGGGGAGTAGCTACATAGAAAGCAGCTTGGAGAAGTGACTTACTCTCTCTAAGTCTGCTTCCTCATCCATGAAATGGGGTGATAACTACCTAACAGGGTGCTTGGGAGGATGAGATCAGGTGGGTGGGCATTCATCTAACAGATATCTCTTATGTGTCAGGCGCTGTTCTGTACAGAACAAATGAAGTCCATGACCTCATGAAGGCCATGTTCTAATAAGAATAAAAATGATAATTCATCAGGAGGCATAGCTGTCTTAAGTGACTGAATGTTAAAATACATGAAGGAAAAAGTGATAAAAAATAAAAGGAGAAATAGAAAGTTCCAGGGTTGTGCTATGAAATTTGACAACTCCCTTCTACTACTGATAAAACACATCAGGTTTTTTTAAAAATCAGTAAGGAAATAGATTTTACCAACATTATCAACTATTCTAACCTAATCAATATGTACAAAACACTATACTGTATAGAATACATATTCATTTCTTTCAAGTGCACATAGAATGTTCTCTAACCCAGACTCTATACTGGTTGATTAAATAAGTCTTAAAAATTGTCCAAAGCTTGAAATTTTACAAGATATGGTCTCTGACTACCATAGAATTTAATCAGGGATCAGTAATAAAATATCCAGATTATCCTCCCAAATACCTGGAAATTAAAAACCCATCTAAGGAACCCACGGGTCAAAGGGAAAATCACAAATGAAACTAGAAAGTGACTTCTAACTGGATGATATGAAAACACAAGACATCAACATTTCTGGGATGCAGCTAATGCAGTATGGAGAGGGAATTTTATAGCTTTAAAAGCCTATGTTAGAAAGAAAAAAGGTTCAAAATCATGATCTAAGTTTCCACATTAAGAAGTTAGAACAAGAAGACCAAGTTAAACTCAAAGTTAAGGAGAAATAAAGAAATAACTGGAAAAAAGCTGAAGTCAATGAAGTAGAAGACAAAGATTAATAATAGAGAAAATTAACAAAACCAAAACTCATTATTTGAAAAGATTTATGAAGTTGATAAGGCCCTAGAAATGCTAATCAAGAAGACAGAACACCAATGATCGATATCAGAAACGAAAGAGCAAGTAGCATTAGAATGATAATAAGGGAATGTAGACACTAGAATGATAATAAGGGGATGTAATGAATGCCTTTATGCCAATAAAATGCATTATCTCAGATAGAATGGAAACGTTTCTTGAACAAAACTAATAAAAACCATCTCAAGAAGGAATTGCACATATGAATACTCTATATATTTAAGGAATTTAATTCATAATCTAAAACCTTCCCTGAAAGAAATCTCTGGGCTCAGATAGTTTCACTGATAAATATTAAATTTTAAGGAATAAATAATACCTATCTGATACAATCTCTTAGAAAACAGAGAGAAAATTATTTCATTCCATTGCTTTTTATGAGCCTGAAATAACCCTGATACCACACACAGACAAAGGCACTACAGGAAAAGAAAACTGCACACCAGTATTCATCATGAACATAAATGTAAATATCAGCAATACAATATGAGCAGATTAAGTCTGGCAGTGTATAAGAAAAGGCAATTCACCATGACCAAGTGGGATGGAAATACAAGGTTGTTGCAACATTTGAAAATCAATGCATGTAACTGACCACTCCAACAGTATAAATGAGAAAAATTATATCATCACCTCAAAATTTAACACTGAAATATTGAACATTTTCTCCTAAGACCAGAAACAAGCTACAGATGTTGGTTCCTATTTCTATTCAATGTTGTACTGAAGTCTTAGCAATGAAAAAAGACAAGAAAAAGAAATAAAGGACATGCAGGAAAAGAAAAAGTAAAGCTATCATTTTTTGGAGATAATATAATTGTGTCTAGGTCAATATATGAAAACATATTTGTATTTTCTAGCAGCAGTGTTGAAAAAGTAATTTTAAAATACCATTAATAATAGCATCAAAAACATAAAATAGGGATAAATTTAACAATATATGCACAAGACCTCTATGTAGACAATGACAAAACATTGCCAAGAGAAGTTAAAAATATGTAAATACATGGAGAAATGCATATGATATTGATGAACTGCTAGGATGTTCATTTTTCCAAACTCATTTATAGATAAGCACAATCCCAATTTCTTTTGCTAGAAATTGACAAGCAGATTCTGAAATTCATATAAAAATACTAATAACCTAGAATAGCCAGGACAATTTTGAAAAACATAAACAAAGTTGAAGGGCTTGCACTTCCTGATTGTAAAACTTACTATAAAGTTACAGTAATCAATACAGTATGGTACTGGCATAAGAATAGGTATATAAATCAACGGAACAGAATAGAATCCAGAAAAAGACTCATGCATCTGTGAGTAATTAATTTTTGATAAAGATGTCAAGGTCATTCAATGGGCAAAGGATAGTCTTTTCAACAACCATGGCTGAAAAAGTAGATATTCATATTTTAAAAATTGAACTACAACCCCTTTTTCATCCCATACAAAAAGTTAATTCTATGTGAATTATAGACATAAAAATAAAAGATAAAACCATAAAACACCTAGAACAAAAACATAAGGCAAAATATTTGCAACATGGGCACAGGCAAAATTTTCTTACACAGGACACAAAAAGCATTAGTCATATAAGGAAAACAATTGATGAATTGGACTTAATCAAAATTAAAATTTTCTGCTCTCTGAAATATACTGTTAAGAAAATGAAAAGTCAATCCACAGGGTAGGAGAAAATTATCTATCTATCCATCTGTCTATCGATCATCTATATCTGGGAAAGGACTTGTATCCAGAATGTGTAAAGAACTCTTACAATTCAATAAAAAGTAGACTCAATTTTTTTAAATAGGCAAAAGCCAGTAGAGACACTTTGCAAAAGGAGTCAAATGACCAATATGAACACGAAAAGATGGTCAAGAAAACTAGTCATCCAGGAAATAAAAATTAAAACCACAATGAGGTACCATTTCACCCCCAGTCACATGGCTAATACTGAAAAGATTGACAATATCAAGTGTTGATTGGCTGTGGAGCAACTAGAACTCTTTCTGGGGGAAGATCCAGATATGGGGAGAGTATGAAGCCATTCCAGAGGCCCAGAGATAAGCTGGCCCCAAAAGATGGGGTGTTACATATATTCCTTTATTTTGGTCCACAACAACTGTTAAGAGGCAAACATTATTATTATTATTATTATTATTAATTATTATTATTCCCTTCCTTTTAGGTCAAGACACTAATGGACAGGAAGCTTAAGGAATTGCCAGATAACTAGCAGAGCAGCAAAGTGATCTCAGTCAGTCTTTTGTTCCCGACTCTGTGCTGGTAACATCAGTGCTATAAACCCCTGACTCAGGATTTTTCCCCCTGAGGTTCCCCTCATGGTGCATGACGGGCAGCACAATTGCTGGTGGAGAGCTAGTGTTAGATTGTCAGGCCGGCCAAAGGAGCAGTTTCAGGGCTGGAGTTCCATTCTAGCAAAGTGTGACTCTACTGAAAGGCAACCATTTAAACAAACACCTATTCCACATTGGGGCTTAATCATGGCCAGGCCCTGTACTAGGAGTAGGGAACAGTACACGAATGATCTGTGCTCCCAGCAGGGCATTTAAATTGTATGTAAGATGGACTGATAATGTAAACAACCATCCAAACAAAGTCAGAATGTGCTGAAAGATGAGCCAGGTCCGCACTGTCTGTCAGTGGTTCTCACACTTGAGCATGCATTAGACTCACCTAAAGCAGAACTCCTGAAAACACAGACAGCTGGGCCCCACCCCCGAGAGGTTCTGACTCAGCAGGTCTGGGGTAAGGCCTGAGAATTTGCATTTCTAACAAGTTTCCTGGTGAAGATGCTGCTGCTGGTCTGGGTTGGGGCGCGGAGGGGGCAGGGGGGGCGCCTCATTTTGAGAACAGCTGGTGCAAATGAATGGCTCTTCACCCTAGTTGTCTATTAAAATCATGTAGGATGTTAGAAAGGAGGCTTAGAAAAATAACTGGTGCTTGGACCCAGACTAGACTAACTGAAACTTTCTCTTGGGGATAGTGCTTTATCACTGGTAGTTTTTTAAAGCTTCTTAAGTGATTCTAATTTGAAATCAGGGTGGAGAACCACTGGGGCAGGTGCTACTTGGAGCAACCAGCTGTCTGGGTGGACTCAGGGCTGAGGGGTTTCTGAAATGCAAAACACTGAATGTTAAAACTTGAACAGTCCCAGGCAAAAAAGGATGAAGCCACACCCTGGATGCTACAGAGGGAATGTCTAGGCCCATCAGTGGTGCCCCTCCTCAGCTGATATGGATGTCGCCTGGAGAAGATTACATAATAATGAATGCTCCCAGAGATTGTAAATTAATTGAATTTTTCTGGGTACAGTTTGGCATCTGAACTTTTAAAAGCTGCCTAGGAGATTCTAATGTGCAACCAAGGCTGAGAACCACTGGGCCAGGAGAAAGGAACAGGATGTTGGATTGAGGAATTAAGACTTTATTGGTGACCTAAGATCAGTTTTAGAGAAGTGTTTTAAATACTAGCCATTTTTCAAAGGCCAGGGTACATAAATGTATGAGTATGGGGAGAAAGAGGAGACAGTCCATAGAAGACTCTTCTCTGAAAAGTTTGGCAGAAAGGAATAAGCATATTTGGGAAAAATTTCACCCTTCCTCCATGGGTAATATAAAAATTTCCACACATATGGATTTTCAGTTAAATCTAACAATTGCCATTTGGGATTTTGTAGTGGCTGGCGCAGGACCCAGAGCACAGTATGCTGGGGTCCTGGCTGCATGGGAGGGAGTGGGCTTTGCAGGTGACTCTCTTGCGTCCATTCCCCTCTGCCCTCACTGTACAGCATCAGTGCAGTGTGAGGAACTGACTTTGCCTCCCCGAGTTGTTAACGGTGGTTTACTAATCCCCCTTTCCAGTGTTGGGTTTGGGAATCCAGGCCTAAGGCAGTTCATAAATAGGATTCCCACTGCAACAGATACTGGTCAGAAGCGAGAGAGTAACCAAATGTCCCAGGCAGACGAAGAGAAGATCCTTGTTCTATGGTTGGAGGAAAGACACTCTCCCACTGAAGGTGAGCCAACATGTAGCTAGGAATGCCACCAGCTGCCAGACAATACCCACAAGGGGGACACACCAGCCTGAGCTTGGACTGACAGAGGACATCCAAAGAGAAACAGGGAGGAACACAGTTCTTGAGAACATCATTGACCCAATGAAAGTCTGCAAGCCTGCTTTACTGCCAGATTTCTGGTTGTATGAGCTAAGGAAGAGACTTTGCATTGGCTTTTCTATTATTTGCAGCTGAAGACACCCAAATTGGTTTGTGCAGTCAGGGCAGGGTGCAGGGAAAAACAGCCCAGATACAGAGGTTGCTCTGTGAGGGCAGCCAGCCTTCCAAATGACGGTGCACAAGATAGGGCCAGCTCAAATGTGGTCCAGGAAAATCGTTGGTGCTGGAAAGGCCAATCTTGTGGAAGAGAGCACAACAGTAGGAAATTCAGGCCATGGTGAAATATCAGGAGCCAGGTTGGATGCAGGTGTGTTCTGCATGCCCCAGATCTACGCAGTAGGCACAGCCATTGAGTGACACAATCCAGCCCTGGGTGAGGGTGGAGGGTGGGGATTCTTGCAAAAGCTAGTAATTCCATGATGATATCTGCTGCAGTTTATTATAGCCTTGCCGTTTGTCAGATGTTGCTGAGTGCTCTACGTGTATTATATGATTTTATTTTCTTTTTTCCTTTTTTTAATTATACTTTAAGTTTTAGGGTACATGTGCACAACGTGCAGGTTTGATATATAGGTATACATGTGCCAGGTTGGTTTGCTGCACCCATCAACTCATCATTTACATTAGGTATTTCTCCTAATGGTATCCCTCCCCCAGCCCCCACCCCTCACCCCCCGACAGGCCCCAGTATGTGATGTTCCCCACCCTGTGTCCAAGAGATCTCGTTGTTAAATTCCCACCTATGAGTGAGAACATGTGGTGTTTGGTTTTCTGTCCTTGTGATAGTTTGCTGAGAATGATGGTTTCCAGCTTCATCCATGTCCCTGCTAAGGACATGAACTCATCCTTTTTTATGGCTGCATAGTATTCCATGGTATATATGTCCCACATTTTCTTTATCCAGTCTGTCATTGATGGACATTTGGGTTGGTTCCAAGTCTTTGCTATCGTGAATAGTGCCGCAATAAACATACGGGTGCATGTGTCTTTATAGTAGCATGATTTATAATCCTTTGGGTGTACACCCAGTAATGGGATCACTGGGTCAAACGGTAATTCTAGTTCTAGATCCTTGAGGAATCGCCACACTGTCTTCCTCAATGGTTGAACTAATTTACACTCACACCAACAGTGTAAAATTGGTCCTATTTCTCCACATCCTCTCCAGCATCTGTTGTTTCCTGACTTTTTAATGATTGCCATTCTAACTGGTGTGAGAGGTATCTCATTGTGGTTTTGATTTGCATTTCTCTGATGACCAGTGATGATGAGCATTTTTTCGTGTGTCTGCTGGTGGCATAGATGTCTTCTTTTGAGAAGTGTCTGTTCATATCCCTTGCCCACTTTTTGATGGGGTTATTTCTTGCAAATTTGTTTGAGTTCTTTGTAGATTCTGGATATTAGCCCTTTGTCAGATGGGTAGATTGCAAAAATTTTCTCCCATTCTGTAGGTTGCCTGTTCACTCTGATGGTAGTTTCTTTTGCCATGCAGAAGTTCTTTAGTTTAATTAGATCCCATTTGTCTATTTTGGCTTTTGTTGCCATTGCTTTTGGTATTTTAGTCATGAAGTCCTTGCACATGCCTCTGTCCTGAATGGTATTGCCTAGGTTTTCTTCTAGAGTTTTTATGGTTTTAGGTCTAATATTTAAGTCTTTAATCTATCTTGAATTAATTTTTGTATAAGGTGTAAGGAAGGGATCCAGTTTCAGCTTTCTGCATATGGCTAGCCAGTTTTCCCAGCACCATTATTAAATAGGGAATCCTTTTCCCATTTCTTGTTTTTGTCAGGTTTGTCAAAGATCAGATGGTTGTAGATGTGTGGTGTTATTTCTGAGGCCTCTGTTCTGTTCCATTGGTCTATATCTCTGTTTTGGTACCAGTACCATGCTGTTTTGGTTACTGTAGCCTTGTAGTATAGTTTGAAGTTAGGTAGTGTGATGCCTCCAGCTTTGTTCTTTTTGCTTAGGATTGTCTTGGCAATGCAGGCTCTTTTTTGGTTCCATACGACCTTTAAAGTAGTTTTTTCCAATTCTGTGAAGAAAGTCATTGGTAGCTTGATGAAGATGGCATTGAATCTATAAATTATTTTGGGCAGTATGGCCATTTTCACGATATTGATTCTTCCTATCCATGAGCATGGAATATTCTTCCATTTCTTTGTGCCCTCTTTTATTTCATTGAGCAGTGGTTTGTAGTTCTCCTTGAAGAGGTCCTTCACATCCTATGTAAGTTGGATTCCTAGGTATTTTATTCTCTTTGTAGCAATTGTGAATGGGAGTTCACTCATGATTTGGCTCTCTGTTTGTCTGTTAATGGTGTATAGGAATGCTTGTGATTTTTGCACATTGATTTTGTATCCTGAGACTTTGCTGAAGTTGCTTATCAGCTTAAGGAGATTTTGGGCTGTGACGATGGGGTTTTCTAAATATACAATCATGTCATCTGCAAACAGGGACAATTTGACTTCCTCTTTTCCTAATTGAATACGCTTTATTGCTTTCTCTTGCCTGATTGCCCTGGCCAGAACTTCCAACACTATGTTGAATAGGAGTGATGAGAGAGGACATCCTTGTCTTGTTCTGGTTTTCAAAGGGAATGCTTCCAGTTTTTTCCCATTCAGTATGATATTGGCTGTGGGTTTGTCATAAATGGCTCTTATTATTTTGAGATATGTTCCATCAATACCTAGTTTATTGAGAGTTTTTAGCATGAAGCGCTGTTGAATTTTGTTGAAGGCCTCTTCTGCATCTATTGAGATAATCATGTGGTTTTTGCATTGGTTCTGTTTATGTGATGGATTACGTTTATTGATTTGCATATGTTGAACCAGCCTTGCATCCTAGGGATGAAGCCAACTTGTTCATGGTGGATAAGCTTTTTGATGTGCTGCTGGATTCTGTTTGCCAGTATTTTATTGAGGATTTTTGCATTGATGTTCATGAGGGATATTGGTCTAAAATTCTCTTTTTTTGTTGTGTCTTTGCCAGGCTTTGGTATCAGGATGATGTTGGCCTCAGAAAAGGAGTTAGGGAGGATTCCTTCTTTTTCTATTGATTGGAGTAGTTTCAGAAGGAATGGTGCCAACTCCTCTTTGTACCTCTGGTAGAATTCAGCTGTGAATCTGTCTGGTCCTGGACTTTTTTTGGTTGGTAGGCTCTTAATTGCTTCAATTTCAGAGCCTGTCATTGGTCTATTCAGAGATTCAACTTCTTCCTGGTTTAGTCTTGGGAGGGTGCATATGTCCAGGATTTTATCCATTTCTTCTAAATGTTCTAGTTTATTTGCATAGAAGTGTTTATAGTATTCTCCAATGGTAGCTTGTATTTCTGTGGGATCGGTGGTGATAACCCCTTTATCATTTTTTATTGCATCTATTTGATTCTTCTCTCTTTTCTTCTTTATTAGTCTTGCTAGTGGTCTATCAATTTTGTTGATCTTTTCAAAAAACCAGCTCCTGGATTCATTGATTTTTTTAAGGGTTTTTTGTGTCTCTATCTCTTTCAATTCTGCTCTGATCTTAGTTATTTCTTGCCTTCTGCTAGCTTTTGAATTTGTTTGCTCTTGCTTCTCTAGTTCTTTTAATTGTGATGTTAGGGTGTTGATTTTAGATCTTTCCTGCTTTCTCCTGTGGTCATTTAGTGCTATAAATTTCCCTCTACACACTGCTTTAAATGTGTCCCAGAGATTCCGGTACATTGTGTCTTTGTTCTCATTGGTTTCAAAGAACATCTTTATTTCTGCCTTCATTTCGTTATTTACCCAGTAGTCATTCAGGAGCAGGTTGTTCAGATTCTATGTACTTGTGCAGTTTTGAGTGAGTTTCTTAATCCTGAGTTCTAATTTGATTGCACTGGGGTCTGAGAGACAGTTTGTTGTGATTTCTGTTCTTTTACATTTACTGAGGAGAGCTTTGCTTCCAATTATGTGGTCAGTTTTAGAATAAGTGCGATGTGGTGCTGAGAAGAATGTATATTCTGTTGATTTGGGGTGAAGAGTTCTGTAGATGTCTATTAGGTCTGCTTGTTGCAGAGCTGAGTTCAGATCCTGGATATCCTTGTTAACCTTCTGTCTCATTGATCTGTCTAATATTGACAGTGGGGTGTTAAAGTTTCCCATTGTTATTGTGTGGGAGTCTAAGTCTCTTTGTAGGTCTCTAAGGACTTGTTTTATGAATCTGGGTGCTCCTGTCTTGGTTGCTTATATATTTAGGATAGTTAGCTCTTCTTGTTAAAATGATCCCTTTACCATTATGTAAAGGCCTTCTTTGTCTCTTTTGATCTTTGTTGGGTTAAAGTCTGTTTTATCTGAGACTAGGATTGCAACCCCTGCTTTTTTTTGCTTCCCATTTTCTTGGTATATCTTCCTCCATCCCTTTATTTTGAGCCTATGTGTGTCTTTGCACATGGATGGGTCTCCTGAACACAGCACACTGATGGGTCTTGACTCTTTATCCAATTTGCCAGTCTGTGTCTTTTAATTGGAGCATTTAGCCCATTTACATTTAAGGTTAATATTGTTATGTGTGAATTTGATCCTGTCATTATAATGTTTGCTGGTTATTTTGCCCATTAATTGATGTAGTTTCTTCCCAGCATTGATGGTCTTTACAATTTGGCATGTTTTTGCAGTGGCTGGTACCAGTTGTTTCTTTCCATGTTTAGTGCTTCCCTTAGGGACTCTTGAAAGGCAGGCCTGGTGGTGACAAAATCTCTCAGCATTTGCTTGTCTGTAAAGGATTTTATTTCTCCTTCACTTATGAAGCTTAGTTTGGCTGGATATGAAATTCTGGGTTGAAAATTCTTTACTTTAAGAATGTTGAATATTGGCCCCTGCTCTCTTCTGGCTTGCAGGGTTTCTGCCAAGAGATCCACTGTTAGTCTGATGTGCTTCCCTTTGTGGGTGACTCGACCTTTCTCTCTGGCTGCCCTTAACACTTTTTCCTTCATTTCAACCTTGGTGAATCTGACAATTATGTGTCTTGGGGTTGCTCTTCTCAAGGAGTATCTTTGCAGTGTTCTCTGTATTTCCTGAATTTGAATGTTGGCCTGCCTTTCTAGGTTGGGGAAGTTCTCCTGGATAATATCCTGAAGAGTGTTTTCCAACTTGGTTCCATTCTCCCCATCACTTTCAGGTACACCAATCAAACATAGATGTGGTCTTTTCACAAAGTCCCATATTTCTTGAAGGCTTTGTTCATTTCTTTTTCTCTTTTTTCTCTAACCTTGTCTTCTCACTTTATTTCATTAATTTGATCTTCATTCACTGATACCCGTTCTTCCACTTGATTGAATCAGCTATTGAAGCTTGTGTACGCATCACAAAGTTCTCGTGCCATGGTTTTCAGCTCCATCAGGTCACTTAAGGTCTTCTCTACACGGTTTATTCTAGTTAGCCATTTGTCTAATCTTTTTTCAAGGTTTTAGGCTTCCTTGCAATGGGTTCGAACATCCTCCTTTACTTCTGTCAACTTGTCAAATTCATTCTCCGTCCAGCTTTGTTCCATTGCTGGTGAGGAGCTGCGGATCCTTTGGAGGAGAAGAGGTGCTCTGATTTTTAGAATTTTCAGCTGTTCTGCTCTGGTTTCTCCCCATCTTTGTGGTTTTATCTACCTTTGGTCTTTGATGTTGGTTTTGGTGTAGATGACCTTTTTGTTGATGTTGATGCTATTCCTTTCTGTTTGTTAGTTTTTCTTCTAACAGTCAGGTCCCTCAGTGGCAGGTCTGTTGGAGTTTGCTGGAGATCCACTCCAGACCCTGTTTGCCTGGGTGTCACCAGCGGAGGCTGCAGAACAGCAAATATTGCAGAACAGCAAATACTGCAGAACAGCAAATATTGTTGCCTGATCCTTTCTCTGGAAACTTCATCCCAGGGGGCAGCCACCTATATGAGGTGTCTGTTGGCCCCTACTGGGAGGTGTCTCCCAGGTAGGCTACACAGGGGTCAGGGACCCACTTGAGGAGGCAGTCGGTCCATTCTCAGAGCTCAAACGCTGTGCTGGAAGAATCACTGCTCTCTTCAGAGCTGTCAGACAGGGATGTTTAAGTCTGCAGAAGTTGTCTGCTGCCTTTTATTCAGCTATGCCCTGCCCACAGAGGTGGAGTCTAGAGGCAGTAGGCCTTGTTGAGCTGCAGTGGGCTCTGCCCAGTTCGAGCTTCCCAGCCACTTTGTTTACCTACTCAAGCCTCAGCAATGGTGGATGCTCCTTCCTCTGCCAGGCTGCGGCCTCGCAGATCAATCTCAGACTGCTGTGCTAGCAGTGAGCAAGGCTCCGTGGGCATGGGACCCGCCAGGCCAGGCACGGGAGAGAATAACCTTGTCTGCTAGTTGCTAAGACCTTGGGAAAAGCACAGTATTTGGGCAGGAGTGTCCCATTTTTCCAGGTAGTCTCTCACAGCTTCCCTTGGTTAGTAAAGGGAAATCCCCTGACCCCTTGCACTTCCCGGGTGAGGCGACACCCCACCCTGCTTCAGCTCACCCTCCATGGGCTGCACCCACTCTCCAATCAGTCCCAGTGAGATGAACCATGTACCTCAGTTAGAAATGCAGAAATCACCCATCTTCTGCATCGATCACACTGGGAGCTGCAGACCAGAGCTGTTACTATTTGGCCATCTTGGAACGCCCACCTATACATTATATGATTTTAAATGCTCATGAAAAACAAAACAAACAATGCTTCGATGTAAGCAATGATTGCCCCTGCTTTCAGGTGGACAAGAGGTTTAGAGTTCAAGTACAGTTGAGTCAACATTCAAAAATTAATCCATGTCATTCTCTATAAACAGACTTAAGAATATGACCATGTCCATAGATGCAGAGCAAGCAGTTGATGAAATCCAACCACCATTTGTGTTAAAATCTCTCAGCAAGCTAGGAATTAAAAGTAATTTCCTCAAACTGATAAAGAACATCTTTGAAAAACACTACAGCTAACATCATACTTAATGATCAAAGACTGAATGCTTTTCCCCCAGGAACAAGAACAAAGCAAGACTGTCTGTTCTTACCTCTCCCATTCAACATTGTACTGGACTTACTAGCCAGTGAAATAAGACAAGAAAGTGAAATAAAAGTCACCTGAAGAAAGAAAGGAAGAAAGAAAATTATTTCTATTTGCAAATGACATAACTGCCTACATAGAAAACCCCAAATAATCTACACAAAATCTATTAGAATAAATAAGTGAGATTATCAAGGTCACAGAATCCAACATCAATATGCAAAAACCAATTGTATTTCTATATGGAAGCAATGAACAACTGGGTATTAAAATTAAAGTTAAGTAGAGGGTGATAGGTGCACAGTAGTGATTGGGAGAGTGGAGCATCCACTCGGTTGCCAGGTCCCATGGGGTCTGCTTCCAGCATCTCTTTATACTCACTGACAGCAAGAGGAAGGAAGAGCTACACCTGGTGTCTACATGGGATCACAGGGCACATTGCTGAGCCAGGTGCCATGGACTTGATGCAACAAGACTGGATTCCAGATCTTGCGATGAGATAATTAACATATTCCCCCTCAAGATTGCCTCAGGACTGAGGCTGCAAAAGGAGGCTCCAAGACCCAAGTGTCAGGAGCTGAGAAAGGGCAGTAGGGACTGACGGTCTTGCTGCAAAGATTTCATTCTTGCCGGATATTACTTATGCAGGCTGCTAAGAAATCATTTAGCAAATCACTTTTCTCCAAGGTTAAATGGAAGTCTACTGGCTTGAAAGACTTCATAGTCAACCAGCAGGCAGGCTGCCTCCCACTCAGGGTTCAGGCTGGAGGAGTCTTGGCAACACTTCACAAGCTCCCTTGAGCAGAGAGCAGAAACAGATGGAGGCAGTGGTGCCCAAGAGAAAATGGCTAGACAGGGCAGAGCCAAATGACAAGAACAGGGGCCATTCATCAAACCCAATGCAGAGCACAGGATGGGTAGCATGCACGGTAACCAGATCACACTTCTGCCTTCTAGGAAATCTGACAGCAAGTCCATGCTGATACAGACCTACAGATAGAATAATAAACAGTGCACAGAGTTATGACTTTCCCACTGTATCAATGTTCACTTTAGGTTGGCAGGTGGGGAGTGAGTAGAAGAAGGGGAACGTCAACTGAGCCACTTGCAGATGACAATCGCAATGCTCAGCCCCTGACTTACTTAATAAGCTTCAAGGCCCCCAGTGCGCTGGCCCTGGCCTGTGATCCCTCAGATCCATGCACACCCTTCCCCTCTTGTCCTCAAGACAGCAGGCCTGGCTCCTGCAGGCTCTGCTTCTCAGGCCCCCAAGTCATGTGGCTTCCCATACAGGTTCAATCTAAAGGAGACAAGGGCTGGCAGCTGCAGGGTGGGAGGAAGGAAGAAGCAGGATGCTTGTGTCCTCCTCTCCCTTTACCCTGGCATCTTCTCCAAATGGCTTCTTGATGGCTCCACTTCCCATCCCAGAGGCTCATTGTGGATCCAGCCTCCTTGGAGTGATTCTAGCTCTCGGACTCCAAAAACATAGCCCCCTCCATGTCACCAGTTGAGAGGTTGTGGTGGCTTCCTACTGATGCCAATGGCTGGGAACCTCGCCATCCCTGTTTGGGACTTCTTTGCTGCTCTGTCGTTTGCATAACCAATATCCTGCATTAAATTCCCTTGGATGTAAACTTCTTGGTTTTCCTCTAACTGATTCTCTTAGTAAGTGTCCAATAACACAAGATGGTTTTTCCTTGCTTGCTAATATTATATCATTTACCCACCACTGGCCTGAAAAGGAGCCAATATATGCTAATTTTCATAGATGAGGAATCCAAGTCTTGGATATATTAAGGAAGTAGCTCAGAGAAAAGCAGGAGACTTCAAAGAGAAGTCTGTCTTGTTTCTTAATCTTAATCTTCAAAGTGTAGAGTATTTCCTGTAAGTTTCAGCATGGATACAATGACAGATCCTGTTGGCCCATTCAGGAAGAATTTCAGAGAGACCATGAGTGACATTTCACAAGAATCTACGCCTTCTAAGCCCTAACAGTGAAAACCAGCCCCTAAATAAGATTTCTCCTATCATTTGATGAGTACATTTTGTTACCAGAAATTTGCTACCAGTATATTTGCTTCCATGAGTCCAGAAAATGATGAAAATTAGTCTTCAAATATTGACATTTAAATGGGAGCTTCCCTGAAACTAGCGACAGGAATGCTCTCTGCAATTCAATAATTTTGTTCATAAAAGCCACCCTGTTATGGTAAAAAAAAAATTGTTATCTGTGTTTTCAGAGGTCAATTAAAAAATTAAAACTAAAAATCTCACCTAAGTCCTCTTAGAGTCCCTACATTTATTTTATGTCAAAAATTATAGTTGTATATATTTATGGGGTACAAAGTGATGTTATGATATATGTATACAATGCAGAGTGATTGAATCAAGCTGATTAGCATATACATCACCTCAAATACGTATCATTTACTCACTCTGTCTAACTGAAACTTCCCTACAGCTCTTCTAACAAGATTAGAACTTGAAGGGATGCAGAACTCAGAATCTGGAACTTTCAGGGTCGTATGCATTGATCTTTGGAGGTCCCAGAGGCTGAAGAATGTGTGCAAACAAATTCAACATGGAAATGATTATTTAAAACAAAAAACAAACCTATAACCAAACCAAACAAAATTTGTTTTATTTGGATGCTTTTAATTCTGCAGATGTATGTCCTCTCAAGTTTGATAAGAGCTTCAGCAGCCATTTAGACCAACCCTCACCTTCTCGCTGAACGGTCATACCTGCTGTACTTGCTGATCCAGGCAAAGCTCTAGGTCCTTCTTTTTGTTTCTAATAACTTTATTCAGGTACATGTGATATATAATACATTGCACATATTTAAAGTGTGTAATTGATAAGTTTTGATGAATGCATGCATCCATGAAGCTATCATCACAATCAAGAGAGTGAACGTATCCACCAGATTTTTTTTTAAGTGGGGTGTGGGGTGTGGGTGTGGGTCAGTGAGGGAATGGATATGTTTACCCAGGGATTTTTGTTTTGTTTTGTATCATTTTTAAGAGTGTATAGTTCAGTGTTCTGTAGTATAGTCACCAAGTTGTGCAACCATTACAACTAATTCCAGAACATTTCTTCAACGCAAATCGTGTACTCATTAGGAGGCCCACATTCACTCCCCATTCCTTTCTCTATCCCTCACCTCCAGCCCCTGACAACCACTAATCTACCTTTTATCTCTATAGGTTTGCTTATTTTGGACAATTCATATAAATGGAATCATGCGATACATAGATTTTTGTGTCTGGCTTCATTTACTTAGTATAATAAATTCAAGGTCCATCTATGTTGTAGCAGGTATCAATACTTCATTCCTTTTTATTGTTAAATATTACTCTGTTGGGTACTAAATTCACTGACTATCTTATCATATAGCCCTCAAAAGAACACTGTGTTCACAAAGTCATAATGACAACCTTTGTCTTCTAGAAACCCAAATACACTATGCCTACGTCCCCATCCACCCCGATCTATGAGCTTAGTAATATTGTCCAAAAAGGGTCTGAGGCCAGTCCAGCCTCCCTTGTTCTTGGGTGAATGGGCTTTGGCCACCTGTGATGTCCTCTTCCCTTCTAAGCGTTCACAGATGGCTCATCTGGTTATCAGTATCAGTGCTTTCCCAGGATGCACATGGAGCCCACTGGGTCATCATCTGTGGCGTCTGCATTGTTCCCATGATTCAATGTGAGCTTCATGTGTGTCTACCTCCAGTCTTCTGGTTCCTCTCCCACCTTCGTTTCTGAAAGGTCATCTCACTTGGCTGGAAGGTGCTTCATCCCGTGCAGGGAACTGTCAGCCACGCAGAGCAGCTGGTGGCTCTTCTCCCATCTCAGCACCTGTCTTGGCCCTCCATTCCCTCAAGCAGTGCTCATTCCACCCAACCCTCAGCTTGTGTCGTTTACCAATGTCACACCATCCACCTTTCCTATTCCTGTTCTTGTTTTAAATGTCACAAAGATGCCTCCTGCCTGACTAGGCCTCCTGACCCTGACCTGACAGATAGTGGCTCTCTCATAGTCATCCCTGGAGTATGTCCTTCTTCCGTTTTCTTTGTTCATTTTCTTTAATAACGTTTTCTGTTTCGGAATAATTTTAGATTTACAGAAAAGTTGAAATGATAGTGCATTGAGTTTCCCTATACCCCTCACCCAGTTTCTCCCAATGTTAACATCTTATGTAACCATGGCACGTGTATTAAAACTAAGACATTAACACTGGTACATTACTTCTAACTAAACTACAGACTTCGCTGAGATTTAACCAATTTTCCCACCAGTGTCCTTTTTCCATTCCAGCATCCAATCTAGATGCCCACATTGTGTTTAGTCTGTGTTCATTCTTAATCTCAGTTATCAAAGTCTCTGTAACATTTTTTTTTACCTTCCTTGTCAGGATTATTTGATTTAGACTAAAAGGGTCACTCTTTTTCTCTTAACTCACTTTGTTTAATTTGCAAGGCAATAGAGTTTTTTTCTTGAAATGTCTTCCCTTCAAGGAGCTTATGCCATTAGCTGAGACCTAGAAATTAATCTTTTAGTGCCGAGGATACCTACCACTTTGGGGACCCCTGGGTTCCTTGACTAGCTCAAAATTTGTGACAAAATGGTCAGCTCATCCCAAGTTTCTTTTCGGCTCTATTTTATCAACTGCTCTCTCCTGTTAGATAAAAGCAGGTTTGAAGTAGGCATCTCCCCCAAGGGTTCCTCCTAATCTTCTAATAAATCGTGCCTAAGATTATTTGCACTAAGTAGACACTCTGACAGGTGCTGGGCTGCCTGATGTGTAGCCCACGAGGTGACTGAGTGAAGGTTTCCCTCAGAAGCCCGCGGGAAGAGGGAATTCTAAGGGCACCTGGGAAGTGGGGGCAGCTCTGTCAGTCACAGCAGGTGAATCTCTAGGCTCCAGGCTGATTGTTACTGAGTGAAAAATCCTTAGCTTCACTAAGTTAATAAACCTTAAACTAGGTTAAAGGGTAAACAAAGTAATGATGAGCACAGCTGGGAGTCTGATCCTGTCAGGGACTTATGGGGCCTCCCACTGGACAAGAGACATGTTCCTGATTGGATGGGACAGTCTGCCTGCACTGTGATTTTAACAGAAAAGTAGTTTCACGAAGTCAGTGCAAAATAGAAACTGATATAGTCGTGAGATGATAACTTCAATGTTGTTTAGAGATCTCCTGGTCATTTCAGAGGGCATTTCTTTCCAGTTACTTAACGTTATTGATGTACAAATGGTTGAACAGTTGTTTAAGTGTCCTTGTCTATGTAACACCGTCTCTATACATTGGGATAACTGAAATTCTGAATTGGCCAGAATTCATCCCAAAAAAACAGTCTTGAATTGAACTGAATTGAGTTGAATTTCTAGCACCTGTCACAAAGGCTAAGCTTCTTTGTGATTTTTAAAGGCTTCGTTGGGTTGCCACCGAACTCTAATAATCATCTTTTTAAAAAGTGAGACTGAATGTCACTTGGTGGCTGGAAGTGGCCACAGTCACAAATCAGAGAACAAAGTTCATCAAGTTGATAAGACACAGATATTGAATACTTACACCGATAAAGTTCTCTCTCTATATATTTTTAATCCTGTTGAGTCAGTCCACCATCATCAAAAGTTGCTGAAGGACCCACATTTGTTTGAAAATAAGAGACTGGTATAAAGATGTCAGAAAAATATCTGGGTCTTAGCCCAGGACTTAGGTCCATGTAAAGCTATGTGGATTTGCACCTTCTTTTGAAAGACAGAAACCAGCATGATCCAATTCAACAAGGTCTGAGTGTTATGAGTGTTATGCCAGAAAGGCAGTGGAAGGAGGAGCTGGTCCTAGGAAACAATCCCATCAAAGAAAGGGGTATTTCCTGCACCTGCCTAACTCTGCTAGGAATTAGATACGAGCTTCAGGCCTGACTGATATCTTCTGTGAATGGGGGTCACCCTCTCTTTTACCAGTGCCTCTGGAAAATTACCACCCATTAAAAGGAAGAATACTGTTCCTAGAGAGACATCTCAAGAAGCTTGTAGCTTCAAAGAGCCTTCAATTATTTGAGATGTCAGCCTCTGAGAACTTCACTCTCATAATTTGGGCACTAATCTTAGAAAGTAAGTTGGGCCAGTCATAAGTAAAAATAAAAATAATAATGAGGAGCCCAGGCATGGTGACTCACACCTGTAATCCCAGCACTTTGGGAGGCTGAGGCAGGGTATCACTTGAGGTCAGAAGTTTGAGACCAGCCTGACCAACATGGAGAAACCCCATCTCTACTAAAAATACAAAGTTAGCCGGGCATGGTGGCGCATGCCTGTAATCCCAGCTACTCGGGAGGCTGAGGCAGGAGAATCACTTGAGCCCAGGAGGTCGGAGGTTGCGGTGAGCCAAGATTGTGCCATTGCACTCCAGCCTGGGCAACAAGAACAAAACTGCATCCAAAATAATAATAATAATAATGAGGAAAAATGACAGGTATATTGGTTTTTTTAGCTACCATGTTGAAAATGCATATATTTTTAAAAGCATAAAATGATTAATAAATGTTATAAATTATATATTTAATATAAACATTATATTTAATATTTTAAATATAAAATATGTTTTATATAAAATATGTTTAAATATAAAATATAATGTATATTATTAAATACAATATGTATTAATATTGGGATAGGAAATTGTTGCTGGAATGGCTATTTAAGCAGTATTTTGATATTCCCATAAAGAAAGAGACTTTATGGCTAAGAGACTTTGGCTAGGACTTAGAGTTCTCATGTGGAATGTGGTTCAAGGAGTTGTAACAACCATAACAATGACAACAAATTCCTTTTATTTTATTGGAAAAATTACGTGGAAAGCTGCATGTAGGCCAGTGAATGTGATAAATGCATATAGCAAATTTGATAGGTGGAAGTCCAAAATCTACTACGGAGAAACACGAAGGTTCACATGTTCACATGGGTTCTATTATAATCCATTGCGACTCATCAAATCTAATATTTAACATGTGTTAAGCGCTCATTAGGTACCAGGTGCTGGGCTAACCTTAGGCCAGCATCTAAACTGTAGGTGGACTAAACTTTACCTGCATGATCCTATTTCACTCTCGTAACAATCCTCTGAGCTCAAGCTTATTAATCCCCATTTTGCAGGTCAGGAAGCTAAAGCTTCCTTAGGAGTGTTAACACCTAAGGTCATTTGGAGCCAGGACTTTAACTTGGGTTGCTCTGACCCCAAAGTGAGAAAGCCAAACCTCATACAAAAGACATGAATATCCAAGTAAAAGAAAGGAGACAGGAAGGGTAAGAAGAAGGGGGAACTGAGCTGGGTGTGTCTGAAAGGCAAAGATGTTAGTGAGGGAGTCTAACTTCCTGAGTCCTCTGAAGAGGTGCCCACCGAACTCAAAAAGTCTGCTGAAAAAAAGAATGCAGAGAGAAAGGAAACCATTTCAATTAAGCGGAGGAGACACTACCTGCTTTACACTTTCATTGTTCTTGGGGAAAGTGGCAGCCTTTGCATGTCCTTTTCTATGCTTAGCAGGAAGGGGCATAGGGACCCTAGGAAGTCGAAGAGCTCCATGGGGTCAAGGGGTACATGAGCAGTGCCTACGGCGCAGGCAGTGGAGAGACAGCTGGGGTACTAAGGCCCATCTGCTAAAACGGCTTTGCAGTGGAGCCTCTGTGTTTAAGCAGCTGAGTAGCTCCATTTTATCTGTGACACGCCACAAACTCAGATTGGCCAAGCACATCTCCATTTCATCAGAATCTAAGCAATTGAAAGCCATAGTAGAGCTAATTCCTTCTCTGTTTAAAAAATATTTTTTTGTTGATACTGCTGAAGACCTTTTGTAAGCAGCAGGAAGCCAATGGCTGGATGACACAGAGTAGAGTGGAGAGAACTCAGGATTTGGAGACAGGAGATGCTTCTAGACCCACCTGCTCCTTTGTTTTCTCAGTGGACATAATCATTGCCCCCAAATGTTTCCTCATGCCCCTTATAATCTCACCCTCTCCCCACCTCCCACCTCAGGCAACCACTGATCTGCTTTCTGTCACTATAGATTAGTCTGACTTTTCTAGAATTGTATGTAGATGAACTCATACAGTATGTAATCTTTTTTGTCTGGCTTCTTTCACTAAGCACAATTATTTTAAGATTCATCCATGTTGTTGCTGTGTATGAATAATTCATTCCCTTTTATTAACTCTTAAGAAATAGAGACAAATAGGCAATTAGACAATGCAAAGAATTCATTCAAGAAAGCTCCTTCCGGAGCCTGGTGTAAGCTCAGTGGGGACTCTGCCACAGAGCCTATGCCTGGATCCTACCATGCAATCAAGTCAAGAACTCGGGACATAGTCACCAGGCATACGCTCTGTACCAAGCATGGGTTTGGCAATAGGGGTGCCAGTGAACAAGTCCCCACTCCATTCGCAAGGAGCCATTAGTCTGCTGGTGGGGGAGACTAAGCGTTCATGGTGATAAGCCTCAGACTGTGAGATCTAGAAGTATCTCCTGAACAAAAGAAAGATCAAATTACTTTAAATTTACCTTTGGAAATAAGTATGTTTTGTGATATCTTTATGTTGTTGTAATTTAAAATGGTGTGCTGGTTATCTATTGCTGCAAAACAAAGTACCCCAGAACTTGCAGCTTAAATAAACAAGCATTTGTTATCTCATAGTTTCTGTGAGTCAGGAATCCAGGAGGAGTTTATTGGGTAGTTTCTGGCTCCAGGCCTCTGATGAGGTTGAAGTCAAGATGTCAGCCAGGGCTGCAGTCACATCTGATGGCTCAACTGTTGGGTGACCTGTTGCCAGGCAGCATCATTGCTGGTAGGCCTCAGGTCTTCACTGGTTATTAGCCAGAGACTTTAATTCTTTGTCCCATGAGACTTTCCATTGACTGCCTCAGTGTCCTCATGCAATAGCATCTGGCTTCCCCAAAGTGTGTGATATGAGAGAGATGGAAGCCACAGTCTTTGTAACCTAATATCAGAAGTGGCATTCCATTCCTCATGCTGTATTGCATTGATCACAAAGACCAACCCCAGTAAAATGAGGAAGGGAATTGCATAAGGGATAGATGGCTTAGCAGGATGGGAAGCCAGGATGTGTTAGCTTGCTCCTCTTGGGAGCTAGCTAACACAACACATAACAATGAACCGATGGATTTCCTTAGCCATAGTACCTGATTCCAGGGTGTATTCTGTATGAACGGAAATTTAATTTGATTAAACCTGTGAAGGACATTAAAATATCATGGTGGCTTTTAATATGACAAATTGCCAGTAAGACATAGAGTGAATAAAGTTGCTATACATTGCCCTGATCCCCATTTATTTACATGTCACAGATTTGTTTCACTAAGGCAGACCCCTGGTTACCATGGCAACAGCTCAGAGGTAAATTTCACTGAAGCACAAATGCCATGTGAGAAGCAAAATTAAGGAGACTTAGAACAAAGAGCAGAAAAACTGTCTTTATTTTTGCAAGTAGACCTGGTCAATTTAAAATTGTGCAAGAAAAGCCAAAGAGAGCCTCAAAAAGAGGTTATGCATAGCTTCATTTAAAAGAAACACTTTTAAAATGAAGGACTTGATAGAAAGTACTTCAGAACACGCAGAGCACATGCATTATGCAGAAATTTAAATACAAACCTGGGATGGGATGGGGAACAGAGAGGAAGTGGGAGGTGGTGGGCAGAGTTAGGGGTGAGGAGACATGAGAAGAAACTGGGTCCAGAGCAGGTGTCCTGAATCAATTTGGTCCAGTGGTTTGTTCCTGGTGTGGCCCGTGGTTCTAGCTAAAAAATTGCTCAGTTGGCCTCTCAGCATCTCAGACACCTGCCCTCTTCCCAAAGCTGCTTTGAGCAATGTTAGTCTGGTATTTTGAGGCTCCCAAATAGGGACATTGTGTCTGTGAAAAACCTCAGAGATCTCCAAGCAGACCTCCAAGTGCTCTTTCTTTTCTTGTTAATTTTATATAAGAAGGAAGGAAAAAAATCAACACAATCCATGTAAAACACATCTTTGGGGAAACAAAGAAAAACGTGCCTTAGAAGTTCTAGGTAGGAAACTTCTTCTAAATGCCAACTCAAGGCCTTCCTGGAGCAAGTGACTCCCCCACCCCCTGAGAATGATGTTCTGGTAGCAAGTGAAAAAAGAGGGCAACTAACAGTGTCTGGCATGTTCATTAAAATCTCCAGCTATCGTTGTGAGTTTGTCAATTCATTCCCCTGTGTAATTGGGTCCATTTTTGTTTTGATACTTCAGGCTGTGTTTCAAAGGTATATGGATTCACCACTTTCACATCTTCATGTTGGAGTGTGGCTGTGATCATTAATTAATAACTTCCTTTATCCTATTAGTGCTCTTCTTCTATTCTGTTTTTTGATATGAACTTTGCTATGTCACTTTTCTTTGAATTAGTGATGGTCTTTCTGGATTATTAAAGTTTTGGTGTGTTTCTTGCAACATCAATGGGCTCAATTTTCTTTTTCATCCAATTTCAGAGTCTTTATTTAGAAATAGATGAGTTTATTTACATTTATTGGATGGCTAATACTTTTGGATTCATTCTACCACCTACTTTTTTGTTTTCTATTTACCATGACTTTTCCCTCTTATCCTTTTGTTCTTTTTTCCTGCCTTCTATTGTATCAAGTCTTCTTTTCTGCTATAATTTTTGAGGTTAAATATTTAGTCTCCATTCTTTTTGTAGTTATGACATTTTTGACATGTATTCATAAATTTATATTTTAAATAAAGCAACAAGCTAATAAATATGTTTGTCTTAATTCTCAAAAAGGCAAGGACATCTAAGCCCCTTCCATCCTTCCCCTTCCATGTGTTATTAAGTATTAACATTTCATCATGTTTTAAACTTTCCCTCCAGAGTGAGTTATGATTAAAAGTTTAAGAGCCAATTTTATGTGAATCTACCAGCAGACTGTTTTGTGGATTCACGTCTCTTCTTGATAAAGTACATCCTTTAGTAGTTCTTTGAGCAAGGATTCAGTGAGTAGTCAAATCTCTTAAGATTTTATTCATTTGAAATGTATTAATTTACCCTCCCTCTTGAATGATGGACTTGCTAGTTACAAAAGTTTAAGTTTTCAATTATCTTTCTTATCCCTTTGAAGATATCATTGTGTTGCTTTCTGACATTTGTAATTGCTAATGAGGAATCTGATTGTGACTTTCTTCAAAAATTTTTTTCACTAGTTTTTTTCTTCAGTAAGTTTTAAAACTTCTTTTCCTTGGCTTTCCATAACTTCATCTGTGTTATTCTGCTTGTTAGTTTGTTTCCCTTGGAATTTGGCACAGCTTTTGATATAAGGAGTCCTGTCCTGAGTTCTAGAATCTCAGCTATTTTCTACTTGACCCCCGCTCCTCCTGTTTATCTCTGTTTTCACCTTCTAGAATTCCCATAGATTAATACTGGGGCTTCTATTTCTATCCTCCACATCTTTTATTTTTATTTCTGTATTTTATATCTCTTATCACAAATGTGTTCTGTTTTAGATGATTTCTTCAGCTATACCTTCCAGTTAATCAATTCTCTCTTCAGTTTCATGTAAGCTATTGCTCAACCTGTCTGTGAAAGATTATTGTTTCAGTGGCCACAAGTTCTCTTTCTAGAATTTCTATTTGGCTAATTTTTAAGTCCATTGTTCTTTTCCTTTTTATGTTCTATTATATTCTATTCCTTCCTTTGTTTAAAAGTTATTTCCTGATTGCTGTTATCCATGGTTCTTTTGTATATTTTTCTCACATTTATTGTGCAGTTAGTTAACATTGTTGTACCAGTGTTTGATATGAATTCCTTATCTGCCTCGTAATTTTTGTCTGTGAGCTCATCTTCAATAGGAATACCTTTTGCAAAGGTCTCACAGGTACCCTGAGTTGCTAAGGGCTTCCTATGGGAGTGTTTCCCCATTGCCTCTGAAACTGTTCCAGAACTGGAATAGTTTTCTGTTAGAGATCTTGACCCTGTATAGGTAAAGAATTCTAGCCACATATCAACACTCAGCAGAAGTTATGGCTTCCAGTTTCTAACAATCGATTTAATTTTCACCAACAGCCCAGGGCCAGAGACCTGCTTCCTGATTGTATCATAGGTCATATTCAGAGTTTTCCTAGTCTCAATTCATATACAAAATTACAATTTTTTTTTTTTGTGGCTCCAGGTTTCTTGGAGTAGCCTAGTATCAGGAGTTCCTAAAACTTTGTCCCTAATCCGTAACATCGCAACCCCACCTCCTATAATGTATTTCCAGTTTAGTTACTTATGTGCCATACAATTTTGTCTCTCACTCAGTGAAGTAGATTTTCTATTTTTTTCTGGTACCTGGCAGCTTTTTTACTTGCTTTCAGCCCCTAAACATGTTTTAAGAATAAATCTATGGGGCCGGGCGCGGTGGCTCATGCCTATAATCCCAGCACTTTGGGAGGCCGAGGCAGGCGGATCACAAGGTCAGGAGATCGAGACCATCCTGGCTAACATGGTGAAACCCCGTCTCTACTAAAAGAAATACAAAAAAATTAGCCGGGCGTGGGGGCAGGCACCTGTAGTCCCAGCTATTTGGGAGGGCGAGGCAGGAGAATGGCGTGAACCCGGGAGGCAGAGCTTGCAGTGAGCCGAGATCATGCCACTGCACTCCAGCCTGGGCGACAGAGCGAGACTCCGTCTCAAAAAAAAAAAAAAAAAAAAAAAAAAGGATAAATCTATGGAGTCATGAGAGACGCTTCGTGCAGCAGTTTATTCTGTCATCTTGAGTTTGAATCCCAAGAACAATGTTTTTACTTAGAGCTCATGTTTATCTGGGTTGCTTTTCAGAGGATATAAGGGGAACTTAAAAACCTCCTCGAATTACTTTTTAGGGCTGCGCTATTGGTAGCTTAGTGAGACAGAACAGATCAGAGAAGGAAACAATCAATATATCAGGCTATTTTTCCTGTTCTCTTTATTGTTCTTATAAAAAGTGATTTTAGGGGCAAATATCCACTGAAGATATTGTGAAGAAACCGCTCAGAAATTCTGTATTTTATGCTTCTTAAAATGTATCTTAAAGTTTACGTGCTTAATGAGCTTGAATTTTATACTTTCGTAACTCCAAGCTTTAAAAAGAAGAACATAGAAATGATTTGATGTTTACTGGGTGTATATTTTACTAATATACTGGGAATGACTGGGTGTATATTTTACTAATACAACACAAAGCTAAACTTCTGAACAGAAGAAGAGACAACATGGATCAGTTATAACAATAATTTTTTTTTTTTTTTTTTTGAGACTAAGTCTTGCTCAGTCACCCAGGATGGAGTGCAGTGGTGGGATCTCGGCTCACTGCAAGCTCCGCCTCCCGGGTTCACGCCATTCTCCTGCCTCAGCCTCCCGAGTAGCTGGGACCCACAGGTGCTCGCCACCACACCCAGCTAATTTTTTATATTTTTAGTAGAGACGGGGTTTCACCATGTTGGCCAGGATGGTCTCGATCTCCTGACCTTGTGATCCTCCCGCCTCGGCCTCTCAAAGTGCTGGGATTACAGGCATGAGCCACCGTGCCCAGCCCACAATAATAACTTTTAAAAGATTACAAGAAAAGAAAGGGAAAAGGCTAGAATAAACCCTATGGTGTTGGATTTATGAAGGTATCAGTATAAACTCGCGTTTTTTAAATATAAATCTAGAGGGATAAATATCAATGTGAATATGCATGGATTAGTATACATGCATTTACTTCTAGCTGTGTTTGCTTAAATGGCCTGAAAGCATTGACACCTCTGTGGCAATGAATACATCTAGTGTCTAGATCTTGGTTTCAAAATACCACTCTTCAATAAAAAGAACCAAGAATCCATGGAGAAGTGGCTGATTCCAGAGCTGGGGCAGGGAATATACAATAAAAAGTGCCTGGAGTGTCTTGAAATGCCAAAAAATAAGGAAATGCTCAAAAAAGGATGAGATTTCTCAAAAGCACACTGGAACTCCTTCAAGGAGCAACCAATGACCAAAGAGGAAACAATTTGAGCAACAAAATTATAACCCACAGGATAAAGTCGATATCCAGAAACCTATACTGATAAATACATAATTAAAGGAATAAATATTAGAGAAAGAAGAGACAGCTCTTCCTTAAAGAATTCCAATTAGTCAAGGAATAATGAAACAGAAAAACACTCTTTGTGTTTTTTTTTTTTCTTAATTGGTATGTTCATTAAAAACATAGACTAGGCCAGGCGTGGTGGCTCACGCATGTAATCCCAGCACTTTGGGAGGCCGAGGTGGGCAGATCACAAGGTCAAGAGATTGAGACCATCCTGGCCAACATGATGAAACCCTGTCTCTACTAAAAATACAAAAATTAGCCAGGTGTGGTGGCATACACCTGTACTGAGGCAGGAGAATCAGTTGAACCCAGGAGGCGGAAGTTCCAGTGAGCCAAGATCCGAGATCACGCCACTGCACTCCAGCCTGGGCAACAGAGTGAGACTCTGTTAAAAAACAAAACAAAACAAAACAAAACAAAAAACATAGACTAATAATCCTGTGTTTAAATAGCATTGTGGTTGTGTGCTGACTTCCATAAAACACGACTGGTTGTAAGGGACTCCACAAATACACTTCGTACAGAAGTAAAAAGGTAAACAGAAATGTCTGACAAAACAGTGCCATTTCACAGTTCTGCCAGCCGTGGCAGGGCTGCTATGGGGCATCCAGGACTGTGGGGGTCTGGAGGAGGGGACATGAGGTGAGAGGTATCCTGGCCGAGGGCAGGCGGCAGTTGGGGCTCTCCCTCCAGACCTACCTCAGAGGGAGCTGAGCGTGCAGGCGCTCTAGGGCAGGCCTCGGACAGAGTCAAGGCCCAGAGAATAAAGGTAGCTAATCTCATAATATTTTTATCAGAATGTTCTGGTGATAAAAATAAAACTTGTTTTCTTTTTAAAAAAAAAGTGCCATTTCAGACATAGTTCCCTTAATTATTATTAATACATGCTAGAAAATGGAGTTTGCCATTATTTACAATTATACCAACATTGACAGAGGCCAAATGTCACAAGCACAACAGCACACCCTGACCACAAGATGTCTTTTCATACTTCTCAATAGTTTCATATTTTAGCTATAATTAGTTTTATATTTTGGCTGAGAACAAGTTTAGCTGAGCCAAACTTGTTCTTAAGAAGCAGAATTTTTATACCCAACCATTAAAGAGTCTCTTACAGTTTTCTGGGCCTATTTGCTTGCAGAGAGTTGTAGAAACTGTAACCAGGTTCTGCATATTATACATTCACATATGATACTCAATATTCATATGCTGTGTAATTTCTTTAAGATAAAAGGAATGATTTGCAGCAGGGCCACGTAGATGAGGAAGTTCCATATGGAGGAGATCACATCCTCACACAACTTCCATTTCATCTCCTCCATATCCAGCTTCTGCGCAAAGCCCTGGATCTGAAACATTGTGGCTCTGACTCACCAGCCTTCAGCTGCCGCTGAAAATCACTCTTAGAACACCACAGTAATTGTTGCAGACATGATCTGCTGATGGATGTCAACAAGATTGAGCCAAAGTTTCAGGGTAAATAGGATATTTTCATAGTCTCAAAGTATCTCCCCCCACCCCCGATTATTATTAATTACAAAGGGAAAGATAGAAACTTTAGAATGGAGAAGTCCAGCAGACCTGACCTTAGCGACGTTGGCAAAGTTAATACCAGTAATGAGACATATTGATGTCACGCACCCTTAGATATGATGGACTAAGCAGAGTGCATTGCTTCTGTAATATTCTTTTCAGAAATGCATAACCTCCATCTAATGAGGAGAAACCATAAGATGAACTCAAATTAAGAGGAAAAAACCTACAATTCTGCAAAATCGCCAAGGTTATAAGAGACAAGGAAAGACTGAAGAGCCATCTAAGGCTGGAGGAGACCAAGGAGGCAAGACCAAGTGCAAGGTGAAATCTTGGATTGGATCCTGGACCAGAAAAAAAAAGGCATTAGCTGGAAAACTGGGAGAATATGAATAATGACTATAGTTTAGTATTGTGTTGTATTAATGTTAATTTCATAGTTTTGGTCCCTGAACTCTGGGTACAGAGACATTAATGTTAGGGCAGTCTGGGTGAATGGTGTACAGGAATTCTAAGAAATATTTTTAAAACTTTTCTGTAAGTCTAAAATTATTTCAAACTAAAAAGGTTGTTTTATGTTGGGAACATTCTAAATCTTGACTCCTAGCTATTTTGAAATATAGAGTTGGCCCTTGAACAAGTGTTGAATTGTGAAGGTCCACTTGTAAGTAGATGTTATTCCACTTCAGCCACCCCTGAGACAGCAAGACCAACCCCTCCTTATCCTCCTCCTCCTTATTGTACTCAGTGTGAAGATGACAAGGTCAAGACCTTTCTGATAATCCATTTCCTCTTAATAAATATTCAATATATTTTTTCTTCCATATGATTTTCTTTGTTTTAGAGGCAGGGTCTTACTCTGTTGCCCAGACTTGAGGGCAGTGGTGTGATCATAGCTCACTGCAGCCTCAAACTTCTGGCCTCAAGTGATCCTCTCACCTCAGCCTCTCAAGTAGCTAGAACTACAGGTGCATGCCACCACATCCAGCTAATTTAGTCCATTTTTTGTAGAACTGGGGTCTTGCTATGTTGCCCAGGCTGGCCTCAAACTCTTGGGCTCAAGTGATCCTCCCATCTCAGCTTCCTAAGGTGTTGGGATTAAAGGCATGAGTCACTGTGCCCCACCCTTATCATTTTCTTAATAACATTTTCTTTTTTCTAGCTCACTTTATTGTAAGAATACAGTATATAATACATAGAAGAAATATGTGTTAACTGACTATTTACATTATCAATAAAACTTCTGGTGAACAGTAGGCTATTAGTAGGTAAGTTTCAGGGAAGTCAAAAGTTATACACAGATTTTCAACTGCACGAGGGGGTTGGCCCTCCCCCTACTCCCTTGTCCAAAGGTCAACTGTACTATAAATTCTTGTTACCTATAGTCACCCTACTGTGCTCTCAAACCCTAGAACCTATTCCTTCTAACTGTATTTTGCACCCAATGTTCCCAACACAAACACGATAAATGTTTGAGGTGATGAATATGCCAATTACCCATTACACATTGTATGCATGTATCAAAAAAAACCTCATCTACCCCATGAATACATGCTACTATTATGCATCAATTTCAAAAACATTTTTTTAAGGGAGGCAGAGTTTGTGGTTGTGAGGAAACTTCTGGTAGTGCCAAAGCTAACCATGGGGGTTTAGGCTGCTGGTGGGAGGATGCAGTGGCTGTGGGCTTCTCCTGCAGCTAGCTGCGCAGGCAGAGGGACGGCTCCTTCCTCCAGCTGGGGAACAATGGTGAGGAGTTATAAAGAGAAGAGCACTCATTAATACAGGATGAGTTAAAGAGCTGTGGGATTGAAAAGACTCATTTGAGGCATTAAAACTGAACATGAAAATGTGATGCATGATGAAGCTTCTGCAAATCCCACAATCTCCAAAAGGCCAGGTGGGGAGTGGGAGAGCAGAGAACCAGGGGAGAAACAAAAGGGGAGGAGCACATTTAGGAACATTGAAGGCTAAGTAATTAGAAAGAGCTCTTCAAGCCTGGGGAAAGGAAAAGGGGCCAAAGGATACTTTGAGAAAATATGATTCAGCTCATCAGTCATTACTAAATTATAGATGATCAGGTAGAGATTTGTAAGGTAACTTTCTATTTTAGTGTTCAAATATTTTAAATCTTGCTCTAAATTGAATATTACATTTAAAAATTTTTTAAATTTTATTTATAGACATTTTTAAAATGTCTATAGATAGCTGGTGCTCCTTCTAACCTCAGCAAAATAGGGACCCTCCCCGCATGATGGACAGAGGGACCCAAAAGAAAACAATCAAAGAACTCAAAAGGAGAGCCTCAATTCACAGAAATGGCGTGTCTTTTTTCTCTGGAATAAAATAAGTAATTTCATGGGCCCATGAAATGCAGGCAGGCTTCTGATGATTGTGAAATGGAATCTTATGCAAAAAAAAAACAAATAGCCTTTCCTTGCAGCCAGCCAGTGTTTAGGCAGCACCTGCCACACACCCAGCACTGGGACAGCTGCCCTGGAGAATACGCAGATGGTGAGTTTTGCTCACCAGAAATAATGAATAAGAATTTCTTGGAGAAAAGCTTTCAGTGCTATTGAAGGCCTGCACACCCCAGGGAGCTTCCACCACAGAGCCAGCAGCAGAGCCCTGAAGGTCCCCGCCAGTAGGGGAGAGATAGACGGTGAGATGGAAGGGAAGCAGGAAGGGAATCAGGAGAGCAGGGAGGCAGTGGGAAATCATGGGAAAGGGAAGAGGGAGAGATGCAGGGGCTGTCCCAGCCCCGGTGTGGAACTTTGGAGGAGAGTAACATCCAGAGAAGGTTCTGAGATGCTTATTTGGTGGCACACTATGCAAACCCCTTGGGTGAGGACCTCACTTTTTAAAAAGCCTACAGCACAGTTCTTCACTATTCCTCTGGGCTTATGTTCCTTTGAATTCCACTTCATGCAGAGATTGGACCTGAGGGGAACTTGCAATTCAGTGAAGTTACAAATAACAGCCTTGAAGTTCCATCCAAATGGAATATCCTATGATCTTTGATTATTTCTAGACAACAAAGCCAGGGCCACAGAAGCAGATAAAATAAAGAATCAAGACCTGTATCCGAACACTTAGAACCCCTACATTCTGCTCTGGAAAGAGAGGGGAAGTACTGAGTGCTCTGAATTTGTCCTGTCTCCCATTGCCACACAGGACACCATCATCCTCCCACTTCACGCTTTGCTGTTTTCATGACTAGACATCAGTTTTTTCTTTGACTTGGCCATGAGCAGGGGATGATGGAAATATGAACTGAGCCTTTCAGGTGTTAATTAATTTCTTTTAGAGAGCCTGAATTC
This sequence comes from Pan paniscus, assembly GCF_029289425.2. Taxonomy (NCBI): domain Eukaryota; kingdom Metazoa; phylum Chordata; class Mammalia; order Primates; family Hominidae; genus Pan; species Pan paniscus. Next base: position 18,329,592 of record NC_073254.2, read on the forward strand.
CTCCCCTCAGAGCCCCTCCTCTTTCCCTTCTCTGGTCTAGTGATGCTCAGTAGGGACTAGGGCTTGTCTTCCTACACCCCTGTCTACTAGGCACCAGCACTCTAACAAAAAAATATTTTAAGCCCTTCTCAGACTGCTAAACATGAGAGACAAATCTTACCACATTTTGTATTTTTGGCCCTTTTCCCTTAATTTAGCAATGAGTTCACACCCCCCTACTGCAGTTGAATGTTGAGTCATCCATTCCACTCATGCCCTTTTCCCAGACTTCATAAGACTCATGCTGCAGAGAGGCTTCCGTGGAGCCAGGGCAGGCCTAGGTGATTCTACAAACCTTCCCAGCAGTTACTGAGATGATGTGAGAGACATGCTGGAAACATTTAAGGCCATAGAGCATGTAAGGCCTTCTACACTGTCCCAATATACCTTTCTAGTCTTTAATTTTCCCCACTGACAGAGCAGGAGCATCGCCATCTTAGACAAGCACCACCATTTTAAAGTTACCCTTGATCAAAAACCACCTAAATCCAAAATGCATCAGCCTAATGGCTAAGGTCAGCATGACCATAAACCACAAATGACATCTCTGACCAGAAACATTCCAACCCTAAGATTAAACCCCTCCCTGACCAGAGACATGCCAGCCCTGAGATAATCTCCCCCCTGCCGGAGAGACGTCAGCCCCAAGATAACCTCGCCTCCGACCAGAGACATTCCAACCCCACAATAAACTTCTCCACACAGAAATATTCCAAGCCTGTGATAAGCTCTTTCACCCTAAAACCAATAAATACTCCTACTCTGTAAGAGAGTGCTCCTGACCAAAATCAGCCAGATGCCCCTCTCAAGTTTATTCTCCAAAATAAACCTGTCTTTGACTGTTGAGCCGCTTTTCCTGTTTCTTTTCTCTTTCTTTAACTCTTACACCCATTATTCGAATATTCTAATCAGATCTATCAATCAAAGCAAATACTACTTGCCAAGAATTGAGCTACATGCTAAGGTTACAGTGGAGCAAAAACAACAAAGTCCCTTTCTTCTTGAAGCTTATAGTCTATTGGATAAATACATATTAAATATTTAACTGCAAAAACAATATATTTCAGCCATTAAAAGTGCTGTAAGAACTGTAATATAATTTAAAAGTATATATATAGCCTTTGTCCTTAGTTGGTACAGAGCTTCAAAAACCCTTGGAGTTTTGTGAATGATACGAATGTCTTTGTGATGCTAATGAGGTGATGCCCAGTGGGCCCCTACATAGCCTCAGTATGGGGGCTGGCCACCAGTAAGACTAACCATGTGATTATAGGGTTGCACTTCCAGCTGCCCAACCTCCAGGGAATGGAGGCCTCAAGATTGAATTCAACTATGTGGCCAATTATTCAATCTATCATGCTTACATCATGAAACACCAATAAAAACTCTAGACACCAAAGCTCATTGGAACTTTCTGGTTGAAGATGGTATTGAATAAATGGACTTGCTGCCTGACACACATGGAAGCCAATACTGTGGCACTAGCTTTTGAGAAAAGAAAGGCTTTATTGCAAGACCAGCCAGCAAGGAGACAGGAGATGCAGTTCATATCTATCTGACTGATTTGGGATCTGGGGCAAGTTCTAAGGGTTGGGAGGGCAAGAGAAAGGATTTAGGAATGTTGACTTGGCAGAGTCTGATGGGAGAACTTCAAACAAACCATTTACAGTACGGATTTTAGTCCCAGATCTTCTGGGCCAACAGATCCCTTTTGAAAGAATTCCAGCATTCAGGTTCCAGTCATTTCCCAGTCTTTTGGTTCCCCAGAGACTAATCCTTGTACCAGGTGTTGTTAAAGGTCAAACCTTTTTCTAATGCACATGCCTGGCCTACGTGACTTGAAGTTTTCACTCCGTTATGCCTACAAGGTGACTTGGCGTCCTGTTATCAACAGAATAGGCCTACTTTGGGCTGGTCCTATGGTCACAAACACAGTAACGTGCTGGGAGGAAGAAGCACCTGGATTCCATGAGGAGAGGGCTTGGGTGCTCTATGTCCTCCCCACCCCATCCTATGCATCTTTATTTGGCTGCTCCTCATCAGTATCCTTTTGTAACAAAACTGTAATTATAAGCACAGAGCTTTCCTGATTTCTGTGAGTCACTCTAGTGAACTGTTGAGACTGACTTGGGGATTGTGGGAACCCCTGAATTTGTAGCCAAGTCAGGTAGAAGTGCAAGTGGCCTGGGACCCCCAAAGTGTACCTGTCATCTGAAATGGGTACAGTCTTATTGGGGCTGTGCCCTTTAATTTGGGGGCTCTGCACTAACTTTAGATAGTATCAGAATTGAACTAATTGTGGAACACCCAGCTGGTGTCAGAGCATTGGTGCCAAAATGTAAGCACATTTAACAAGGGGGCTGTCCAGATGGAGGGATCAGGGAAGGCTTGAGGAGTGGCATTTAGGCTGAGACCCACTGATGAGCTTGAGAGGCTGGGGAATACATCTCTCTTCCATCCCCTTCACGCCTCTTCATTCCTGGTCTTGCACTTGGAATTCCCCTTGTCTCAGTCTACCTAACTTCTACCCATCCCTCCAGATCCAGCTTAAACCCACATCCCTCAGCCTTCCCAGCTGAGGTTGAGCCCCAGGGTTCCCATCCTCACTTCCGCTACCACGCCTTTTTTGTCTGCTTCACCCACTTTGTAACCCATGGATTGTTATTTTGCTGTATCCGTTTCGTCCAAAAAGTAAGCAACTTGGATTCAAAGTCCATGACTTCCACACAGTAATAATGAAGTTACAGTCACACACAAAGCTAGCAGCTACCATGTGGCTTAACTTGCAGCAGGTCCTATCCTACACCCTTCCCATGGGTTGCCTCCTCTAACCCCTGCGATAAATTTATGAGGTAGACATTACTATTCCAATTTCAGAGGTAAGGAAACTGAGGCCAGGAGAGGCTAAATAACACACTTCCATAGCTAGGGGAGAGAAAAGCTTCAATACTAGGGGCCTATTCATATTGTTTATGAGATGAGGAGCTCTGCAGTTGTAAGCAGAGCTAACCCCTCTTTTTATCATTTTTGCAGCACTTTTCTGGATGAACAAAGTTGCATGAAGGCAGTCCATGAAAATCTAAAACTTTTCTTTCCAGGTAACAGGTAACAAGAAAAGGAGCTGTGAAATGTCAGCCCTTCTTCTGAGGGCCTTTGCGCAGGTGCAAGTCAGCATGCACTGCACCCAGGGACAGGGGTGAGGCACCTACACCCAGGTGCTAATGCCTTTCTTCATTGGCCACTCCTCATTCAACAACTGTGCATGAAGTGCCTTTTGGATGCTAGGGACAGGAGGCCCGAGCTGAATACAACACAGCCTCTGCTGTTAAGGAGCTAGCAGTCCTTAGAGAGAATGACGAGTAATGAGAGATTACAAATCCAGTGACAATCCCTTCAGGACAGCATGATGCCCATGCAATGCCTTTGTGCAAATCAGGAAAAGGCACCCCCTCTGAGTGGACCCAGAGCTTGACAAGCAGGACTCTCGGAGTGAAGAGGTGTCTCCCAACCCCTGCCCCCAGGGGAGCACAGGGCTGACTGTCAGCTTCCTCAGCCCCCTTAGTCCCCACCTGCAGAGCACTGGTTTGGCAGAAGTGAGGGAGGTACCCGTACCCCAACCTAGATTGGCCAAGATGGTCTGAGAGGGATAAGAGAGTGAGGAAGTTAAGAATGGAGCCCTGGAATCGGAGTCAGACTCAGGCTCAAATCCTTCCACCTACATGATCTCAAGCAAGCAAATTTACCATTGAGCCCAATTTCTTCATTTAAAAATGAAAGAGTTGAAGAAGGTGATGATGTTGATGCTACCCAACTCATGGGTTATTCTGAAGATTAAATGAGAAAATGTGTGTATAGTTCTCACCACAGAGTATGCTCTTAATAAACATTAGTTGTTGTTTTTAAAGAGCTGAGACCTGAAGGATCAATAACACAGGAAGCATGCATGGGGAGAGAATGGGGCTCAAGTGTAAAGGGAATCTGAGCTGCTAAGGTGGGCCCCCTTCCTGGCCCTGCCATTAGCCACAGCTTTCCCTGACTAACTTCTGCAAGTTCCTCCGGTGTACCCCAGGCCCTTCCAGTGTTACAATAGGTAGCTAGCCAGGCATGAGCAAGGCAGGAGAGGGCTCCCCAACACCCGCCCACCAGAAATGTCAGGGGACCATCAGGTGATGGCTTGGCAGTTGCCACACTGCCTCTCTAAAAATGAGAACTGACAGCACCAGGGAAAGGCAATTTCCTGATGGCCCACAGCTGTCACACTAAGGTGATAATTGGTTGCAGGCACCAGGGAAAGGCAATTTCCAAGTATATAAAAAAACTTGAGATTGGGAATCAGACGCTTCCAATAAAATCTCATGAATCCAGCGAGTGAGCTAGGACATGTGCATTAAGAGACGTGATCTTCAGGGGCATTCCACCAGATGGGTAAGAAAGTCTCAGATGAGCATGTGTACAACTCTAGTCAACACACTGGGCATGCTCACCTCCCAAGCATAAAGAGGGCACCGCGTGCAGGCAGCCCACGCTAAAAGAAAAATGAAGGGAAAGGGTCGCAAGATGCCGGAAAGGGGCTAGCATATATAGTCCCAGGATTAAGGTTAAATGGGGCACTTGACTTCCAAGTCGCCCGCTTGGGTCTCTTCCAAGTGTACTTTTCTTTCTTTCCTGCTCTAAAGCTTTTAAATAAACTTCCACTCTGCTCTGAAACTTGCTTTGGTCTCTTTTTTCTGCGTTATGCCCCTCAGTGAAATTCTTTTTTCTCAGGAGGCGAGAGTTGAGGCTGCTGCAGACCCATATGGATTCTCCACAAGTAACTTGGATATTCGCCACCCCAGCACCAGGAAGGGACCTGCTATCTTGCCTTCCAAGGATTTCTGCAAGGCTGATCCATCTTCCTCCCAATTCCAGGCATAAAGATGTTCCATGCATTCTTAAGCTCTGCAATACCTGAGGATTGAACTCAGCCAGCCCCACTGTGAGAGGCCAGGGGAGCAGAGCGGGGGGCAGCTGGGCAGAGACAGCTCACTTCTACTTCTTCCTCTTGGCCACCAGTCTCCTCCTACTTTAGAGCAGTAAGAACTCCTTCCAGGCTCCTTCCACTGCATTTTTCTGAATTAAAATTCAGAAAAACACTCTGATACATCTGCTGAGTGTGTGTGCTTGTGTGTGTGTGTGTCTCTGTGTGCGCATCTGTGACTACGTGTTTCTAGGAGTGTACTTGCATGTGCCTATCTTGTGTATATCTGTGTGTGTGTACATCTGTGTCAGTGTTTGTGCATATCTGTGTGTCTTCGTATGTGTGTCTGTGTGTCTGAGTGTGTCTCTGTGTGTGTACATAGAAAGTACAGGGTCAGAAATGAGGCAGGAGTCACTTATTTAAACACATATTTTTCTCCATCGATCCCAGGGTTAGTCCCTGGAGAGAGAGCACAGAGTGCACAGGGTTTGCAGGGAGGAAGCAGGTGACTGAGTGGACCTGCAGCCCAGGGGCTCCTTGGCCCTTCAGATCAGGGTCTTCCTGTTCCTTGTTTCTCCTTCCACCTACATTGTCACGGAAACAGAAACCCAAGCAGTGTATGCCTTTCAGATCAAGGGAATGTGGGTTTGGAAATACTTATGGAACTGTTGGTTAAAAACTCAGTTTCATTGTAATACAACAATCCATAAATTCCCAGTGAAGAAAAATCTGCTCTATTATGATTTACGAGGCCACCTGGCCCCCACATCCACAACCAGCCCTGTGGCAGGCTTCTGCTGGGATTCTGCTGTGACCATCTTTTCCCTTTATGAAACGCAGTGGGCTGACTAGTTTTCTGGGAGTAAACATATAGGCCATGTATCAACCCTACAGTTCACTTAAAACACCTGAGAGCCAATTCACCTTCCTGCAGACTTGCAGATTCCTTGAGTACGTATTACACGATCAGGCCCCGTGCTAGATTCAGGAGAACAGCCATGAACCCAAACAGATACAGAACTGATATAATCACATTTAGGTCCAACAGGTAAGCTGACAAGGGACAAAACAATAGAGATATAATTTCACATGTGGTCAACACCATGAGGGAAAATAGTCTACTCTGAGGAAAAGGAAAGAGGACCTGCCTGACCCTGTGCTGACAGGGAAGATGATATCATCTGGACGTGTGACCCCATCCAAATCTCATTGTGTCCAGAGATGTGTCCAGAGTTGGTTCCTTCTGGTGGGTTCGTGGTCTCGCTGACTTCAAGAATGAAGCCCCGGACCTTCACAGTGAGTGTTACAGCTCTTAAGTTGGCACAGACCCAAAGAGTGAGCAGCAGCAAGATTTACTGTGAAGAGTGAAAGCACAAAGCTTCCACAGCATGGAAAGGTACCTGAGCAGGTTGCCCTTGGGGGCTGGGGGTGACCAGCTTTTATTCCCTTATTTGTCCCCACCCATGTCCTGCTGATTGGTCCATTTTACAAACCTCTAGCTAGCCACAGAGCACTGATTGGTGTGTCTAGCTACAGAGTGCTGACTGGTGCATTTTACAATCCTCTTGTAAGACAAAAAGTTCTCCAAGTCCCCACCCAACCCAGAAGTCCAGCTGGCTTCACCTCTCATCATGTTGAAATGTAATCTCCAATGTTGGAGGTGGGGCCTGGTGGGAGGTGACTGGATCATGGGGGCAGTTTCTCACGAATGGTTTAGCACCATCCTCTTGGTGCTGTCCCCACAGTAGAGGGTGAGTTCTTGTGAGATCTGGTCATTTGAAAGTGTCTGGCACTGCCCCCTCACTCTCTTGCTCCTGCTTTCATCATGTGACATGCCTGCTCCCCCTTTGCCTTCCACCAGAAGTAAAAGCTCCCGGAGGCCTCCCCAGAAGCAGATGCTGCCACGCTTCCTGTACAGCCTGCAGAACTGTAGGCCAATTAAACCTCTCTTCCTTATTACCAAGTATAAAATACTTCTTTATAGCGATGAAAGAACTAACTAATACAGAAGACTTCTCTGAAGATGTGAAGGATGAGGAGTCAGGGAGGCCCCATGATGCAGCGAGGGGAAGGGACAGTTTAAGTAGAGGAAATGTTTCGTGCCAAGTCCCTGAGGTAGAACAGAGCTTGGCGTCTCTGAAGAACTAAGAGGTCAGAGGAGTTGGAGAAAGAAGGAAAGAAGTGATGTTGGAGAAGCCAGTAGGAGCCCAGTGAGGCTGGACAAGGCTGGCCAGGTAGAGGAGTTTGGATTTCACTGCAAATACAGTGGGAAGTGATTATAGGATTTTCAGCAGGAGAATGACCTGATTCAGTTTTGGGTTTAGAAGATAACTGTAGGTACTGCTTGGAGAATGGCTTGAAGAAGAGCAAGAGAGGAAAGCTTGGTGAGGCAGTCACTAATTGTCCAGAAAAGAGATGGCAGTGACCGGACGAGGAGGTGGCAGGTGGCAGTGGGGATGGAGAAGTACATGGACGTGAGATTTGGTTTGGAGGTAGAATCCACAGGATATCCTGATGGCACGGATGGAAGGGAGAAAGAGGAGAGAGTGTGAAGAAGGGTTCCCAAGGTTCTGGATGGAGAAAATTGGTAGATAAAGGTGCTGTTTGCCAAGATGGATCACTAGGGAGGAGTGGGTCTAGAGAAGGAAAGAAAAGAAGAGATAAGCTATTTTGGACGTGCTAAGCCAGATGACATGGAATCAAGGGAAGGATGTGTTAAGCCAGATGGCGTGGAATCAAGGGTGGTGGTGGTAAACATGTCATCCGATAGATGAAGAGGTTGATGAGAATGAGAGAGGAAGCAGCAAAGGGAGTGAAATTCTTTTGAGACTGAGGAGGGATGGATCAGGAGCTCCCTGTAGGGGGATTGTGGCAGAGAAATCCTAGCCCAGGAAGAATGAGGGAGCAGATGAGAATAGATGAATGTAGGTCCATGGGTTTGGTAGCAGGAGCTCCCACCTGAGGGCCTCTATTTTTCCAACGGAGTATGAAGCAAGGTCATCCACTGAGAATAAATGTGGAAAGGTGGAGGTTTGGAAAACATGAAGAAAGTAAGAATCCTTTTTGGAGAGTGGAAAAGTCAGTCTACTAGAAAAAAAGTAAGATTGTAGGCCAGTGCTGAGTATTCATTTGTGTTAATAATTATGAATTTATAATGACTCGTCTTTCTTGTATTCTCCAGCAATATTCCACTGAATTAAGAGAACTGGTTGAGTTAATTCATAGGGAATGCTTAGAACTGTGTCTGGCTCCTAGCGATCATTTAACCTGTATTAGCTGTTCTTATTATCCTAACAGTAGCATCAGCAATAATAGTAGCAGTTACACATTAGTTCAGGCAGCAGAAGACAAATGGCTGGAACCCAAGTTTGTGTGATGAAAAGAGGGGCAAGAAAGTTGAGAATGCTTGCAAGAAAGCAATGATAATGATGACCATGGAAGAGAATGTAAGAGAATGTAAGAGGATTAATGGTAGAGAGAAATGAGTGAGATCAATGAATTGAAAGAACCTAATAAGTCAAAACATTTTGCACATGGAAAATCTGATCTTAAAATTTATAAGGAATTTCAAGAGACCCTAAATAACCAAAGCAATCTCAGGGGATAAAAACAGTCAAGGGGGATGTCTTGGACTTCCTGATTGCCTACTACAAATCTACAGTAGGCAAAACAATGAGGTACTGGCCTAAAGACCGACATACAAACCAATGGATTAGAATAGAGTGTCCCAAAATAAACGCTCGCACACACAGCAAAATGATTTGCAACAAGGGTACCAAATCATTCAATGGAAAGAGGGCAGACTTTTTACCAAATAATGCCAAGAAAACTGGATATTCATATGCCGAAGAATAAATTTGAACCCTTTCCTTACATGATATACAAAAATTAACTCAAAATGGATCAGAAACAAACATTAAAGCTAAAACTATTAAAAATCTATAGGAAAACATAAAAGAAAAGCTTCACAACACTGGCTTTGGCAATGATTTCTTGGGTATGATGACAAAAGTGCAAGTGACAGAAGGAAAAATAGATCACTGGGACTTAAACAAGATTAAAAACTTGTGCATCAAAGGACACAGTGAAAGGGCAACCCATGGAATGGGAGAAAAAACTGCCAACCAAAAATACGTAGAGCACTCTCACAATGCAACACAAAAAAACAAGCCACCCAATTCAAAAATGGGCAAAGGACTTGCATAGACATTTCTCCAAAGAAGACATCCCTCCAAAGACACACAAACGGCCAATAAACACATGAAAAGAAGCTCGGCTTCACTATCATTAGGGAAATGCAAATCAAAATGCAAGTCAAATCCATAATACGCTATCACTTTATACCCATTAGGGTGGCTATTATTTAAACACAAACAAACAAAAATGGAAAATAGCAAGTGCTGGCAAGGATGTGGAGAAATTGGATCCCTTGCAGATTACTAGTTGGAATGTAAAATGGTGCAGTTGCTGAGAAAAACAGTTTGGCAGTTCCTCAAAAGTTAAACAGAGTTATTACCATGTGATCCAGCAATTCCACTTCTGGGTATACACCTGAAAGAATTGAAAGGAGGGGCTCAAATACATACTTTGTTCCTAGCAGCATTATTCACAACAGCTGAAAAGTGGAAACCCAAGTATTCATCAGTGGAGGAGTAGCTAAACAAAATGTAATATATTCACACAATGGAATATGATTCAGCCTTAAAGAGGAAGGAAATCCTGTCACACACCACAACATGAGGGAAACTTGAGAATGTTATGCTGAACAAGCCAGTCCCCAGAGAGACAAATACCGTGTGATTCCACTCATATGAGGTACCCAGAGGAGTCAGACTCTCAGAGACAGAAAATAGTAGGGGGATTGCCAGGAGCTGTGGGAGGAGAATTGGGGGTTAGCGTTTAAGGGGTGCAGAGTTTTGGTTTGGGAAGATAGAAAAGTTCTGGAGATGGATGGTGGCAATTGTCGCACAACATTATAAATGTACTTAATTGCCACTGGACTGTACACTTAAAAATGGTTTAAATGATTAATTTTATCTATATGTTACCACAATTATATATACACATGTATATATGTGTATATATACTGTATATGTATACACAGACATATATACACTTGTATATATACAAGTGTATATATATACACAAATATATACATATACACTATATATACATATATACACTATATATACACATATATGCACACACACGCATAGAAACACATACACATATGCTTTTGATTGCAGTTAGAATCAGTGAGACACTGAGCTAGAAAGAGCAAGAGGTTGCAGCCAAAGAGTGGCAGGTTTGATTTTATTCCTTTATAGGTTGCACAGTTTCATATCATCAGAGTCCAGCTTGTGGCCGTGGGAGTGCGTGTCTGAGGCCAGCAGAAGGCAGTGTGTTTGGAGGGCTAGAGTACAAGGTGCTAAGGCTGCACCGTCAGCATGCCTGCAAGTGAGGGGGCACTGTGAGGAGCTATGAGACCCTGGATGATGGAATGGAGGTTGGAGGAGCTGGAGCCTGAGAGATACTGGTGCTTGTGCGGGAGAGAGCTTTTGATCTGCAAGTGGTAATGTGCAAATCTTGGAGGACATGGAAAATTAGCAGCCTCCCCTGGAAGCAGTGAAAGGAAAGTGGGGTCCCCGGAGAGAGCCAGGCTCTGCCAGGGTGAGGAGCTGATGTGGGGCATCAGAGCACTCAGAGGCCCCAGAGAGGCTGCTCCCGCCATCCAGGTGGGACATCTCCAAGGAGTCCACATTTGTCGGGAGCCTGGGCTCCCTCTCCTTGGCTCTGCTGATTTTCAATTTCATGCACTCATTGCTGGGATGAAAATTTATGCCAAAGGTCTGTTCATGAACACATTTCACAACAAGCGATCAAGAAGCAAACACAAAAGCAACCTCGGCAGAGCCATCATCAATTCAAGATCGACACAGCCTGGCCTTGGAGCCCAGGACCCCAGGGACAGGCCCTAATAATGCTTCTCCTCCTGGTCCAGAAGGTGTTAGAGAAGTCACTCCTGAAACCCACAGAGTGTAGCCGGAAAGTCAAGGGTAAGTCAGGACTGAAGAAACCCCTCTGCCCAGGCATGCATTAAATTAAATTGGGCAGAGCAGCAGGTCCTGTCTCTGCCAAACTCTGTCCACACGGGCTCCTGTTTTACTGGTGAACCCACATGCTGCACCCCTTGATTCATCATAATTAATCCATATGAATAATTAAGGCTCAGTTGAGACCTGTCTCTGAGAAATCCTATAGTCATGTGGCTTGTTCATGCAGTGTGAGGAAGGAACCAGTAATTTTTGGACAAAGGTAGGTACAGTGGAAAATGCACACCCTTGTAGCCGATCCCACCAAGAGCTGGTTGAGGCAGCAGCATCTGCCACCTACTTGTTTGCTCAATAACACAATTCCACCTCTTTATCATTCACAGGCCAGTCCTGGGCTATGTGGGGCTTCTGGCTTCCTGGATCCCAATTGCTGCAAAATCATCTAAATTCCACTCTTTTCAAGAAAAGCAAAGTTTGAGAGGGCTTTAATAAGGAGGAGGTGGACACTCAAAAGTCCTTGGACAGAAGAGAAGACCTATTATGAGCCAGCCAATATGGCACTTCACACTCATTGTTTGTTCTTTACAATGCACTTTTTTCTTTGACAGGGTCTCACACTGTCACCCAGATTGAAGTGCAGTGTGCAGTGGTGCAATCATAGCTCTGCATCCTTGACCTCCTGTGCTCAAGTAATCCTCCAGCCTCCTGAGTAGCTAGGACTACACGTGTATCACTGCCTTTGGATACTTTTCAAAAATGTTTTGTAGAGATGGGGGTCCCACTATGTTGCCCAGGTTGCTCTCAAACCCCTGGCCTCAAGCCATCCCCCAGCCCTGGCATCCCAAAATGCTGGGATTGCAGGCCTGAGCCACTGTGCCCAGCCTAACTCACTCTTCTTGAGCAATGTAGGGAAGCAGGTAATAAACTGAAGTGTCACATGCTTGGGCCAGATTCCTTCTTGCCTCAGGGCCTTTGCACATGCTGTTCTCTCTCTGGCTGCTCTTCCCTACATCCCACCCCCTCACTTATCCTCTTTCCACATTTCAGCACTCAGTGAAGTCACTCACGAAAGCCCCCTCAGACCTGCAGCCACATTGTGTTTCTCCATAGACATGCACTTACCTGGTCACAATCCCTGTTGTAACTAACCACTGCATTGCATGTCATTCCAGCTAAAACGTAAACCCCCTCAGCGTCAGGACCCTCGTCTGCCTTGTCTATAACCCCAGACCCCACGCAGAGTATCTGTCCTACACCTATTTGTGAGACCAGTGACTGAATGCAGGCAGGAAGGAAGGAGGATTTAAACCCACGTGTCTCCGACTTAAAGCCCAAATCCTTTTAATCACACCAAATTCCAGCAGAAGGAAGACCATGAAGGAGGATGGACTTTGAGGTCACGATCACAGCTATCCGGCAGCTTTACAGAAACTCAAGTCTCTGCACTTTCCTGAAAACTCCCAAAAGCTTCGAGCAGGAGATGGCGTGGTAGGCTGGGGGCTTCCCTCACATGCTTGGCCTTCCATCAAGTCCATTCATAGAGGAAACTGGTTTCTAACAAGTCCACTTAGTCCTGAAGCTAAGCTTGTCATTTCATCACAGCTTTGCTAAGACAATTCAGGGTCCATACTCAACATTTTCAGGGTCAACTTCTGGGTAGGACCAGGCATTTATTGTGACACTGAATCTCCAACCCTTCCTCTGCCCACAGGCTGAGTGCTGCAATCCAACCATCAGAGCCTGCTCTCTTGGTTTGAGATTTTGACCCCTAACAATGTTTTTAATACCCAGGGAAGAGACAACTCCTTGTACTATAATCAGGCGTTTGTATCTCCAGGTCAACAAACAGTGCGACAGCAGATTCACTGAGTTAAAGGCAGCAAGGAGGCTGGGCTGTGAAGTCATTCTGTGTGTGAGTGCCTATGTCTGGGGAGCAAGGGGGCCAGGCAGCATCTCAGCTCCTCCAAGGAGGACAGCAGGGCCAACGTCCACTAGGGAGGCTGAAATTCTACAGCATGCCCCAGGGCCTTTGTTCCACAAGTGTAAACAGTGATGCACAAAGCTGGTTACATTCAAAACAAACTCTGATCTTCACCTGCTTTCTTCACCCTGTTTTTCTCTGTCCCAGTCCTAGGGCACATTCTTCAGATCCGTGCTGAGTGTTTTCATCCTAATTAGCCATGAAGAGATGAGAAAGGTCTTACCAAGCAATGACCCGTCCAGCTCACAGCACCACCAGAGAGCACAGGATGCCCACGGGAGGGCAGGGTCTGCTCCAACCTCAGAAACGAACAGGCCCTGGCTTTCCTTCTGAACCCAGTCGTAGACACGCAAGCTGTGAATCATACAAACTCCTCTTACACTCACTTAGAAATATAAATTTGTATTTATTAAAATGAACAGCTTGCTTCATATGTAAGGAAACAAATACAAGTTTTTCTAGATCAATCTCTAATATGGATTGTTCCAAAAATAGATCTCCAGTAACGGAGTCTATCTTTGGTGGGCCACATATCCTAGACACTGTGCTAACAGATTTATATCCTTTATTTCATTTAATTCCCATATTGACCCAGACAAGTAGTTATTCTCTGTCTTCAGTTGAGTAAACAGGCTCAGAGAGGTCATGTGACTGGCTCAGAATTACATGGCTGTTTAGTGGTGGAGCCAAGTTTGAACTTGGGTCAGTTTGACTCCAAAGACTGTACAGTGACTGTGCTCTAGTGCTGCCTTTGTGACTTATCACAGCAGCTCTGACATTTATTAATGCATAACTATAAGCCAGGCACAGTGGCTCACACCTGTAATCCCAGCACTTTGGGAGGGCGAGGTGGGTGATCACCTGAGGTTAGGAGTTCAAGACCAGCCTGGCCAACATGGTGAAACCCCATCTCTACTAAAAATACAAAAAATTAGCCAGGTGCAGTGGCTCACGCCTATAATCCCAGAACTTTGGGAGGCCGAGGCAGGCGAATCATCTGAGGTTAGGAGTTCAAGACCAGCCTGGCCAACATGGGGAAACCCCGTCTGTACTAAAAACAAAAAATTAGCTGGGCGTGGTGGCGGGCACCTGTAATCCCAGCTATTCAGGAGGCTGAGGCAAGAGAATTGCTTGAACTCAGGATGCAGCAGTTTCAGTGAGCCGAGATCATGCCACTGCATTCCAGCCTGAGTGGCAAGAGCAAAACTTTGTCTCAAAAAATCATAATACAAATAAACACGTAACTGTAAGAGAATTACAACAAAATTACTTCACTACCGAAGTATAGTCACAATTACTAATAGCAAGCAAGTAACAACAGAATGGCACTTGGACCTATCTGGATGAGATAATCAGGGAAGGGAGTGAATGCAGTCAATCACGGTTGCCAAGAGCAGGCTTGACCACTTTGTGTATGAGAAGGAAAACAGCCAGGCTTGCTAAAGAATCTGGTGTATTCCCGCCAACCTACCAAGGCAACCATAAGCTAGGCCCTGCTCAATGTCAGTTTTTCAAATTGATTATCAAGAAGATAATAAAGTCAATGAAGAAATCTAGTCAAGCCTGTTAGATGTGCATGGTGGCATGTACCTGTAGTCCCAGCTACTCAGACTGAGGTGGGAGGATTGCTTGAGCCAAGGAGGTTGAGGCTGCAGTGAGCTGTGATGGCACCACTGTACTCCAGCCTGGGCCACAGAAAGACACTGTCTCTTAAAAAAATTGTGAAAACATAACTTTGTAGAGATGCTCCAGTCAATTCATCTCCAAAACTGGCTTCTAGCTCACTGTGATAGAGCCAGCCACACAGAATGGGTGGTGTGGGTTCTGAGATCTCCGTGTGTGTGTGTGTGTGTGTGTGTGTGTGTGTGTGTGTGTGTGTGTGTTACAGAAAGGGGGGAGGGAGGGAGGGAGAGGGAGAGAGAGAGAGAGAGAGACAGTAGGGAGGTACAGGTTTGTGAGAGAGAGAGACAGACAGACAGTAGGGAGGTACAGGTTTGTAAACCCGACATATGAAGTAATGAATCCATCAGGAGCCCCACTCCTGGTGACACAACATTGTGTTTGATGGATGACAGGGCAGTGGTTCTGGGGGCAATGGGCTTGGAGAGGGCACACACTCCAGCATGAAATATGGCAGCAGGATCCCTGGCAGAAGAAAGGCCGGGCATCAGGGCTTCACACAGAACAAGGCTGGTCCAGGCTAGGCTCTACCCATCAGGTTCCTGGGTGCTCCAGCAAAGCCAGTCGGAAGCCCAGCCTCCCCATGAGCACAGGGCAGGGGCAGAACAGAGCCAGTGCCCCCCAGGCCAGGTCTGTGTGACGTCCAGAGACCCAGACCACAGCCCACCTGCTCAGTGGGGGAACTCCTGCCATCTGGCTGCTGCCCACTGGATGAGCTGGGATCTTCCAAATCTCAACTGCCACCTTGCTCCTGATGAGCCCAGAAACCAAACACCCTGTCCTCCACAGTCCCCAGGGGAGCCTGGCAGGGCTGTCCCTTATCCTTGGGTGCTGGCCCAAATGTGTTCCTTGAACAAATAAGCCAGACCCAGAGAATGTGTCATGTACACTTCCTCATTCTTTTCTTTCTGGTGAGCAGGAGGAGAAATTCCAGTGAAGGAGAGGAGCAAATACCCTCTCACGGCCACCCCAGGACTACTGAAGATCAAGCTGGGAAAGAATGAAGGGGTCATTTCCAGAGAAAATTCAGACTCCCTGGGGTACCCTGGGTGCTTGGGAAAGGCATTAGCCTGTTCCAGACACAATGACACACTCGCTCAACGCATGGTTGTTTCTCGCCTTCTGTGTGCAAGGCATCTTTTCAGGGTGGGAATGCTGGCACTGAGCAGGACACACCAGGGCTCTGATCTCATTTAATAAGATCCAAGTGCCCCTGAAGGAGTTCCTGGGACTTTAAGCTGCTCAGCTCTTGTCTGGATGCCAATCACATGCCAAAGGAGTTTAGCCTAGAGAAAGAAGTTTCCAGGCCACGTAACTCTCTCAAATCTGAGCAGGAAGTGCAGAGCAGTCTCGGATAAACAGGCTGTGGATCCTGCCCTTGCAACTAGGAGTGGATTTGAAGCTCAAACTCTCCATGAGTTGATGCTATCTGCAGGCGAACCAGAGACAAATAGTCAGGGCCTCTTTGGACAGTGGTTAAGAAAATCTTCCAATACCCCACCAGGTAGTTGGTCTTTGACGTACCTTCTTCACTACCCTTGTTTTGCTGTAATTCCTTTTGTTTCTTTATTTTTCCTCCTTCTCTGTCTGCTCCACCTTCTCCTCTTCCTTCTTGATACTGTGTTTTTGTGGGATTTCTTCATGCTAGCTGATGTCTATTCAGGACTGAGACAGCATCTTATGTGTCTCTGTATACACAGTGCCTTGTGCAGTGCTTGGAATGCAGTAGGTGCTCAATAAAAGTCACTTCTTTCTCCTTCTCTTCCTGCCCGCTGTCAAGGGCTCTCCTTGGTTCCTCAGGCCTGCATGTGGGTGACAGCATCACGTCACAGAAACACTCATGCCTCAGGGGTTGCAGTCACTGTCACCTCTCTGCCCACACACTCAGAGGACTAATTTCATGGATTTTATTATAGACTTTTCTCCCCAAAATAGCAAGCTCCTGGGCTGACTCAGTCAAGTCAACTCCATTTATGAAATGAAAAATATAAATTAGATGGGAACAAGGGTCAAGAAGACTATTTTCAATGAGTCAAAATTTCTCTTCAGTCACCTGACTGTCCCAGCGTGATTCTGAAGGTCCTGGCTTGGATGCGGTCTGTTTCCACTGAAACACATTAGCAGCTGAAATCAGCAGAGATCAAACCTGTCCTGCTGGGTTGTGTGGAATGCCAGAGGGATACCTGGTCATTAAGCTCCGTTTGAGTGAAGGAAAGAGGACTGCTTTGGAAAATAAAAATTTATTTTTAAAGCCACAAAAGTGAGGCCATTCCACGTCCTGCATAGTCCTGCACCTGGTCCTCATGGCTGTCACCATCACGAGTGGTCTCTCTACAGAAGGCAAGACCTTCACTCTAAGGAAGCTCATATTCCAGAACTGAAACTGTTGTGATCAGCTGCTTCAAGGATCATTGCCACTTCTAGCACAGTCCCTTGCTTTATCAATAAACAAACTAGAGTGATAACCCAAAATACTTATGACAGAGAATTAAGATTAGGCCTTTGTGGGCCACCATGGATTGATCGCAGTAATGACCCCGATTTGTTCATGCTTCCCTGTATCCATGCCCTTGGGTAGTGTCTTACCACATGGACACTGAACTTGACTCACCTCAGCCAATGGGATAGTACAAATGTGATGCAGAGGCTTGAAAAGCACTTGTGCAAGGGCATTTGGCCTGACTGCTCTTGAACCATGAGTTGCCTTGTGAAAAAGCCTAGGCCAGCTAGATGGAGGCTGATTGACCACATGGAGCAGGAAGAAAAAAACCACCCAGCTGAGCACTTGCACCCTAGCTGTTCCTCAACAAGGCCAGCCAAGATCAGCCTACCCTGGCCCCAAAGAGCAGAACCACCCAGCGAATCCCAACCCATATTGCAGGCCCAAAGAACCAGCAGCTGAATAAACAGCTGTTTAGCCGTCCACTTTGGAGCTTGTCTCATACAGTAAAAGCTAACTGATACAAGGGCTAATTTCCTTCACATGATAATAGAAAGAATCCCTACAAATCAATCAGGATCTCTATTCTGCAAATATATTCTCATGCTTAAGAAATTTTTGAATATTCAGGTGTATCCTTTGCTGCTTATTTTGCAAAGGCAAAATATTTGAAATAATCTCACTTTCCATCAATAGAGACTTAACTGTATTCACACATGTTGCTGATGGAAATGCAAACTGTGGAAATTTGCAACATCTACCAAATTATCATCTACCCTTGGACCCAGAAATCCACTTTGGAAGAATTGCCCTATAAATATACCCACACATGTATTGTGAAAAGGTCATTCACTGAAGAATTGTTTGTATAATCAATAAAACATTGGAAACAGCCCACGTCTACCAACAGGGAACTGGTCAGGGCATGTCCACAATGAACCACTGTACAGAAGCCAACCAAGAATGAGGAAGCTCTTTAACAACAGATAGGAAAGAGCCTTAAGATAGCTTAGGAAAAATAGCAAGGTATAGAGAAGTATAGATAGAATGCTAACTTTTAAATTTGAAAACCACAGAGTGAGAATATATATTTTCCATGTATACTTATATTTGCATAAAAACTCTCAATGTATAAATAAGAAATTAATAGAAGTGGTTCCCTGGGTGGGGGTAGGGGTTCTGGGAAATGAGCAGATGATTGATAGGAGGGAGAAGGAGAATTTTTACTATACACCTTTTTATTCCAATCATGTCTTTGCTGCCCTCATCACTCCACTAAAATTGCTCTTGTGAAAGTTGACAGTGACTTCTGCTGTGTTCAAATCTGGCATTCTTTTCCCATCCTCATCGTAGGTATAGTAACTATCTCTTATATGCTGATCTTTGGCTGTTCCTTGAAACACTTTCTTCATTTGGCTTCCAAGACTCCTCATTCTCCTCACTTTTCTCATATTCCCTGGCACTTCTCACTCTCCTTTTATTATTTTACTTATTGATTCAGAGGGGTTCTTTGAATAAGAGGAGGAGTTCTTCGCACATGAAGGAAATTAGCCCTTGTATCAGTTAGCATTTGCTGCGTAACCCAAGCTCACATATGCCTCACTCTGCTTTGCTGGCACCTCTTAATGTTGGGGAGCTCTAGGGCTCAGTCCTCAGAACTCCTTTCTATCTATACCTGCTCTCGTGGTGATCAAGTCCAGTCTCATGGCTTTACATATTTCCTCTTTTGTTATGATCCTCCAAAATCTCCACCTCCAGATCTGTTCTTTCTTCTTGGCCCCAGCATTTTGGGAGGCTGAGGCAGGAGGACTTCTTGAGGCCCAGGGTTCTAGACCAGCATGGACAACATAGCAAGACCCTGTCTTTATTAAAATTTTAAAAAAATTAGCCGGGTATTGTGGCACACACCTGTAGTCCCAGCTACTTGAGAGGCTGAAGTGGGAGGATCACCTGGGTCCAGGAGGTCAAGGCTGCAGTGAGCCATAATCACGCCATTGCACTCCAGCCTAGGCGACAGAATGAGACCCTATCATTAAAAATAATAAAATCATAATAAAATATTGCTATTTGTATGTTATATTCCAAAATTGACACTTAATTGATTAGAATAAATGATATGTTCAAATTATTTTTGAATAGAAAGAATGGATCTTGAATCTTGGCTGTAAGACCTGTCTAAATGTACTGAAGTGTCTAAGGAAGAATGTGTTAGGGGAAGGGCAGTCAGCCACAGTAGCATTGCAGAAGCAAACTTGTTCATTGCCTATCAAGCACTATCTGGTGGAGAGGAATCTAGAACAAGCCAACCAACTTTTGAGTGTCTAATCCAGCAGTCAGCCGTAATAGTTCCATCCAAGAGGACACAGAGCACGGAAATATAAGTGCCCTGTCTTCCCACCATCAACACTCCTCCTGGAGAAATGTTTCCCTGGTGAGCTGGGACTCTAAGACTAGGAAGAGGATCCTCCCTCCTAACCCACATCTGAATATTTCAGTCACACTATAGGCAAGGCCACTCTGACATGAGATGCTATGGCTTAGACTTCCATGGGTGAATTCATTCCTGTTGTCTCTTCATTCAACTCAGATTTCCAATAAACTCACTGCCTATGTCAAGTTTTCACTTGTCCACAGAGAGAAAGAAAAAGCATGGTAGTCACTTTTTTAAATTGCTTATTTATTTTTTTTTTTTGGTGTGAAAATGCCCTCTGTGAAAACTCCAAAGTCTTTATACAATAATATTTCCAGTGGCATTAATGTAATTAATTCCCTCTATTACATTTTCTGTATTAGCAGAGCCGGATTTAGATCACTATTTGACTTTCCCCACTTGTAGGGAGTAAATACTCTGATAGGACGTGATTTCTAAGTATTCTGATTTTGGGGTCAGTTATGTCTATTGTAAATACATAAATGGGCAGCTATTTTGGTGTTTGGACACCTGCCTCAAGACTGTTTAATATGAGTGTGCCCACAGGAGAGAAGTTTGCTCTCCAGGTTACGTTCTGCAAGACCAAGAGCATCCCCTTGGCCTGTGGCAAATTCACCACCCTTGGCCACCTCCCCACCGCCCCATCCTCACCTCCACCCCCAAAAACAGACAGGAGCGAATAACAGAAAGTGTAATGCTTTGGCCAGAATCCTAATAAAATTACTTATTTAAGATATGATGTACTGCACATCAACCATGCCCTTTAGAAGCAAAACTTATCAAGTTTGAGCAGATCATCTATTTCCGAAGTGCTTCAGGTAGATAAGAGAGATAGACAGATGAAGATACAGATATAGCTTCAAGACACATTATTGACCATGAATGCTAAATTATACAGGCTCCAGAGGAATTCTTTTAGCTATTGTCTGAAAAGTGTATGCTTACATTCATTTGGCATTTGCATGAAGAAATATTGGCAGGATATACCAGAAACTAATCAATTCTGGGGGGTAGAATAAGGACAGGAAGCAGAGTCATACTTTCTACAAAACCTTTCAAAGCTTTTTAATTTTTGGACTGCAGGAATGTATCACCCATTCAGATTTTAAAAAGCAACACTGATATCTGCACAGAGCCTTGTTCGTGTTGGAAGGTCTTTTGCATGAAGCATACAGGCATGCCACGTTTGGTTTTGTGTTCCCGCAACAGATAAAATCAAATGTCTCCATCAATCAGGGGTCCACAGCGATTGGTGTGTGTCATCACCATGGTTTCTAGTTTCTGTATTTGATGCTTTGACATTATGGGGTCATGCTGACCTTGGACTGTCCTAGGAATTAGCCAGTTCCTAGAGATGATAAAGGACTCATCTGCTAGTTTGCTAGGCACATGCACACCAATCCATCCATGAGCCCACATCCAACCACCCTTACTGGCTTTCATACTCTGGGCCACCATCCATCTACCCTAATCATCCCAGGACCAGGTACAAGACAACTAGAGACAGCCCCTAGTCCGCGGAGCCTGCTGAAATTATCAAACTGACCAATCTTTGAAACTGCTTAGTCTGCCTCCCTATCTCCTCCGCACAGAAACCACAATAAAGACTCTTGCTATGCCTTCCCCTGCTCCTTCTGCCTCCTGACCTACCCTGGTACTTCTCACATGGCTCCCCAGGGCATATGTGCCCCCTCGACTTGCGATCTGCCTGTATAGCAAACTATCTTTTCAATGGCAGCCACCTCCTCATCTGTTGGCCTTGACATGCTGAAAAATAATACAGTCTGCATTTTAAGTCCTTAGGCCTAGAGGAGAATATTGGTCTGCAGAAGGCACAGAGAACACAGGACAGAAATTTTAGTTGCAATAAAAAGGCTTGTAATTTGACAGAATGCTTCTAAAATGAAACCCAAGAATGTGTCCTATCCCCAACAGGAGAAACTAGTGAAGGTTAGGACACATTGCTCAGGGCAGTTTGGCTGCTAACACCCCCAGGTATACTTCTATTAATAAATGTCACAGCCATGAGAACTGTACGCTTATGAAGGAGCCCACAGTCAGCTCCGTTACCAGGTAGCTTATGCTCATGTGCCTCCCCACAAGGGAAGTGCTGGGGAGTGTCAATTCTGCAGGAATCACCACAGGCGGGACTAGGCAATGTTTACACTGTGCATTTTTCACTTTAGGAAGGCCTCATACGTGAAAATGAGCATTTGTAACAAAACAAAGAAGGAATGATTCCTCAGCCCATAAATAGTGTATGCTGAAAGCGCTTTTCAAATAGGAAACTTAGGTGACTTACATGATTTGACGACAGGAATTTGAATTGCTCACCACTTCACAGGAGCCTAAGGTGATCAAGTGGAGTTAATGACAGCAGCCTTCACACAATTGTCAGTGACTAAGGGCAGTGTCCAAGCCCCTGCAGCCAAGGGTGTTAGTTGCCAGAGCAGCACGAAGAGCCTAAGTGAGTTAGGAAAGAAGCTGGTCCGTGTGTTCGGAATTGTTGGGTTCTTGGTCTGACTTAAAGAATGAAGCTGCGGACCCTTGCAGTGAGCGTTACAGCTCTTAAGGTGGCGCGTCTGGAGTCTGTCCTTTCTGATGTTCAGATCGGTTCGTTGTTTCTTCTTTCTGGTAGGTTTGTGGTATCGCTGGCTCAGGAGTGAAGCTGCAGACCTTCACAGTGAGTGTTACAGCTCTTAAGATGAAGCGTCTGGAGTCTGCCCCTTCTGATGTTCAAACGCGTTCGGAGTTTTTTCCTTCCGGTGGGTTCGTGGTCTCGCTAGCTCAGGAGTGAAACTGCACACCTTCACGGTGAGTGTTATAGCTCTTAAGACAGCGCGTCTGGAGTTGTTTGTTTCTCTCGGTGAGCTCGTAGTCTCGCTAGGCTCTGATGTGAAGCTGCAGATCTTCACGGTGAGTGGTACAGCTCATAAAAGCAGCGTGGACCCAAGGAGTGAGCAGCAAGATTTACTGCAAAAAGTGAAAGAACAATGCTTCCACAGCATGGAAAACGATCCCCGCGAGTTGTCAATGCTGGCTCGGGCAGCCTGCTTTTATTCTCTTATCTGGCCCCACCCACATCCTGCTGATTGGTAGAGCCGAGTGGTCTGTTTTGTCAGGGCGCTGATTGGTGCGTTTACAATCCCTGAGCTAGATACAAAGGTTCTCCATGTTCCCATCAGATTAGTTAGATACAGAGTTTCACCACACAAGTTCTCCAAGGCCCCACCAGAGCAGCTAGATACAGAGTGTTAATTGGTGCATTCACAAACCTTGAGCTAAACACAGGGTGCTGATTGGTGTGTTTACAAACCTTGAGCTAGATACAGAGTGCTGATTGGTGTATTTACAATCCCTGAGCTAGACATAAAGGTTCTCCAAGGCCCCACCAGAGCAGCTAGATACAGAGTGTTGATTGGTGCACTCACAAACCTTGAGCTAAACACAGGGTGCTGATTGGTGTATTTACAATCCCTGAGCTAGACATAAAGGTTCTCCAAGGCCCCACCAGAGCAGCTAGATACAGAGTGTCGATTGGTGCACTCACAAACCTTGAGCTAGACACAGGGTGCTGATTGGTGTGTTTACAATCCCTGAGCTAGATATAAAGACTCTCCACATCCCCACCAGACTCAGGAGCCCAGCTGGCTTTACCTAGTGGATTCTGCACGGGGGCTGCAGGTGGAGCTGCTTGCCAGTCCTGCGCCTGTGCTCACATTCCTCAGCCCTTGGGTGGTCGATGGGACTGGGTGCCGTGGAGCAGGGGGTGGTGCTCGTCGGGAAGGCTCGGGCGGCACAGGAGCCCATGGAGTGGGTGGGAGGCTCAGGCATGGCGGGCTGCAGGTCCCGAGCCCTGCCCTGCGGGAAGGCTGCTAAGGCTCGGTGAGATCGAGCACAGCGCCGGTGGGCTGGTACTAGTGGGGAACCCAGTACACCCTCCGCAGCCACTAGCCCGGGTGCTAAGTCCCTCATTGCCCGGGGCCAGCAGGGCTGGCCGGCTGCTCCCAGTGCGGGGCCCGCCAAGCCCACGCCCACCCGGAACTCCAGCTGGCCAGCAAGCGCCGCACGCAGCCCTGGTTCCCGCTCGTGCCTCTCCCTCCACACCTCCCTGCAAGCTGAGGGAGTGGGCTCCAGCCTTGGCCAGCCCAGAAAGGGGTTCCCACAGTGCAGCGGCGGGCCGAAGGGCTCCTCAAGTGCCGCCAAAGTGGGAGCCCAGGCAGAGGAGGCGCCGAGAGCGAGCGAGGGCTGTGAGGACTGCCAGCAAGCTGTCACCTCTCACCTGGAGGAATGTGCGGGCAAGAGTGAAAATTCACACATGAACCTCAACTGCTCTGGTATCGATTTTCTGAAATGACAGTTTAGAGGCTGACAATTCACAATTCTTTCACTTGGTCAAGTTTCTAATATATTTTTATTTTTATTTATTTATTGTCAACACCTCAAAATTAGGATATTTCACAAAGAAGAGTCAGATTTCTAGCTTTTATTGAAAAACTAGGAGATCTGGCCATACTGGGCCCATACTTGCAGGCAAAACAACCAGCTAAACTGAGCAGTGGTAGCTGCTCCCTTGATGCAGCGTCTGAGCGCTCCTGTTTGCCATAGCTGCCACCACTCCATACTGCTTCCAACAGTGATGCTGAGTGCCAGTAAGCATATGTCTTTGCACCTAAAGAAACATTTATTTGTACTTATGGCTCTTTCAAGTGTGGGAATATAAAAAATGGACTTACGAGACCTATGTTTTTCCAGAAAAAAAAAAAAAAAGGAAGCCAGAGAATGCTCTGATGTGCTTAATAGGACAACAGATGTCCAAACATCTCACCCCTACTGGCAAGACCTCATTGCGCACGGACTAGTAACAGTAAAACTTCTTCAGTGAAGGCTGAGCAGGGGATGAGGTTGGGGAGCCAAATTTGAGTCTTGACAGAGGAACACAGCCTGAGCAAGGAGGTGGCCAAGGAAGCTGCATCACAGTGACCGAATGGCTGGGGAGAAGCACCTCTGTGAAACGGATGAGACGAATCCGTGAATCAATCCTTGAAAGTCAGATGGGCATTAATTGAACATGCTGATCAATTCTAATCTTAGCTACTAAGCAGGAAGCCTCATCCTTGCACAGAACCGAATTTGATGTGGCAAGAAAAGAAAGGCAACTGGTCAACCCCGGAGTGAGCCACCTACTAGCCTATTTGAAATCGAGATGCTTTAAACAACACAGCTGGAAGGCAGAGGGAAATGCAAAACCAAAGGAAAGTCCATGTGCTTTGCAGCTGGGTCATCAAAGAGAATTCCTGTGGCTGCCAAAAAGAAAAATGGAGGAAAAGAAAAAAGCCTAAGTCAACCCCCTTCTCCCTCCAAAATAAAACAAGCTGTGTGTCCATTTTTCAATCTGGGCAGACCACTTCCCTGGGGTAAGAACATAACACACTTTCTCACTCACGGAATGTGACAGGAAGAGGGGGAGGGACCAGGCCCCAGGAGTCAGTTTTAGTTTCCACCCTGTCCCAAGGCAGGGGACAGAAAGAACCACGCCTTTATACACAAACATCCTGGACAGATCAAAGTAGAGTCATAGATTTTATTTAATTAAAATAGATTAAAAACAGACTGTGTAAAAGAATTAGAATTCTCAATAATTTACTATTATTTACATTAGCAAATGTCGGTCGTTAGTAGACACTGAGCAGAGAAGCTTGAAGAACGGGGATCCTCTCCTGTGGGCAGGGGAGCCCCAGCTTCCCTCGTGATTCCCGTCCTTTCAAGTTCATTATGGCAGCTCTGTCAATGAGCACCCCAGGGTGGTGTGGCCGCAGCACCAGGACCCGCGCTGAAGGCCCAGAGACCTGGCAGGCCGGGAAGAAATTCCTTTCCTCTGGGAAGAACCACCAACGCTCAGTCCAAGCTCACACGGTTATCTAGTCGGCAATGCCTTCCCTGCCCTGCAGCCAATACCCCCCACTGTGCTGGGCCTTCTGCAAACACTCCTGGGGTTGACCCAAACCCAGTTTCCAGATAAAAGATAAAAAGAAAAAAAAAAAAAGGCCACATATCCCAGTTCTCAGAGAAATCCTGGATTACTAAACATCCCCTGCCTGTGGCACCTGGAATGGGTGACTTGTCAAAATCTCCCTCAAGACGTTTTGTGCGTTTGCCGTGGGAGGGAATGGTGGGGAGTCAGGGTGGCTGGGGGCACTAGGCCACTTCACCAAGAGGGATGCACCTCCCAGGAAGCAGTAGCAGTGAGAGCGAGCCCCACAGGAACTGTCCCTGCCCTGGCAGTGCGCAGCCCTGTGGGCACCAAGCAGGGAGTGAAGACCCTCAGAACACAGGCCCTGTGGCCTCCGGCTGTGACCTCAGCTTGCTGGAGACTCTGCGGTCAGCCTGACCCACTAGGAGCCCCTGCTGCTCCACTTGCAGGATACCCAGGCCTCCTGGCGTCAGTGGGGCCTGGGACGTCTGGGAGGTCCAGAGCTGGGGCAGCAGCTGTGACCATGGGGGCCAGCACAGTGGACAGCATCAGAGCTGGCAGTGAACAGCTGAGGCGGGGGAGGCCTGATAGAGAGGTTCAGTCCCAAATGTCTGTCTCGAAGGGGACCAGGTGGTAATACGACAGGTTGGTGACGTAGGCTGCTGGGTCGTCCCCGTCCTCCAGCTCTGAGGGAAACTCACTGCCATTCTCAAATCTGAAATTAGAGAAACCAGAGGTGAGGGATGGCTCATTGTTGGGATCAACACCAAACACCCGCCGGGCCCGTGAGCATGACTTTCAATGCCCGCTAGTAAGTGTGCAAAAAAACCACGGCTACAAATGAACTGGTGAGCTGGCTCCTGCTTTGAGACTGCCAGAGCTTCTGGTTTCCACTGCCCTGGAGACTGCTGTCTGCATTTGCTTAGACAACCCTTAGCAAGGCCTTCATCCATTCTTTCATTCATGGAGTGCTGATTTTCACCTCTTGTTCTGTGCCCAGCACCGCGTCAGGCTGTGGGATCAGCAGTGAACAAGGCAGGCAGGGTCTGTCCTCAGGGAAGAGGCGCCTGCCTCGTGCTGGGCCCTGGGGACAGCTGAGAGAGGAATGGTCACGAGCTCACAGACTGACCGCAGCAGAGATGACACACGGACGCACAGGAGGCTGCGAGGGAACAGGAGGCTGGAGAAGAGCCGGCGAGGCCCGTGGAGGTCACGGGGGGAGACACCTTCTAGCGGGGAAGCCTGCATGTGGGTACGTGTTGCATTCGCGCTCTGGCAGATGAGAAGCATCCGAACGTGGGGGACTTACATGGGGTGAGGAGAACTAGGGAAGAATACAAACCCCAAACATAAGGGGACGTAAAAGCCCGCGATACTGACTCCCCACACACTGGAACTGTTTCTACTCCCTCTGCAGCCCAGGCAGACTTCCTACGTTAAGAAAAGAGACTCCAGGTCTTTAAAAATGCATAACAGAGAAAAGCACAAGAAGGACATTCTCCCCAGGAAGGGGGACAGAGCTGTACGGCTTGTGGGATTTTCCTCCACCTATGAATCAGCCCAAACCCGGCAGGCCGCGTGGGAGTGTGGACAGAGGCAAGCAGCTGCCCCACCCTCCTGGGAGCCACCTCGGGGCTGCCTCCTGTGCCGCCCCCAGTGACTGAAGGTGGCCCTGGCCCGTGGACAACTGTGGGAACTCAGCCATCTCTGGAAAGCTTTGCCATGACCAAGATGACTGCACAGTCCAGGCCCCTGGCTGGACACACAACAAGGCAGGGCGAGCACATGTCCCCCACAAACCTAGTACATCGTGTGAATCCCGCTGACCTCAAGGGACAGGGCTGTGAAAACAGCTTTAAGGCATTTGGATAAGAAAGGCTGAGGCTGCAGAGGAAGGCCTCCCCTCTGACTCCATGGCCAGGCCTGGAGTGTGGTGTCAGCCCCCGCCTCGGCTTCCCTATGCTCACGGTCTTGGCAACACGAGGCTGGGACAGAGGCCGCGGCACAAAGAGCCCTAGCTGTGGGTGGGAAAGCTATGGGGGCTCACGGAGACAGAGCAGCTCTCCAACTTCATCCAGGGAATGAAATCTCTTCCCCAGACCAGGGCTGGATGGAAACCCAAGGGGGAACCTTGGGCGTGCCGAAAGGTTCAAGCCAGTCAAGGGACAGAGCCACAGCGCCACCTCAAACAGTGTCCCACCACCTGCCCGTCCTCCCTACCCAGATCACAGGATGACCCTGAGGACATGAGGAGGGAGGGGGACCGGGATGCTCAGGGAAAATGAGTCATGGGGCTAAGGCTCCCTGAGGTCCCCACAGAACCGCCCAGTGCCTCGGCCCTGGATGACCTCCCAGAAGCCAGGCAATCCCTTCGCCAGCTGAGACTGTCACCTGCAGAGCCCCAGAAGTCCTCACTGGCCCCATCTCTATCAGATACATCCATTCCCTGAGTGCAGGTGGGTCTCTGGGCCCTGGCACTGGTGCCCACTTGCCCCTGGGGCCAGACTCGGGGCAGCCTGCTGAGACTCTGCTGTGGGGGCCCTGCTGTGGGCCCGGCGGCACTGGGCTCACAGGCTCGGGCCAGACAATCAGCCTCGGGTGCCAGGGAGGATAGCCACGCAGGGAGGTGAAGCCTCCAGTTCCACAAAGGGTGTCTGTGCTCTTGGTCGCTGTCAACCCCCCACCCGACAGCCGGTGCCGTGTAGAAACAGATCGTCCCTGTGAGACACTGGAGCTGGACCATCGACTCCACTGCACTGCCCGAGATTGAGCAGCCAGAGAGAGGCCCGGCAAGCCCAAGTCGGAACTCCCTCCAAATGCTCCCGAGCCCCACAGCGGCAGGCGTTTCTTTGTTAGGCTTTTCTGGGGTCATGGGGATTTTCTCGGCCCTCTCTCCCTGTGAGCCAGGCATCCCGGAGCAGGTGGCCGCCTATTCAAGACCTGTCACTCCTGTCCACATACAGTCCCGGGCAGCTGCAAGAGCCACACCTCTGGCCCGGCTTTCTTCCTTCCGTGTGTTTCTCCTCAGCTCCAGCCTGCTCACGGTTGAACTTGCCTCCTAAATCTGGCCTCATTCCAGGGTGCCAAGGGCCTCTTGGATATAGAAAGGGGTCCCCTTGCAAACACTGCAGACTCAGAGCCTGCACAACTGGTGATGAGGAAGGGTCTCCATCTGTCTTCTCCCCAAGACAGTGCCTGGCCAGTAACTACCCCTGCCAAGCTAAAGGGCCTTTTTCTTTCATCCATGATTACACTCCAGCCTTGTACCTCCACAGTGCCAGCCTGTTGGCATGGGGGACCCACAGGTAATGAGTGAATGAGCTATGTACAGTGGGGTCAGGGCAAGGGACACAAAGGGGCAAGGCAGGTCAGGAAAGCTGCGGCCTTGGCCCCACTGGCACAGCCTCTGCCACCAGCAGCTCATGACCCCTCTACTGGGAAGGATTCTCGCACCATCTACCCGAGAGACACACTGGTAAAGGCGGGGTCTGTTAGCAGGAGCCAGTCCCACAAGCCTGACAGGGACCCCCCACCCCATGCTCAGTCATGGAGCAGACTGTGGAGAAAGTGGGGTCTGTTAGCAGGAGCCAGTCCCACAAGCCTGACAGGGACCCCCCATGCTCAGTCATGGAGCAGGGATTCAGCAGAGGAGGCCCAGGCCACCGGCTGGGGCCCAGGTTCATGCTAGGGTCACAGCCCTGCCGCCCACAGGCCCGGATGTGGGTCTCGGCACATGTGGCCGGCTCTAGTTTCAATCTGCTGCTATGGAGGGCTAGCAAATGCGTGGGGCAAGACCCGGGCCATCCCCAGGCTATGTCATTCCTGGGCCCACAGGGAGACTCTGCATCCAGAGCTGCCTCTGTGGGACTCTCAAGCGGGATGTTTTACACTCACCATCTGTGGTCTTCAACACAACCCATGGTGGGACAGCAGAATGGTCCCGTGAAGGTAAGAGAAGTCAGGAAAGGTTAAATAACTTTCTAAGCTCATACAGCCAAGAAGCAGTCTGGATTTGGCTGTGTCAGGAAACAGAGGCCAAGCTGTCTGGGGACCCTGGTGCCCCCAGAATTCACCAAGAAGATGCCTGGAGGAGAGCCAAGGCTGAAGATGCTGCCGACCCCAGTGCCGGGCTCTCTAGAGCATGTGTTACAGTCAAATCAGAGACAGAAAGAGCGGAGAAGACAGTGGTGGCTTTGGCTGTCCAGCCTCAGTAATCAGATACATCCTACACCTTCAGCACAGGGCCAGGCAGCCTTGAGGCAAACATGTCCCCATCTCAGGGAATCAGGACCATTGAGTGTGAGGCATGTGGCCCTCCTGGCCCTGGAGACAGCATCACACCCTTCAGGGCCCCACACGAACCAGGCCCCTAGCCCTGCAACGTCTCCTAAATGCCCCTCAGAGCCAGCAACTCCATCCTCCACAGATTCACTCATCAAGATCTCACCAGACTCTAGGAAAGGCAAACTTCTAAAATCAGTGTCCAAATGCAGGTAGGAACTGCTGGGTGGCTCTGGGCACCCACTTCCTTCCATAAGAACAGTGAGCCCCCATCCCACAAGGCAAATGGCTCAGGACAGTCTATGAAACAATATTCAAATCAGCATACTTACAAATGCTCTGCTGGGTCCACGCCCAGGTGCTGGTCTCTTCCATTTGGTATACTGTGGTCAATAACGATTGTTTCAGTATTTGCTAAACAAAATCCATTGGACCTCATGATTTCTGAAAACCAAAGCAACAAGGTGAGTCCTCAGGAGGGGTCGGGGCTTGAGGTTTTGGAGTTTGGAACTTACTCCCATCTCCCTGCTTTCTCCTCCACCTGTTGCCCGTGCCTCTCTTCCACACCGTAAGAGAATGCCGTGCACCCGAGACCCATTCAGAGCTCTGCCGCACAAAGTCAGGGAAGAGGTCAATCCCCGCAGGGGCCAGGCCTGCTGTGTGTCTCTCCCAAGACAAAGATGCTCTGCTGCCTGAGTACGCTCTCCATATGCCCTTCGCTGTGGGCTTCAAGCTGGAGTACAAAGAAGGAGTACTGGGCTCAAATCTGTGAGTCTGCGTGTGAGAGCAGAGCTATGGCACAGTGACATGTGGCTCTGCCCAGGGTACCTCTCCTTGCTGAGCTCTCACTGTGGCTGAGACAGAAGTAACAATATTGACTGCCCTGGGTTGTTGTTCTGACTGAACGAAATCAGTGTGCATTTTATTCTTATTTCAATAGTTTTGGGGTTACAGGTGGGTCTTGGTTACATGGATAAGTTCTTTAGCGGTGATTTCTGAGATTTTGGTGGATCCATCACCCAAGCAGGGTACACTATACCCAGTAAGTAGTCTTTTATCTCTCACCCCATGAACCCAAAGTCCATGATATCATTCTTATGCCTTCGCATCCTCATAGCTTAGCTCCCACTTCTAAGTGAGAATATACAATATTGGTTGCCCATTCCTGAGTTACTTCTCAGTGTGCATTTTAAACCAAAGGGTGACTTTCACTGTTTCGCTTTATGTAATTCTGTATGTAAATGATTTTTTTTTTCCAAATAAGCACAGATTTGGGTAATTTAGAAAAGCCAGCAAAGAAAAACGACTTCCTACGTCCACACCGGCTGCATGGCATGAGCTAGAGGGTGGAAGTCTGCGCTAGTCCTTGGCTGAAGGGGCTGGAATGGAGGATAAGGAGCCAGGACAACGAGCTCCATGGCCTTGGGACTCAGTTTCCTCCAATGGAAAATTTCAAAGTTGTATTAATCTCTGAGGATCCTTCTCACTCTGAAATCCCATGAACTCCTGGATCGCATCATGCCATCTGGTCCATCTAGGTATAAAAAGCTGCAGCGTTCGTTTGTATTTTCTGAGGGACCGCGTTTCCGTCCCCTCGCTCGGCAGATGAGATCTGGTAGCCATGGCCAGTTCTTGGAGCTAAGGTCCTCCAGCTGCCCGTGAGCCTGCTCGTCTCCTAACCACAGTTCTAAGACCAGAACCACCTTCGTCTGTTCTTTCGACTCAGAACCTCTATGCACCCCATCATAAAAGTCACGCCTAAAATATACTCCAATTCCCGGTGCCTTCTCAAATCCAAGGGATTATCATCTTCCCATTCAGGACACAGCTCCTAACAGCCCTCCCTCTCCCCTGGCACACCACACCCAACAGGAACATCGCTCACTGCCCCATCGGATGCCTTAGTTGCTTGGGGGACTGTTTTCCTTTATTTTTTCTTACACCTTACCACAATTTAGACTGGTTTATTCCCGTGTATGGATTTGCTTTTTTTGGTAACTGAAATAGTCACTTTCTGTTTAATCTTTCTACATATTTGGTTCTCAGTTCTTTGAACTGCTTTCCATATGAAGAGAATTAGGGAAATTACACAAAAATGAGGAAAGAGAAACAGATTTCCTCCTCGCCCCCCATAAGATCAAAATGTCGATTCATCAGTCAGATTCATCAGGTCATTGCTAAAATTCCACCTGCCTTTCTGGAGAAGGGCCACTGGTGTTTCCTGGGGACATCAGTCCTCAGCTCTTCCCTGCCCTCCTCCCTGTACCACCTGGTAGGGCTGCAGGTCCTGAGAAGGAGCTCTGCGAAGCAAAGAAGAATCAGTGCCCAAAGTCTGGGGTCAGCCACACTTCCAGGTGCAAAAGGGGCAAAAGACGATGCTTACCAAAGCCTCACTGAACAGGCGGACTGTGAAAACTGCCATATCCTAACAAGATAAACTAAGATTCCCTCGCCTCTCTATCTAAAATGGGTGGCAGCACAGAACCACTGCCTTTATTGTTTTTATTAACCCTGACCCAAATCTGTCTTTCTTGGGAAGCACATAAAACCTCAGAGCAACCTCCATACAGCCAGCTGACAGCCCCATCCCCCTTTCTCCCACCCCTTTTGCAAAGGGAACTTGGTTGGGTGGTGGCCTACAAGTTAAAACAAATGTCACTGCTGCAAATCACTTCTGAATAAAATTCTGAAGAGTTACTTTACATGCCTACTCTTTCTTAAATGTGAAATTTGGAGCTCCACAAAATGGAGTCATTACCAGTCCCCCAAAAAATAGATTTGTAAGCAATCATTCCTTAATTGCCTGTGACAAGGAGCCTCATGCACATACATGTGGTTTAATTATTTGCAAGGCTGGCTGGGCCCTGGAGGACACTAAGGTATGTCTGGTGCCTCCTGCATGGACCTTGCTGTCTCAGGCCCGGCCCAGAGAGGGACTTCGCTTAGACTCTCGCATTTCACTAAAGATGGTCCCTGAGAAGCTCCGGTTCCCTCCTGGATCCCACCTCTGCTGTCAGCCCCAGAACCTCGAAAAACCTAGGGGCAAGCCAGGCGACACAGCTGGCAGGTGTGCAGCAACCTCTGGAACATTTATTCCCAACAGGGGTTCAGAAAGGGATGGTTTATTGAAAAGCAAATTGTCTTAAAACCTAGGGAAGTGTGCACAGCTTTTATATGCCTGTGCTGGGAGAAAATGGAGCACAGATTCTCTAACAGTTTACATTTTTATTTACTTGGTCACTTTAACAAACAAGTCCTAAGAAAAGCTGTAGAAATTAGAACACATCCACAGTTTAAAAAAAAAAAAAAAGAAGAAAAAACATTTAGCTGTAGCAAGCCTCTAATTGTAGGGACCACTGGTTTAAGGAGATCTTCTTGCTAAGCCTGTAGCCTGTGCCCCGTTTCAACCACGGACAGCAGATATTTACATGGGAGTTGACCTCCCAGGTCAGTTTTCACAAGACGATGGTGTAGACCATGAACTTGTACCTTCAAGCAAAAGGCTGCATTGAGATTCATTGCTACGGGACCAGGGAGCCTGACTTGTAACAAAGTCCACTGATAACCTGCCATGTGCCTTCGGCCAGAGCACTAGCAAGCATGGCGTGTCTCAGTGTGGAATGCTGGCTCCTCAGGAGGCACGAGCAGGTAGGAAAGCATGCAGACTGCAGCTGGGAAAGGCTCTGCTACTTATGCCTGGAGAGCAGGTTACTTCTTGCTCAGTTTCTTCATCTGTACAATGGAAATAAAGGTATCCATTCCAAAGGCCATTGTGCAGACTAACTTGAGATGATGTATGTAAAGAATCTAGCAAATACTGAGGGCTCAATAAAGAGTCCTGAGTGATCTATCATGATCATTCAGTGCCCTTTTATTAACTGCCTAACTGGGCTACCCCTATTTAGTAAAAATAAGGTTGACATTATACAGAAGCGAGATTAATGAAAAACAGTGTTCTATTTCCAGGCCCCCTAAACCTAAATAATCAGATTTTGTGGCTGAAATTGATGAGTCCAAATAGCCGTATCAAGGCTGAGGTCCGCATTTCCTCACAGCTATTATGATCAGTGTTAGTAATGTCCTCACATCTGTTATGATGTAAATAAAAAAGAACGGAAGAAAATGTTGTCATTCAAGAAAAATTATAGCATCTGAGCCTCTCTTCAAACATACAATGTCAATGTCTTAGAAGTCAGCTTAGTATCTATAGCAAGAATCTTTGACCAGTGTAGCCATTTTAATCACATACATGACTGATTCCATGAAATAGTTGACTTTCAAGCTATTTTTTTACACTCATATTTTTCCAAATGAAAGCAGCCCTGCTCTTCCATGGAAACTGACATTGGCACAATTCTGTTAACTAAATGAAAGACCTCCTTCACTTGAATTTCAACAGTTTTTCCACCAACGTTCCTCTTTTCCGTGGGGGCCCCAATCCAAGATCTCTTGCTGCAATGAGTTGCTCTGTCTTGGTCTTCTGCGACCTCTGACAGTTTCTCCATCTTTCCTTGTCCCTCATGACCATAGCACTGTTAGAGAGGACTGAGCTATTTTAGCAAATGTCCCTCGATTTGGGTTTGTTGGCAGTTTCAGAGTGATTCGATCGAGGTGATGCATTTTTGGCAGGAACCCTACACAGTGACGCTGCATGAGACCTGGAGTGGCATATGGGGGTGGGGCTGATGCTGACAGGTCCTGCTGCTGCTGAGGCTGCTGTGGAGTGCCTGGTGAGGAGGCTTCTGCCAGCTGTTTCCACAGTGAAGTTACCACCTTTCCCTTTGTAGTTAATAATTGAAGGAGGATGCCTTGCGGCTATGCAAATCCTGTTTCTCCTCAAAGTTTCACTCATAAATCTTTGCATCTATCAATCAATGGATCTTTTTTGCAACAATTACCAATGTGTCTGTTTGCCTGATGGCAATTTTTCTGTTTTTTAGATGCAGCTATGTTTTCATAGCCCCACAAACGTCACAACCCCTCACTTCAATAACTCTATTCCTTTTCCCAGCAGACACGTGGTCTCAGCCGTGAAAGCATTTATACTCTAGCCTTCCTCCCTTTCACCTCCTCTCTCCCACTGTATTTCCCATGCACTCCAGCAACGGAACAAAACCCAAAGCAGTGCCCTTGTATTAACTGGCTAGCTGGACTACCCCTACATAGTAAAACTAAGGTTGAGATTGGCTAGAAGCCAGATTAATGAAAAATAAAATTGTGATTCATTTCCAGGCCTCTTAAACCTGAATGGTCAGATTTTGTGGCTGAGACTGATAAGTCCAAGTTGCCAGATCGAAGCTGAGAGGTTTGCATTTCCTTTTACATTGCACAGCTGCAGCCACGGGGCAGAATGCTCTAGATTCTTGCTTTCTTACATTTGATAAGCATTGGGACAAAGAATGATTAAGGAAGCACTGCCAAGGGATGCAGTCCATCCTGACTGTCCTCACCGTGGCCCCAGGAAGTGGAAACAGTCGCCGCGCCTGCTAGCGCCGGGCGCCATCTAGTGGAGCTCCTGACAACTAAACTGTCCTAGAAAAGCCAAGGTACTCGGCACCTGCAGGTCCCCATCCCCAGCCTACATCATGAGAGCAGAGACAGTCAGTGCCTCTTCCCCATGGCACCGCCTCCCTACACGTATGTCAGTGGCATAAGAAATGGAGGAGGAGGGTGGATGTGGGCTCTCGGCCGGGAATGAATGGAATTAACCAGGACAGCAGTGGACAGGCAGCTTTGCACGAAGGACCCTGCAGGGCCACAGTCCATGCAACGGCTGGCCAGTCCCCTGCAGGAGGCCGAGGCTCTGGAGTGGAGGTGACATCAAAAGGCTAGCGTGGGCTAGGCTCTGAATGCCCAGAATGACAAAGAACTTGGGCTTGATGGTGAGAGTGAGCTTTTAAGACAGTTAATGAGCCTCAGAGGTCAGAGCTTTGGGATGACTGGCTCAGTCCGCGGGTTCATATCCTGGAGAAAGGGGGAGGCATGAGAGAAAGCCATGTGGACAGTCTCAGGTGATGCCAGGACTCTCTGGACCCCGCGCCTCAGCCTGGGGAGCCACAGATCCAGAAACATGCCAAATATGGGACCAAGACTGAGAACATCATGTGCCTATGTGTGAGCCATTTTCTCAAAGGGATGTTGGGGCTATTTATTGTCAATAGTAATTTCATTAAAAAGCACTCCTGAAGGGAGGTATCTGCCATGGTGTGGGTGGGTGTACCGCCTCGCCACCGGCAGGCACAACTGCTCTAGATTAAGAAGCTCCCTTAGACACAGTGAGGGGCCGGCTAGACCGGGAACAGAGATCGGAAGGTCTAGGGGGTTCAGAGAAAGAAAACCAGACTCGGTGACCGGCAGAGAAGAGGAAGAGGAGGAAACACTCAGAGCACTTGAGACCCTCGGCTCTGCAAGGCTGCAAGAGGCCGTACCGCCTGCCGCCTCCTGCAGCAACCCCTCCGGGCCCCCAGACTTTGCACTGAGACTGTTAGCCACAGGCTGGTGCAGACTCCATGGTTAGGCAGCCCCAGATGTTAGAACGTGTTCTCTGCTGAGCCAAAGTCGCCCACAGTTACTTCTACCCACAGGCCCAGTGCCAGCCCCCACCTGACCCCTTCCCATGGCAGCCCGCCAACATCTGAAGGTGGCATCCCCTTCCTCCTAGCTGCTCTTCCACATTTCCTCCCATTCTTCTGACCCCTGCCCACCAGACACTCTTCTCTGGATGTAATAATTCATCTTGCTGCATCCCAGGGACAGTCTTGACTTGCATAAGGAGGCCAGGACCCCTGCCTTCCTAGACCTGGACACTGCACCCCCATCACACACGGAAGGCCACAGACAGCCGTGGCTGAAACCTGTCCTCAGCCCTTGCAAAAAGGCAAAGAAAACATACTTTCAATGGCAACATGAGACTCTACGTTTCTCCCTGTTAAATTTCGTCTCACTATGCTCGCCCCTTAGGGTCCACGTGGGCCATGGGTTCATACACATCGCTGATAGAGACGGGAGGCCAGGGCAGGCTGAAGCATGTGCCGGGCACTGTGCCTCAGGAGCTTCTCCATCAGAGGTGGCTCCAGGCCTCTAATCTATCCCTCTCACTCGGGGGCCAGCACCTCCCATAAGGCAAGGCACTAAGAGGACTCTGCTGCTCCTTGATCTCTGGGTTGCCCAAACAGAGCAAAACAAACCAAAACAGAGACACTGGTGCTAGGACTCTCCCCACTCAGACTAAAGAACCAGGCTTCCCCATGCTCTGCACTACAAAATGCAAAACCCAGAGCAATAGACAATTAGGACTCCAGAGCCCTCTGTGAGCCCTCTGAGATGAGGATCCATAGACACCCAGCCAGGAAAAAGGACCCAGTCATCCTCACTCTCCCATAAAGGTTCTGGAGACCCAGTGCCAGCTAAAAAGGGGCTCCTGTACTCACTGCTCTTGTCTAAGGGCACATAGGAAGGTATCTTAGGGAGATATCAAAAGCAGCATACCACCCAAAGTGATCTACAAATTCATCGCAATCCCCATCAAAATACAATTGACATTCTTCACAGGAAT
The DNA here is from genome assembly GCF_029289425.2 of Pan paniscus. NCBI lineage: Eukaryota > Metazoa > Chordata > Mammalia > Primates > Hominidae > Pan > Pan paniscus. Next base: position 18,366,983 of record NC_073254.2, read on the forward strand.
AGGAAAAAAAAATCAATCCTAGGCCGGGCGCAGTGGCTAATACCTATAATCCCAGCACTTTGGGAGGCTAAGGCAGATGGATTGCTTGAGCTCAGGAGTTTCAGACCAGCTTGGGAAACATGGCAAAACCTCATCTCTACAAAAAATACAAAAGCTAGCCTGGCATGATGGGATACGCCTGTAGTCCCAGCTACTTGGGAGGCTGAGGCAGGAGGATCACTTGAGCTGTAACTGCAACACCGCACTCCAGCCTGGGCAACAGAGGGAGACCCTGTCTCAAAACAAAACAAAACCACCAAACAAAACAACAACAACAAAAATGAGCAAAACAATCCTAAAATGTATATGGAACCAAAAAAGATGCCAAATAGCCAAAGCAATCTTGAGCAAAGCCAGAGGCATCACACTACACAATTTCAAAATATACGACAGAGCTACAGTAACCAAAACAGCATGGTACTGGCATAAAAAGACACACAGACCAATGGAACAGAATAGAGAACACAGAAATAAATCGATATACTTACAGCCAACTGATTTTTGACAAAGGTGCCAAGAACACACAATGGAAACCACCAAAGTGTCTACCTACCAATGAATGAGTAAAGGAAATGTGGTACATATGCACAACGGAATACTATTCAGCCATTAAAAAGAATGAAATGCTGTCATTTGTGGCAACATGAATGAGCCTGCAGGCATTATGTTAAGTGAAATAAGCTAGGCACAGAAAGACAAATGTCACAAGATCTCACCCATATGTGGAACCTAGAGAAGGGGAGATCATAGAAGCAGCAAGTAGAACAGTGGTTACCAGAGGCTGGGGAGGGGCCAGCGGTGGACAGGAAGAGGCTGGTCAGTGAGCACGAAGTGACAGTGGGAGGAATAAGCTCTGCTGTACTACTGCACAGTAGGGTGACAAGGGTTAACAGTACTGCCTTGTGTATTTCAAAATAGCTGGAAGAGAGGATTTTGAATGTTCTCACCACAAAGAAAAGATGAATGTTTGAGATAATGGAAATGCTAAATACTCTGATTTGATTTTTACACAATATACACATGTATCAAAACATCACACTTTACCCCATAAATATGTACAATAATTATGTGTCAGTAAAAACAAAACAAAGCAGCAGCCACAGACAGGATCAGGTGTTCCACCACCCTGCGCACACACAATCCTATTAATATCTACAAACCCATCTTCCACTCCAGGTTCCAGAACCTGCCCACCCCACCCAGTTCTCCCAAGCACACAATTCAGAATCCCACTTGTGCTGTGGCCCATAATCAGCAAGGCCACGTTCACAGCCAACAGCATCAGTCACCCATCCCCATTGTCCTCTGGTCTCCCAATTCCTTCTGGGTCAGCTCTGGGCTCAGACCCCCTCTCATCCGCTCTTCTCCCTTGACATCCTTCTGAGTCCTCCATCTCTCCTTCTCCCCTGCTTCCTCCTCCGTTCAGAAACGGAATGATGGACACAGGCCCCCTGCTCTCCTTCCCACAGATCGCAACATCATGGAGGTGCTCTCCTCTGGCTGAGCCATGTCTCCTCTCATGAGTCCCCCCTTCCCTCCCTGTCCACCAGGCAAGATCGCACACAACTGTCACCTCTTATGTCACAAGGTGATTGCCACTTGCTTGGGAAAATCCAGTCCTAGAGACTCCCAGGACAGAGCTCTTTTCCCTACAAAATCCTCCTCATCAGCCTTTGTCAAAATAGTGCTGCAAAAAACAAGTCTAGTGTTCTCATGACACCTGCAACCCAGATCTTAGTAAGTCACCAAACTTGGACTGGCCAAGAGGCCCCAGCTTCCCCTTCCTTCCTGCGCCAGGAGCCACAGTCCCACATCCACGCTAAGGAGACCTAAAGCCTGTGCGTCCCTTTGGTTATGGCTGCCCCTAAAAGCAAGAACCAAATTCAATGCCACGTTGACATGGGCTGTCTCACTTCAGCAGGCTGAACGGTGGATTCCAATAGTTTGCTTCAAACTCTATCATCAATGTGTTCGTTCATCGTTATACTATTTCTTAAGTGAGTTCCCATTTACATGCCAAACAAACCCCTGAGGACGCAGCAGGAGTGAAAACCACAGAAGGAAACACTGCTTGGGAGAATCAGGCAACAGCCTCTCCCTGTACATTCGCATTTCTCTCGATTGTCTTTCTGGAAAAGTGTGGCCCAGCCTCATAGACAGCCAACTGTGAGGGTTTCTGTGACACCTCAGCCTCAACAGCAGTCCCTCCCACCAACGCCTCCTTTGTGGCTCTTACCTGATATTTTGACTGGACTTTGAAAGCTGGGTTGAATTTTATGTACATTATCATTTTTTAACACCTGATCCAGAGGAGATCTTTCGAAGAAGGTGAGCACAACTTCCGATCTAGAATACTGGGGAGAAATACAGGGATTACTAAAAATGAACAGCCTCTACACGTTGGCCCTGTCTGTCTACCAAGAGAGGGGCCCCGCTCCTCCACAGAGGCAGCCTGTGTGATGCAAACGCCCCATGAATGTCCAGATGCTCCCATGGCTGGCTGCAGGGGCGGGGCTGCCATCACTGCACAGCCCTCACATGCTCATGGCCCAGGCGGATGAAAGGCAAGGCCTCAGCAACCTGGGCAGTGGAGGGAATCATGGCTCTTATGTGCCAGTTTCACTCACGCCTCCCTCCCTCTATAGTCAACTGTAGGCTGTGTCCACTCTCCCCACTGGCCAGAAAGAAAGGGAAGCTTCCAGGAGCTAAGGAGGTCTGCCTGGCGCTCAAGTCTAGGTTCTTAACCACCACTCAGGACGAAGCCCGCAGGCTTACGTGGAAAGGGAGTTGACGGTCAAATCCGGGCAACGTGCCCCGCTGTGCTGACGCCAACGTTCTTCTTGGTTTCCACATGTCTGTTCTAAAATCCCCTCAGCAAGACAGTGGATTCTGAGCAGAGGCAGAAAGCAAAGGCCTCCTGCAGCCAGAGGGGCCCCGCGCCCTTCCACCCATGCCTCCTTGCATCCCTCATTTTCACTCTTTCCCCAGGGAGGAAAAACCAGGGCCACTGGAGCCCATGAAAGCCTTCTTTCTCCTGATGACACCTGCACACCTCCACCCCGTCCCTATCGCCTGGTACTTCCAGGGAGGGAACAAAACGGCTAAGTGAGACAGAGCAAGCAAGTCAACCCTCCGGGGGGATGGACGCCTTTCGCATTTGGGAGGTGCCAGCACCTCCCACCTCCCTGCCCAGCCCGGGGCCTGGCCGCACTCACTTTACAGGGCATGCTTATGATCGTCTTCAGCAGCTTCTCCACCTCATTAAGCCTGGTCTCTATGTCGTGGGCTTCCTTTACGGCAACCAGTCCTAGAATTGAGACAGAAATGCTCAAAGTCAGAATAGCACACCAGGAAACGTGCTCCCAATGCAATACACAACAGGTGCCCACAAACCGCCAGGGTCGTCCTCTGTAATGAGATGTCGGGAACATTCATTCAGCCTTATGCACCTATAGCCGCATTCTGGAAGTCCTGCTCTAAGCCTCATTCGATGTTTCACCTACCCAATGATCCGTTAAGTCTGTGCAGGAGTTGGTACTGTCAATCTGAAAAGGGGATGGGAGGTGTAAGATCCCTCCAAGTGGGGCAGCCTGGCAAACTCCATAATCACCCTGGTCACAGCCAGAGCTCAGCCCAGGGCGAATCAGGCCCCACCAGCGTGGTGGCTACAGTCAGGGGCGCGGGCCCAGGACCAGCCCACCCCCAGTGACACAGGGAAGGACTCACTCTTCTGGCCACGGCTGCTCAGACCGCAGACCCCTGGAAATGGAGCCTCTGTTTAGACCAGTCATTTACATGCCAAGTTCACAAGGAAAAAAGTCAGATCTCTTTGGACACGACTCATGCCACTTTCCAGGAATCTGAGCTTCTGTGCTTCTCACGGTCACCACACGCCCGGGTGGCTGTCAGGCAGCACAATATTTTATTTTTAAAATACCATAGCTCGAGGCATGGAGGCTCGGGTGCTTTTCTATCTCCCCATGAGAAGCGCAGAGCAGAAGTCTTCACATCACAGGTTCTATCCCTCGGCTTTGCAGGGATGGGGAAGTAGGTGCCCAAGGACACTGGCGTCTCCCCCACACTTGAGTGACCGAGGCTGATGCAAACGTGCCTGTGAGCGGTGATTAAACCACAAAGGCTTAAGTGCCAGAACTATTAATGGCAAAAACCGTGATTACTGCGATTACTTTTGCACCAACCTAGTATTATTGGTCACGGAGCCTAACTTTTTCAGAAGTTCTGGTCTGATTTTGTTTTGCAGGGGAAAAGCCTGTTCAGTTTTCAAGCAATTCGTTGAATAGGTCTATAAAAGAGATAAAAAAAGATTTCTTAAACTTCCTGACTGAAATTAAGAGATCCCAGAGCATACAGTCCATGGAAACTCCCGCCAGGGCTCCCCAGACATAGGTCAAAGGCACTTCTGCAAGAGTGGGCTACCGCAGGGGCATCCCCATAACGGGGGTCAGTGGGGATCAGTGGAGGCCAAAAACCTTCTCCCCACTTCCTCAAGCACGTGCCAGGTGCCCATTCACCTGGCTCACCTGGTATCCCAGCAGGCATCCCTGCTTGGCAGTGGGGCTATCTGATCCTGCCCCCTCCACTGACCTCAGCCACACAGGCCCAGGCGGCCAGCTGTGCAGGGCACAAGGGTCCAAGAGGGGCAGGGTCCGTGGTCTGTGACTCAGCCACTGGAAAACCCTGGGGCCTCTGTCCACGTGGCCTGTGCCTACGCCCAAGCACGATGCCCTGGCCGTCACCAGAGGAAGGGGCTGGACGACCCTCTGCCGTCTCCTCCAGCCTCGGCCCACCTCCCCACACGCCGGGGCAAGCAGGGTGAAGAAGGAAGAAAAAGAGAAAACAACAAAAGTACCAGACTCTCCGGATGCCTCCTCCCAAGCCCTGAAATCCTTGCATAGAATTTCAAATATTTATATACCGCAATTTACATAGAATTTCAAATATTTATATACTACAAGATGTATATATGCACCACTCTTTCAACCAAAATGCTTTGATCCGCTGCTTGCTCAGGGAAGTCTACCAAGGAAAGGGAAGCCAATTCAAAATTCTTAAAAAGTTGTTTTTAAAGAGAAGACAATTATATAACTCATTCCCACAAAGTGCTTCTTTATTCTAAGACAAGCAAAACTACTGTTATATTTCAACTTTTATTACAGCTAGAATACTAGTTTCCAGTTGATCAAATGAATGACACAGTAGTTGTACTCAGTTTACAAGATCGGCTTCTTGCAAAGTCAATGTATCCAGCACATGTATACCCATTTCATAGGACAGAAAGCGTGACCTAACAATTTACAGGTATTATAGAGGTTTATAATGCTTTTATCTTTGCTTTGCTGACATATCTTTGGCTGCATCTTTGATTTAATTAATGTGCAGCTCTTGGTTGGGTTGATAACCTCCAAGGGCAACATTAGGGAGATAAATATATTCTGCGGTACACTGATCTCCTTTTAGTATGGCCAAACTTGGCAAATAAGACACGTGATGCCTAATTAAATACAAATTTCAGATAAACAATGGATAATGCAATAGCAGGGACAGACTTACACTAAAAACATATTTGCTGTTTGACATTCAAATTTAACTTTGGGTCCGGTATTTTATCTGCCTACGCTATCTTCTTTGTGACCCATCTTCCAGACTGAACTACACAGAAAGGCAAGTGTACCTGGTCAGGCCTCTGGAAACCGTGTTAGGATTTTAGTTGGGCAGGCAGACTCTTCATGACCTGCTCCTAGCCCACCTACCTCACCAGCTCTGTGCCCTGTGAAACACACCCTCAAGCCAACCCCAAGAAACAGGCCCTCGCTTCCCAACAGCCTCCAGGTGAGCTGTCCTCCAGCCTCCTCCACCTCCAGGCTCATCATGGGGCAAAGCCCACTTAGGCAAAAGCCACCTGCTATGTGATGATGGGACTGGGTCCTGCCTGTGGGTTCGGAAAGCCCATCCCACCCTCTACAGCCTCTTGCTCCTCTGCAATGACTGTGCCTTCACCTGGGGGTCTCCCCAGAGACTAGTGAGAGTCATAGGGCAGGAGGCACCTTAGGCTCATCTCCCTGTGACCAGCAACCAGCACAGTGCCTGGCCCACGCCAGGGATGCGATGTTCGCTGGCTGTGCTGGCAGAATACACTTGCATCAGATGAGACAGAAGTGGACAGGTGTTAGTCACTCTCCTGTGTGTGCTCCAGCTGCCCTGGGGCAGCACCCCAGTCTCTGTCTTCTCATCATCACCTCAGCCTGACCCCAGACAGAACCGACCAGCAGCAGGCTCTTCAGTCACCAGCCTCGAAGGAGAGTCTCGAGGGCGAAGTGGCACTAAAACTGCTGAGCCACACTGGTTTGATTTTATTTGTGGAAATGTGCAGAACCACATTGCTTCCTTTCACCTGCTTTTATGTTTCTGAATGGAAGCCAAACTGTGTTCCTTGGGTGTGTAAACATCCTTAACAACCAAACAAAAGGAGCCTGAGAAAATTTAGATGGGGAAAGTGAAGAGCTGGAATCCCTCCCTGGAAGCACAGAAATGACTTAATGCTTATTTTTTAAGCTCTAGGATTTTAGTTAAGGGCACGTCCATTATTGAATTCCCCATTCCGGCTCCCGGTGGCAACCAAGCTGGCAATCTGGATCAGCTTTCTCAGGACACTGTGGTCCTTTCTCCACGGAGACAGTTCACCTGAATGACAACGAGCGCTGGTCCCTTCCCCAGGAGGGGCCGCAGCTGATTCATTAAGTGATGAATTCTGCTGAACTTACGGAAACCCACCTGACTGACAGCAGCACAACTGGGCTGCTGTTGCTACGGCTGCTACCACCAGAGCTCCAGAGCACGGCAACAAGAACGCAGCGCGGGGCTGCCTTGAGCAGCAAACGCCTCCCCGCCCCCACTCAAGAAGTGACACCGGCAAGAGACTACAGACAGCCTGGCTTTCCTAAAATGCCAACGCTCGCATTTCCCTACTCCCCTTCAATTGTTTTTAAAATGTTTTAAATACACCAAACGGATGGGTGTATTTAATGTGGAAGGAAAACACTTTTTAAAAAAAAAACTGTACAACTGTCCACTGGGACCACAGTGCAGAAATAAAAGAAATCTTCATCTTGCAATTTCTGATTGTTTTATGTTCACTAAGGTTTCTCAGTTTCACAGCTGGAAACCTCAAACTCCTGCTGCCAGCATGCCAAATTACAAATACTCAAATTTATAAAGAAAAAGTTCTGAGCAGAATACACGTTGAAGACACTGCTTTATTTTCCAGGAACAGACAAGAACTATGAGTTTAAGAAGTACTGCTTCCCCCAAAGCAAACTATTGCGTGCATCTGCGTTTCTTTCTATCCTACCTGTTGTACTCTTCCTTTGTGACTCAAGTGCTTTGGCTTCCAATGGCTAGTGGAATTCTTCCAAATGTCACCTGTTTACCATAAGCAACGATTTGAAAACTTGTTTTCAAAACTGCACTTAAATACAGTAATTTTAGATCATCTAAAACTTTTGGTTTTTATATTCCAAATATTGTTGATGGCATGACAATTCTGGGGGTTCCTGTCCGACTTTGTTTTACTGCCTGAGATCGCACGGATGAATACCGCAGGCAGGTGAAGAGGGTTGCCTATTCTCCCAAGCGAACCTGAAAACGGAAGCAGAGCCGCTTCACTCGGGTCTTTCAGGACTGACCAGCAGGGGGCGCGCGCACTCTGCGGAAAAAGCAGGATGGCGTTCACTGCAACGGACGCTTAAGGAAGCTAGCCTCAGAGTTCACAGCCCCGGAAACTGTTCTAATTTCTGATAAAGAATCACTAATACAACCTCAACTTTAAAAATTTCATCCTACACATTTTGTGACATGAGAATTTCATCCAGATGTAGCCAAACAATTAAGAATTTGAAACCAAAAAATTGGTAACACAATTGTACATAAATTCCAGTGGGCCAACTGGACACACATTTGGGGACTGAGTATCAACAGGGGGCTGCCAGCGTCACTTTTCTACCTAAAGGAGTCAGGTCTCGAAAGCTGAAAACACAGCGTTGTATCTGTCAATTTGGGGATTAGCTGCTTTGTGCAAACACAAACACCTGATTTGTTCTTGGAATCAGAACTGAACGCGCTGGAGGCAGTACAAAAATCTGACAGTGAGAGCCAACGTTAACAAACACCGCTTCCGGATCTCAGAAACCTGGGTCCAGAGTCCCACTTTTTTGGGAAGTGGAGGCTTTGGGCTCAACACTTGTGGTAACTGGCCCAGCTTCCTCCAGGGAGGACCTTGGCCATCTGACTCTAGCGGGAGGGCTTCCTGCTGCTGCAATTCTGAAACTAAAGGCAGGATGCTGCTCGGGTGCGCAGGGAGGTCACGCGTTAAAGAGCGTCCACTACCCAAAGAACAGGCCTCTCTGAGCACTCAGAGGACGCGGTTCCCACACGCACACAACAGACGGCCCCGGGGAAATGCTCTGCAAAGTGAGCTTTAACAAACTGAGTCAAACCATAAATTACATTTATATTGTTTCCTTTCCATTTAACAAATGTGCCCATCAGCACACTACACAGATGCAGAGGTGAAGGGGGGAACGCAGCCTCATCTTGTGTGCTGCACGGGAGACACACATTCTTTAAAGGTTGACTATAATACACATCTTGGAAACTAAATATCTAAAATGTTTTAGGAAAGCCTTTAAAACTTCCTAAGTACCTGTTTTCTAAATAGGCAGTCAATGCTGAAGCAGCAGGGAGTTAAGAACTGACTAGCTGGTTATTCAATGCATAACTAAGCAACCCAGGGAAGTTCTAACTCCCTGGGAACCTGAGGCTGCTCTTCGCTATCCGAGACTGACACGTTTCCACCTGTGGAGTGTCACGCAGTATATGTACAAGGAGAGCGAGATTGCGGCTGTGTGGACACAAGGACAGAAGGCCTCCCCCACCTCCACCCTGCAATGCATCAGGGGCGCCCAGCAGCTGGTCCACAGCCACCTCCCCTCTACATCTTTTCAGGAGTGAAAAGCTGAGCTGAGAATGCAAGAGGAAGAGATGGAAGTGGCTGCAGAAAAACAGAACACCCGGAGGACCCAAGCTGGGGGCTGAGGGAAGTCTCTCTTCCTCCCTCTGCAGCAGCGGCTGCCTTCTGTACCTGGGAGGTGGCTCCTAGAGCGACTGGGAAAGAAATGTTTGACTTAAACTTACTGAGCTCTGCTCTGCTCTTCCCGTAATCCTGCCTTCTCTAGGCCTTTTCATTATTTTCCCCACTAAAAGCCAAATCCCCTTCCTAAATTTTAGACTCAACATTCTCCAACAGCCATCCACTTAGCCAGTCCGTCCTGCAGCATCACAGGTTCCCAGGGGGAGCAGCCCACTCAGGCAGGCAGGAAGCACTTCAGTCGCTCTTCCCAAAGCACCCATGGCTCCTCCTCCACCAGGCTGGGGATACCACGGCCAACAAGATGGGATCCCGGCCTCCCGGCACGTCATGCTAGCCAGGAGGGCCAACAGGAGGCAAACACAGACCACAAAGTGTCCCCTGCCTGGCAAATCCGGGTGCCAGGAGGATGCACAGCAGGGGATCCCCCCCCCACTCCTGGGCAGGAGGCGGCCTGAAGGGTGAGCGGATACAAGGATGAAAGGGGTTGGGGAAAGAGGGAGTGAGATGGGGAAGGTGGAGGGCAGGGGTGGGGAGAGCTGAGACCAGAAAAGGGCAAGTGTGGTCTCACAAATCCCGGGAAAGGGCCTTGCCCATGAGGGACAAGGAGGCAACGGCCTCCAACGGAGGTTCTGGCCACAAGAACTCTGTGCACTTGGCAATTCTTATTTTTATTTATTTTTTTATTTATTTATTTGAGGCGAAGTCTCGCTCTTGTCACCCAGGCTGGAGGGCAGTGGTGCAATCTCAGCTCACTGCAAGCTCCGCTTCCAGGGTTCAAGTGATTCTCCTGCCTTAGCCTCCCGAGTAGCTGGGACTACAGGCATGCGCGCTACCAGGCTCGGCTAATTTTTCTATCTTTAGTAGAGACGGGGTTTCACCACGTCGGCCAGGCTGGTCTCAAATTCCTGACCTCAAGTGATCCACCTGCCTCGGCCTCCCAAAGTGCTGGGATTACAGGCGTGAGCCACCACGGCCAGCAATTCTTTCTTAGGATCAGGCCTAGATCTTAGGATCTTTCTTAGGTAACCCAAGCCTGGCCCACACCCAGCACCAATTCTAGTTTCTGGACGAGCAAGGCCACAGGCCTAGTCCGTAGGGACCCCAATGAAGTTTGGTGGTGACCTCCCTCTTTGTGGGCTCTCTCTTTAGCCAGGGCAGGGGTATTCTCCCAGGGTGTATGGGGGGGCCACACCCAGAAGAGGGCGGGCACATGAGTGGGCCAGTCCTGCCAAGCGGCTCACTGCTCTCAGGAGCCAGCCTCCAGCACTCTCCCGCAGACCACTGTCATCAAGGGCACATGGCAAGTGCCAGGGCAAAGAGCAAATGGTCCCAAAGCCAGCAGCCCATATATGCCCAGCTTGGTGCTGGGCACTCTACGGATACCACTGCTTTCGGTACTCACAACCGCCCTGCGTGCGGATATTATTACTGCTATAGCATCAACAGTGCACCCGAGGCTTGAGGAACTTGCCTGGAATGACATGCAGGTGGCAAAGCCAGCATCCAATCCCCTAACCCCACCTGTCTGGGTCCAAAGCCAGTGCTTTCAGCCTGAGCCTGACCCCTCCTATTAAGGCCTGACTGTGTTCCCAGGTGGGGAGATCCCTGAGCCTGACCCTTCTCACTGTAATTGAGCTGTGTCCCAGGTGGTTGTCCCCCAAGCTGACCCCTCCTACCATGACCCAGCTGTGTCCCAGGTGGGTGATCCAGCAATCTGGCAGGGCCTTGATCTTCTATGGTGAGACTGACAGCTGCCACCTATCAAAGTATGAACTGCAAGCTCTTCCCTCCCCCTCTGCACCCACTGTCCACCATGTGTTTTCTGCTGAGTCTAGGTTAAACATCAGCAAGGTTTCTTAACAATGGGAAGAAACCCTTGCAGGTTTAAGTTGGCAAAAGAGTTACGTGGTCTGTCTGATGTCCCCATTTCCTGTGGGATGGGGCAAGAGGGGGCACAGCTAGAGGGTGTGCGCTCAGCTCCTCTCGCCACCAAGCAGGGAGCTCAGATCAAGGTGCTCCTGAGCTGAGTCCCTGGCCTGTTCTGTGAGAAAGCTGCAGCTTTTCAGTGCCAACTGCCACCGTGAAAGGCAGTAGCCCTGGAAGCAGGTCTGTCTGTGGAAGTGTCCAGTCTCCAGCTGGGAAGTGAGCTTAGGTGTCGCCTGGGGCCCAGGGGCTCAGTCTGAGATCTGTCGGGGGGCAGCAAACCAAACGCAGCTCAGTGGCCATTTATGGAAAAGGAAGAGGATCCCAGGTACAGCAGGATGGGGGAAGCAGAGTGGGCGGCGGGGTTTGGGCTTGGCAAAGAAAAGCAAAACAGAAGGAAGAAAGAGGAAGAGGAGGCCGCGTGAAGGTGGGTGGCCCCATGGGAGCCCTGGCAGGGTACCCCCAGTGCAGGGTGACTTGGCCAGGTCAAGAGAGTCAAAAATAGGTCTGTGAGTCAGAAAGGAAGATCCAAGTCCCCTGAGAAGTAAAGCTGCCCCTCTGGGTGGGGCAGAATGACGCAGGTGAATTCTGCACGGGGGTGGAGCTATGGTTGAAGGCAAAGGGCAGGCCCAGCCAGCACCTCACTTGCAAGGGCCCATTGGATGGGGCAGAGATGGTGCCTCTGTGCCCCTGCTCTGCTGCCCGGGACTGGTGTGGCCCATGATCATTTCTGAGCCACTGTCACTAAGAAAGTAAACTCCGTGGCTTTGCAGTTGGCCATCAGGTGGGATTCTCCCTTATGTTTCAGGGTAACACAGGGCTTCTCCCCTCACTGTCCACCCGAGAACAGCATGAGCAGGTTCAGGCCCTGGGATCAAATCACGCATCTTCCTAGAGCTGTCAGGGTTGTGGGAGTCTGGTAGTCACATCTGTGTCCAGCCCTTTTCTGGTAATGTCCCAGATGCCAGTCCCCTGGTACTCGGATCTCAAATCTAAGACGACAGTCTCCTAGCATGCAGGTAGATGAATGTCTTTGGTGATAAAGATGAGCACAGGCAGGTACATTAGCACCACATGGGCTGGCGGGCTTGTGATCATGGCCTTACTAAGAGAAAACGCTAAAATGCCGCCTCCCAAGCTGCCCTCCGGAGCCACCTCCTCCCCCATGCCAACTCCTCCTGCCGACTCCCCCATGCCAGCAAGTGGCAATCCTGCCAGTCCTGCACCTCAGGCTGAAAACTCTGGGGTCATCTGCACACTCCTCCACACCCCACGTCTGGCCTTGCAGTGCCCCTGTGGCTCTCCCTCAATGCACATCAGCGTTTGCCCACTTCTCCCACCTGCTCTGCTGCACCAGCCCCCAGCACCTGCCTCCATGCCTCCCCCACTCTTTCTCAGGACAGCAGCCCGAGTTTGAGTCAGGCCAAATCACCTCTCTGCTCAGAGCCCTCTCTGAATAAAAGCCCAAATGTGACCACGACCTTCCTCTCTCCCTTCCTGACCAACACTCTCCACACCAGCCACTGTACCTCCTCACTCCCCAAACCCACCAGGCACACGCCAGCCTCAGGGCCTTTGCACCTGCTCTTCCACTGCCTAGAATCGACTTCCCCAGGCACCCAATGGCGTGATCCCCGCTTTCCTTCATGTCTCTCTTCAAAAGTCACTTGTCCTTGATCACGCTGTCTAAACGCAAAACCCCTCCCCCTGCTCCTGTAAGTCGGAGCCCCTTTCTTTGCTTACTTATTTTTCCTTTTGAACATGTATCACTATCTAATGTATTTGTTACTTGTTTATCTTGTTACTATTGGATTTCTCCCAACCAGAATATAAGAATCATGAGGGATGTTCTTGGTCTCTTGTTCACTGCTGTGCCACCATCACCTATACATGTGGTAGGCACTATGCAGATATTTGATGGAATGAATGTAAAAGCAAAATGTTGATTGTACAGCTACTAAGAATGAAAGATCACCTGACTACTCGGGAACACAATCTGTTGCTGCAGTGGTGACCTGGTTGGCTCAGACATCACAAAGCCTGAAACTATAGAAACAACGATCAAAAAAGTCTAGGAGCCTCAAAATGCCAACAAGGAAATTCAACATGTTTATGTTTTAAAGCATAAACCTTCCTAGATGCGAGAGATGTAAATAAAGGGTAACCCTGAACCATGTTAGGTATCGCACAGAGGGGACTGAAATGAAAGACTTGGGCCCACTGGTGTTAAGAGTCTGGAAAACACAAGAACGGAACACCTTGGTGACCCGGCGACAATATCCCCAGGAAACAGCTAGCTCCCTCCCCTAGGGCTGCGGGACAAGAAAGGGAGAGGGGGCATATCCAATCTGGATGGAGAAGAAGGTCGGGTGGGAGAGTGAGTGTGCGAGGAAAGGGGCAAGAGGACAGAAGCTGGGCAAGTCCTGAGGTCAGCCCGGTCCGACCTCACCCAAACAGAAGGCCAGGAGAGTGCGCTAGTGAGCAGTGTGCCTCCACCCCAGGCAGGGGTTGACATATCCCTGCAGATGTGTCACCATGACACATACAAGGCCCAGGGATGGCCTCCAAGCACCACTCCACAGTGTGTGTGTGCAGAGAGAGAAAAAGCACATTCTCCCCCACTGCAGTACTCAAGGGACCAAGAAAAGGGCTCAGCATCCCTTTAACTGCTAGCAGATTCAAAGCTGCAAGTGGGGCCAAGGCTCCCACACCCTCCAAGGGTGTGCAGACACTTCCAAGAGTCACCAGCCCACTGCCAGCAGAAGCTCAGAAATCCAGATTTCCTCACAAATCTCTTAAATGGAACTAGAGAATGCAAATCTAACCCGTCCCAGAAACAGTTCAATCCATGTAAACTGGGGAATGTGATAGGGAATGATGCAGAGAAAAGCTGGCATTGCAGCACAGCAAAGCACACACATCTGGCTGCCTTTTGTGTTTATAGTTTGTATATCCAGATAATCTTTTTATGCAAATAATAAATCTGCATGGAAATAAGGTGCAATCTGCTTTTACATTACTGGGATATATTTTACTTGGCAAACAATTTCCCTGGACTTAAAAGGATCAAAGAAAGGGAAAGGACTTCCCTGGCGCTGCACAACAAAACTCAGGTGGTGCTGGGCAGGGACCAACTAACTGCCCCTCAGAAAACCAAGGACTAGAATGAAGGCAGGGCTTATGGTCCCGGTTCTGGTCCCAGGCTCCCCTCTTCACCCCCTCCAGGGTGTGCCAGACTGTCCCCAGCAGAGAGAGCAGCTCCAACAGTTCCACGGTGTGCTGTTAGAAAGTCCTTTACACCCAGCCGCTGGACCTCACACTCACCGCCCACCAGCCCTGCCACCATCATTCTGACCCCTATTTCTGATTTCTGTTCCCCTTGAGGTACTTGGAGGTAGCTATCATATCCCTTCAGAGCGTTTTCTCCACGGTAAGTGTTCGCGTCTTCAACCTTTCTTCACTCTTTTGAGCCACTCTTGCGTGTCCACACAGCTTGTGACCGCGTAACAGACCCAGCACAACTAGGGCGACAGCAAAAGAGGCGGAGCCAGGGTGTGTGCAGGGCACGCCCCTCCCTCCTGCTCCAGGTGAGGTATTTCCACCAGCGTGGATGCAACTGAAACCACGCCCTCTTTCCACCGTCTGGCCCAACCCCAGCCAGAAGCAGCTGATGCGTTGGTAACAATGACAACTGGCATTTATGGAGAACCTGCTCTTGTTAGACCCTCTACCATGCCTTTCAGTCCTCACAAACGTCAGAGACCACAAGCACAAAGTTACAGGTGGGGAGCCCCACGGGGATCCCGCTCCAACCAGCCTGCCAGGGGTCACGGAGCTCAGACGCCTGACCACAGTGAAGCTCAGGGACTCCAGTGTATTTAAGCCTCGTTCCAGGAAAGGTCATTGAATAAACCGCTGTTCCTTCACGATGCTTTCCTGATTTGGGCATTGATTTGTTAAATTTAAAATATCATAACAAACAGCAAATCCAAGGAAAACTGCTTCGATGCTTGAAATAACACCCAACTGTCTGGAGAACAGCTATAAATGTGAGGCTCTGGGGAGCAGAGGGAGGTCTGAAAGGCGGGCCTTCTAGCTCAGGGCCCCAACTCGCTGGCTGTGGGAGCCCTTCCAAAAGATGTGTCATGAGAACTAAGCTAATTATCCACGTAATTCTCACACTGGGGTTGGGGCCATCGCCAGGGGAAAGCACAGGTTATCTCAAGACCGCAGCCAGACAGGAGGCTGGGGAGACTTGGACGGGCCACCCTCTGCTTCAGTAACTTGGCCCCAAGCTTTCAGGAGGTCTCTGCTCAGAGGAGGACTGCAGAAAAGAAGGCTGCTGGGCCACTGTCCCAATGTTCCGAGCTACAGGTGGTCACACATGGAGGGGGTGGGACCTGCTCGGAAGTCCTCCAGTCTTCCCACCCCTTCTCCCCTCCCGGCCCTCCCAGGCGGCCCCTCTCCCCGGCCTGCCCCCTCCACCCCGCAATTCTTCCCGTCTCAACTCCAGTCCCTCTCTCTTGCGTCCTCCCGGCTTCCACCCCCTCAGCCTGGCCTCCAAAAGAAAGATCGGGCAGAGCGGTAGGAAAAGGGAAGCCACCGCGGTTTCTGAAAACAAGAATTCCCGCGAGCCAGGACGGTCACAAGGCCGGGGAGGAGGCGGCGCAGCTGATCAAACGCGAATGGGGACCAGCCCTGGCGGGGGTGCGGGGGGGCCCTGGCTGTCCGCGGCAGCCGCGGGCGGGGCGGCCCCTCCGAGGAGGGACGGAAGGGCTGCGTGGCACCTCGCGCTCGAAGACCAGGGGCGCGCCCTCCGCGGGGAGAACTCGGGGCGGCGGCCAGACCCGACGCGACCCCCGGCTCGGACCCTGCAGTTAACTGCTCCCAGACGCTTTCCCAGTGCGCCCGCCCGCCGGCCCTCGGGAGGTACCGGGCAGGGGGCTAGGGCCGGGCCGACCCTGTGAGCCGCTCAGCCCCGGGCGCCCCCGCCGTCCTCGGAAGTGACTCGTCCTCAGGGAGAGTCCGGCGCCCGCCCTGCCGGCCTCGGCCCCTTTCCCGCCCCATTTGGCTCCTCCGCCGGGGGCGCCCCCAGGCTGGGCAGGCTGGCTCCCCGTCCCCCTAACCCCGCCGCCCGGGCACCCCTCGTCTGCGGGCGCGGGGTCCAAGTGTCCCCTGTCCGGGGCGGGCAGGAAGGAGAAGTCGCAATCTCGGTTGAAGTCTCTTCCCCGCCTCCTTCGTGCACTTCAAGGCTGCCTCGGCCCCGCGCCCCTCCCGCGTCCCCGGCCCCGCACCTTGCCGCAGCGGCCCCTGCGCCAGCTCGGACCGGTCCTCGGGAAAGGCGTCGCGCAGGCGCTGCCACAGGCGGCCCAGGTCCGCCAGGCTGCGGTGCAGGTAGAGCACGCTGCGGTCCGACCACTCCGTGCGGATCTCGAAGAACTCCTCTTCGTCGCCGCGCCGGCTGACGATGAGCCTGCGGATGCCGTTCACCCAGCAGCCGCGCACGAACATGTTCACGAGCGACGTGCCCTCAAACACCGCCGAGGCCATGTCGCACGCATGCCCCCGCCAAGGGCTCCCCAGCCCCGCCGCCCGCCCGCCCGCAGGAGGCGCGCCCCGGCCGGGGTCGTCCCGGGTCTGTCCGTGGCCGGGGTCGTCCGGGGCGCGTCCGGGGCCGGGGTCGTCCGGAGTCGGCCCGGCACTCCAGGAGGCTGCGTACGGCCCGCGTTCGGGGCAGCGGGGCGGCGCGGCGGCGAGTGGCTCGGGCCGGCCGGGCGCGGCTTTATAAGGCGCTTCCCATCGCGGGCGGCGCGGTAGTCGACGTCGAGGCTAGGCCGCGTCCGCCTCCCGCCCGCCTCCCGCGGAACGGGCGCCGCGGGCCGCTCTGGAAAGGAAGAGGTCCGGCTGGCCGCGCCCCCGCCGCCTCCGCAGAGACCGCGTTGCTGCGGCCACGGGAACCCCCGGAGCCGGGAGCCGGGCCGAGTCCCAAGCGCTCGCCCCCGCCTCGCGCCCCCCGCGCCTCCTCCCTCGCGGCCCCGGAGCCGCAGGTCGGTGACTGGACCAGCCGGGAAGGGAGGCGGGGCGGGCCCTGCTTGCCAGGCGCTCGGCGCAGACTTTTTTCTCTTTCCGTTTCGCGATCCTCGGGACCTCCCAGGGCTAGGAGCTGCGCGCCCCACCCGGCCCGCGAGGGGATGGCAGCTACCGGGGGTCCGGAGGCGGGGCTGCGAGTGTCGGGGCGGGGGGCGCGGGCCGGGTCGAGCACCGCCCCGACCCGCCCCGACGAGGGCCCAGGCCAGTCCGGCCCGCCCCGGGTTCCCTCCGTGCCTCAGGTCCCCTCCGTGCCCCGCGTCCTCCCGCGCATTCCGGTCATGCCTCAGCCGCGCCAAGGCCTGGGACACGGCCGGACAGACCGCGGGGCAGCCCTCGGAGAAGTGGGAAGAGGAGAGAAAACAGTGGCGAAAAGAAGGTCTCCTGGGAAGGAGCGCCCTGGGAAGCTGGACGCGGTGGGTGCTCTTGAGGGGCCTCAGGAGTGGACTTGGGGAAACCGCCCGCCCTGAAAACTGACTCAGCGGCGCGTTACTGAGGCCGTTCCTAGTTGGAAGAGAATTAATAGCACTTGTTTGAGAATTACAAGTTAGTTCCAGAAATGAATCGAGTGACCTCACAGCCTGTAGGCAGGGGTGGGAGAGCCAGGGTGAGCCCCTCACCTCACCCCGCCCCCGCCCCGGCAGCGCTCTGGAAAGCCTCAAAGCCCAGCGCTGCGCGGAAATGTTAGAGGCCCAAGGCAGGTGGCCTGTCTGGACTCAGACCCGACCCAGATGTCCCCCCAGGTCCCTACCACTCAGTCCCACCTGCCTCGACTCAGTCCCGACCCAGATGACCACCCCCCTCCCCCCCCACCCACCACGACCAGCTTTTATTCCGACTGCGCCAGTGACTTGCAGATAGCATAGCTTCAAATTTCCTCACCTGGTCTGGGGCGGTGAACAGGTCAAGATGGAGAGTGTCAAGAGAGACTTTTGCTTTGTCTATGATGTTTTTATATACACTTGCTAATTAAATGAACGCATATGTTTCCTGTGTAATTTTGTATAGGGGAATAGGGGCCGTGGGAACTGGAAGTAAACAGCCAGTGTGCCAGCAGCTCTTGACTCTAGGTGGTGGGAATAAGTGCCGTTGTAACCACAGTACCAGCCCAAACGGGGCTTACTCTGTTTGTAACAATGTTGAGTTACCTTGCAGGTATAACAGAGCCAAAAACTCTCAAGTCACAAAGCCCAGGCATGCACCATAGAAAAAGATGTGATCTCTAACAAACATCCAGAACCAACTATTCGTCTCCTTGGAACGAAGAAGACTGGGACATGACTGGAACCCGAACATTCGAACTCTCAGAAGGGAAGGGTCTCTTGGCCCAGAAGATAGGGGCTAAAATCCACCTCAACATATCGTACCATAAATGGCCAAATTTGAAGGCCTTCAAACAGATCCTGCCCAGCCAACATTTCTAAGTCCTTTCCTTTGCCCTCTGCTTCCTTAGAACTTGCCCCAGACCCCAAATCAGGGAGGAAGATTTGAACCTGCCTCCTGTCTCCTTGCTGGCTGGTCTTGCAATAAAGTCTTTCTTTTCTCAAAGGCAGTACCATGGTATTGCTTCCGTGTACATTGAGCAGTGAGCCTGAGGCAGGAAAATAGGGTCAGGAGGCAGGGAACATAAGGCCAATTCACACTTCGGCTGTAACAGGAAATATCCACTCCATAGGGCGTATGCTGTAAGTGACTTTGTAACTTTACTTCATCCTCTGCATTTACATAGAGGGTAAGTGAAGTAAACAATGGAATCATCTAGGAGATATTTAAACTTCCAAAAATTCTGTAACGGGGCCTTTGAGCCCCTATGTTTGGGCCGCTCCCACACTGTGGAATGTAATTTCGTTTTCAGTAAATCCCTTCATTCCTTCCTTGCTTTGTTTGTGCTTTTTGTCCAATTCTTTGTTCAAGATGCCAAGAACCTGGACATCCTCCACCGGTGACAAGCCCATTTGCTTAATAAGATTATTATTTTCTTCTCAGTATTTTTCTGTTACTTATTTTCTGAAAGTGCCAGGAAGAGGAGGGCAAGCAGGACCACCCCAAAATAGGCCACCTGTGGTATCATGGTGACCTCTAACCCCAGCCCCCAAGAATATGAAAGTGATGACGACTCTTATGAAGTGTTGGATTTAACTGAGTATGCAAGAAGACATCAGCGGTGGAATTGAGTGTTTGGCCCCAGTTGGAGACCTATGGTGTTACAGAGAAATACTCAGTAGCTACCCAGATTGGAATGTGTGGCATGACAGGCTGGTATGCAGGATTTTTGCTCCCAAAAGTTGGGAAGGTTGCAGCAACTGCAGTGACTTCCAGATTGACTGGAAGAGAATTGAAAGAGACGTACATAAAGCAAAAAGACATACTAAGGCCCGGGCGTGGTGGCTCATGTCTGAAATCCCAGCACTTTGGGAGGCCGAGGCGTGTGGATCACCAAGTCAGGAGATCGAGACCATCCTGGCCAGCATGGTGAAACTCCATCTCTACTGAAACTACAAAAATTAGCTGGGCGTGGTGGTGGGCGCCTGTAATCCCAGCTACTTGGGAGGCTGAGGCAGGCGAATTGCTTGAACCCAGGAGGCAGAAGTTGCAATGAGCTGAGATCGCGCCACTGTACTCCAGCCTGATGACAGAGCAAGACTCCATCTCAAAAAAAAAAAAAAAAAGACAGACTAAGAAATGAGCAAATAAAGCAGCACCTGAAATCAACAATACAGTTGAAGAAGCAACTGACTTTATCAAACAGAACATTGTGATATCCACTGGATTTGTGGGAGGCTTTTTGCTAAGACTTGCATTTTAAGGACATGAATGGTCTACCATAGTAGACTCAGCTATGAGAAGTGGCGGCAACACAGTGTCCTCTCTCAACAGTACATGCTGCCGGATCTCAGAAAAACAACTAGCTGGACAATACTGAACTCACAACTTAGCATTTTGCCATCTGGAGCCTGGCAAACTGGTATTTGCTGTAAAACAACTTATGTGGTATGTGAACAGTAGTAGTTCTGAGCAAAACGTGGCTTTTATCATTTTTTAAAAAATGCTTCTCTTTAGAATTAGCTTATAAAATATCACCATTGGTTGTAGATATGGAGAGAAAAGAAACTGCTACATTTATTGCCTGGTGAAATATTAATCCCTTTTTATTTAAATAAGATGTTCTGGCTTGGCGCGGTGGCTCACACCTGTAATCCCAACACTTTGGGAGGCCAAGGAGGGAGAATCACCTGAGGTCAGGAGTTCAAAATCAGCCTGGCCAACATGGTGAAACCCTGTCTCTACTAAAAATACAAAACAATGAGCTGAGCGTGGTGGAGGGTGCCTGTAATCCCAGCTACTCAGGAGGCTAAGGCACAAGAATCACTTGAACCCAGGAGTCAGAGGTCGCAATGAGCTGAGGTTGCGCCACTGCACTCCAGCCTGGGTGACAGAGTGAGACGCTGTCTCAATAAATAAATAAGATGTTCTTCATTGTGGTTTACGGTATAATGACAATAATTTTAAAATCTGTATTATAGCATCAATATTAGGACTGACTTTTTTTTAAAGATATGTCTGCAATAAATTGAAGAACTGCAATGCCCTTTTGTGGAAAGCTTTAGAAATGATATAATTATTAAAGATATTAACTAGACAAAAAATAATTTTCTAATAATGATGATAATAAAAGAATCTCTGAAGTGAGTATTAGAACTTCTGACTACTTCTAACTATTGGTCCTACCCAGCCACTGATGAACTCCAATCATATAGTCTCAAACTGCTCACTTGATGTTTCTTTGCCTCCATTTGCCTTTCCGTGAAATGGGAATTTAAAACAAAAATTAAAAAGCCCACGACTGTTGTGAGGACAAATAAAATGGTACATGGCTGAAAGTGTGCAGTAAACACCTTTGAGGACTTGTGTTATATAAATGTCAGTAACAGATACAGAGGAGAAGGAGTGGTTTCGGGTTGTAAATCCAGCTGATGAGCTAGTTCATCGCGGGAGGCTACATAATAGAATGTGCAAATGGAGAACAAAGAGGAGCTCTCTGGGTCACCTGCCCATCTTCCAAGCCTGGTTTAGAATTACAAAGGTGTAGCCAAGGAGGAGTCCTGTTGTAGGTAAGAGCTTTGGAAACCAGATACTTCAATCTGATTAATAAGAGTAAATAATGAGAATAAAAGACTTCATGAAACCCAAGGCCTTTTCTTCTGAGGGGGTGTTGGGGTGTCCTGTTTATTTTTCTTCGGTGGTAGTTTTGTTTGGATTTAGCTTTTTTTTAAGTTCTATGTGTTCTCCCCGGCCCTCAAAGTGAACAGCAAGACAATGCAAAAGCCCGGAGGCATCCCTCCAGGTCTCTGTCTGTGACCTACTCATCTGGCATCTGACAACACAATAGGGAACTCCGTGCTGCTATAGTCTGAAAAATAAGATTAACTTCTAGAGCCAGGAGGTGAGCAGTGAGTGTGGGGTGGGAGAGGAGATGCTCGCCCCAGGGCACCCTAACCCCACAGGTTCCACTATTTGTAACCCCCTCTCCCACCCCACCTACTTTACCTCCCCCAACCCCTAAAGGGAGAGCTAAAGAGGGTCTTTTATTTTATTTTTTTAAATCACTATCTGTGCTTGCAAGGAGTTTGGAGCCTCATGTGATTGACAAGCTGTTTACAAGAGCACCATGATTTGCATGTTAAGTTCTGCCTCAGCAGTTGTTCTAGACACGGTAAGATAGTTCAGTGAGCTTCCCACAAAACTGCAGCTCTTGGCCAGGTGCGGTGGCTCACGCCTGTAATCCCAGCACTTTGGAAGGCTGAGGTGGGCAGATCACGAGGTCAAGAGATCAAGACCCTCCTGGACAACATGGTGAAACCCCATCTCTACTAAAAATACAAAAGTTAGCTGGGTGTGGTGGTGCACACTTGTAGTCCCAGCTACTTGAGAGACTGAGGCAGGAGAATCGCTTGAACCTGGGAGGCGGAGGTTGCAGTGAGCCGAGATCGCACCACTGCGCTCCAGTCTGGCAACAGAGCAAGACTCAGTCTCAAAAAAAAAAAAAAAAACTACAGCTCTTCTCTGTTTCTCTTCAAAACAAAAGGGATGGGACCTCAGAGTTGTGAATGTTTGCAGATACAGTAACTGATTTGATCCTCACAACAGCCCAAGGGGACAGGGAGATCCTTGTTCCTTAGATTCAAGAAACAAGGCTCCAAGAGGGTCTGGAGAGGCCCTGGGTGGAGGGCTAGTCCCACACCAAGGCCCTGCTTGGCCGGGCCCCTGCAAATCCACTCAATGGTCCGGCCCGGGTTCCAGCACATTGGTGTTCATGGTCTCCAACGGCCCTGTGCCTTCCCCAGGGACCTGCTCACAGGCCCTCAGTGTGGAATGCCTGCCACCCCTGCCCTGGACTGCTCATTCCCATTCTTCCTTTAGACCAGTGCTTTTCAGACTCTCCAGTGCCTGTGAATTTCCTGGGAACTTGTTACAAAGTAAATTCTGATTCAGGAGGCCTGGGTGGGGCCTGAGATTCTGCGTTTCTGCCGGGCTGCCAGAGCTCATGACCATCTGCCGGCCACTCTTGAGCAGCAAGGCAGATGCTAGCGTAGGCCTTGCTTGGTCTGGGATGTGTCAGGAGACACAATTATACCGTCTCCTGGTGCCCTGCATTGGTTCAAAATTGTAATGAGTTTGTTATGTTTTCCTGGCTGCGGTGTAATCTCTACGAGGGCAGGGACTAGAGAACTGTCTCATTCCTATTCGTATTTCCAGTGCCTAGTACGGTGCCTGACACATGGCAAATGCTCACTAAATATTTATTAAATGGGTGAGTGAGTGAAAGACAAGAGCCAACACTGGTCTTCCCACAGGAACAATGCTGTCCCTTGATCTTGTGAAGGGACAGTAATGGAACATTGGGGAAAATTTCACAACCCATCATCAAATCCAGATTTTACTGGAGGCCCATGTTGAGAGATGACAGCATGCTGGCGGCCCTCGCTCGCTCATCGGTGCCTCCTCGGCCTGGGCGCCCATTCTGGCCGCGCTTGGGGGGCCCTTTAGCCTGCCGCTGCACTGTGGGGGCCCCTTCTCTGGGCCAGCCGAGGCCGGAGCCGGCTCCCTCGGCTTGCCGGGGGTTGTGGAAGGAGAGGCGCGGGCGGGAACCAGGACTGTGCGCGGCGCTTGCGGGCCAGCGCGAGTTCCGGGTGGGCGTAGGCTCGGCGGACCCCGCACTTGGAGCGGCCAGCCGGCCCCGCCGGCCGGGCAGTGAGGAGCTTAGCACCTGGGCCAGCAGCTGCTGTGCTCAACTTCTCGCCAGGCTTTAGCTGCCTCCCCGCGAGGCAGGGCTCGGGACCTGCAGCCCGCCATGCCTGAGCCTTCCCCACGCCGTGGGCTCCTGCATGGCCCCAGCCTCCCCCACGAGCACCGCGCCCTGCTCCACGGCGCCCAGTCCCATCGACCACCCAAGGGCTGAGAAGTGTGGGCATACAGGCACAGGACTGGCAGGCACCTCCACCTGCGGCCCCAATGCGGGATCCACTGGGTGAAGCCAGCTGGGCTCCTGAGTGTGGTGGGGACTTGGAGAACCTTTATGTCTAGCTAAGGGATTGTAAATACACCAATCGGCACTCTGTATCTAGCTCAAGGTTTGTAAACACACCAATCAGCACCCTGTGTCTAGCTCAGGGTTTGTGAATGCACCAATCAACACTCTGTGTCTAGCTAATCTAGTGGGGACATGGAGAACTTTTTGTGTCCACACTCTGTATCTAGCTAATCTAGTGGGGACGTGGAGAACTTTTGTGTCTAGCTCAGGGGTTGAAAAGGCACCAATCAGCACCCTGTCAAAAAGGACCTCAGCTCTCTGTAAAACAGACCAATCGGCTTTCTATAAAACGGACCAAACAGCGGGGATGTGGGTGGGGCCAGATAAGAGAATAAAAGCAGGCTGCTCCGGTCTCCTATCCACTCTGTGGAAGCTTTGTTCTTTTGGTGTTTGTAATCAATCTTGCTGCTGCACGCTTTTTGGGTCCACACTGTCTTTATGAGCTGTAACACTCACCGTGAAGGTCTGCAGCTTCACTCCTGAAGCCGGTGACACCACGAACCCATCGGGAGGAACGAACAACTCCAGATGCGCTGCCTTCTAGAGCTGTAACACTCACTGCCAAGGTCTGTAGTTTCACTTCTGAAGCCAGTGAGACCACAAACCCACCAAAAGGAATACTCCAGACTCGCTGTCTTTAAGAACTATGAATGCCACTACGAGGGTCTGTGGCTTCATTCTTTAAGTCAGTGAGACCAAGAACCCACCAATTCCAGACACAATATCCTAGGCCTAAAATCATCTTAAAAAAAAAAAAACCATCTTAAAATGGGTCGCAGTAAAATGTTCATGGTGATCATCTCTCAAGAATGGGATTACTGACTCTGTGTACTCCGTGTTTTCCAAATTTAATGCAATGAACAAGCACTAGTACAGTAATTTGAAAATTTAAGCAAGTTCTCTGAATTGTCTCCCTGGTCACTTGTCACTGCAGATGAACTGTGTGGCCATGGCCCATCACTTGTACTCACTGTTTCCTTAACTACAAAGAAGGGGGGACTGCAGATGACTACCGAGACACTCAGCAATGTGAATTCTCTATGAATGTTTTTATCTGTATGCCTTCTCAGCCTTGCTACTCCAAAGCACTCCCAGCCTCATTCTTGACTATCTGATTTCTGCAAGTTCTTGCCAATATGAATTATGTTTCATGCTGCTGGCTTTCTAAGAATGGAATTTGTGACTCAAGGCCTAAGCTGCCACTGAGCTATTTGCTAGACTTAAGTTGCCGTTTTTGAACACCCGGACTCCTAAGAATCAATGAAAACCCAAGATGATCAACATTAGTCACAGAACCAAATAATCCTATGGACTGATGGAGGGTGGGTCGCTGGAGTTTTATGCTTTTCACATACTGGCATTCCAGTAAACATTCTTAAATATGTAAGCTGTGAGGTTATTCAGCAAACAGCCTGTGGACAGTCACAGCATTTGTACCTGCTCTACAACCCACTGTATTTTCCCTAATGGTATGACTGCATTAATACATGAAGTGATTTAACATTATTTTAGGAGTTGAAGCTAAACTTTTTTTTTTACATTCATTAGCGCATTGAGACATTCACTCAGCCTACTTTCTATAGACTATCATGAGCAGAGTTAGTGAGCTTGTTTGTGGAAACTATGTATGAAAAATAAGGAAAGTTTGGAGTTCAAATCTGAAATATTTTGAGATCAACATTGACGAGACATAGTGACAATGCTTGCCAATAATATTTATTCTGGAACTATTACATTACGACAAACATGGGATCCCTTTGTATGGTTAGATTCAATAACAGATCATTGTTACACTTTGATTCAGCATTTTCTTATATTCTGAATAGAAATAAAATTTCTCTGCCTGAACTCTGTTCTGACATGTGTTGAGCAGACATCAGTCTTCATATTCACCAGTAATATAAGCCCCAAACAAGTAATATAACTTTAAAATTTTTACCATATGGATAGGGACATAGCTATAAATATGTAGATACAGATGTGTCTTATTTGATTCCACAAAAGATTTAAGATGACTTGCCAAAATATATACAATAAAAAAATGCATAAATTAGAATTTAGATCCTAGGAAAATGTAGAAGAGAAAAAGGAGCGGAGGAAAATTGGTCCATGGATAAGCACACCATCGAAGTGCATTCAGTTACTAAATGTGGGTTGGAAATGGCTTCCCTCCAACGCTTCCTGACTCAAGAGTTAAACTCCAAAACTTTCGCCTGACCTGCAAGGCCTCTACATGGCCTGCGCCTGACGCCGTCCCCCCAGTCTTCCATCTCATCCCTCACATTCCTACATTCTCTAGTCCACTCCTCCTAGATATGCCAGGCGGGTCCTAAGGTCAGGAGTTTGAGACAAGCCTGACCAAAATGGTGAAACCCCGTCTCTACTAAAAATACAAAAATTAGCTGCCCATGGTGGCGGGCGCCTATAGTCCCAGCTACTCAGGAGGCTGAGACAGGAGAATCGCTTGAACTCAGAGGGGTCAGACGTTGCAGTGAGCCGAGATCACGCCACTGCACTCCAGCATGGGTGACAGAGCCAGCCTGAAACTCTGCCCTGTGTCCTTCTGAGAAGTGACAGGGTACCGGCATGGCAGCCCTCACAGCCCTCGCTCAGCTCTTGGCGCCTCCTCGGCCTTGGCGCCCACTCTGGCCGCGCTTGAGGAGCCCTTCAGCCCGCCGCTGCACTGTGGAAGCCCCCTTCTGGGCTGGCCAAGGCCGGAGCCAGCTCCCTCAGCTTGCGAGGAGGTGTGGAGGGAGAGGAACGGGCGGGAACCGGGGCTGCTCGCGGCGCTTATGGACCAGCGCGAGTTCCGGGTGGGCGTGGACTCGGCGGGCCCCGCACTCGGAGCGACCAGCCGGCCCCGCCGGCCCGGACAGTGAAGGGCTTAGCACCTGGGCCAGCAGCTGCTGTGCTCGACTTCTCGCTGGGCCTTAGCTGCCTCCCCGCGGGGCACGGCTCGGGACCTGCAGCCCGCCATGCCTCAGCCTCCCCCACGCCGTGGGCTCCTGCGCGGCCCGAGCCTCCCCGAGGCTCAAAATGGTCAAAATGGACCAATCAGCTCTCTGTAAAACAGACCAGTCGGCTCTCTGTAAAATGGACCAATCAGCAGGATGTGGGTGGGGCCAGATAAGAGAATAAAGGCAGGCTGCCTGAGGCAACCGCGGCACGCCGCCACGGTCCGTTTTCAGACTGTGGTATCTTTGTTCTTTTGCTTTTTGTAATAAATTTTGTTGTTGTTTGTTCTTTGGGTTCACGGTGCATTTGCGAGCTGTAACACTCACCACGAAGGTCCTCAGCTTTCCTCGCTGGTGAGACCATGAACCCCCCAGAGGGAAAAAACACCCAACACATCAGAACGTCAGAAGGAACAAACTCGGCCATGCCGCCTTTAAGGGCCTGTAACACTTACCGCAAGCACCAGCCACGCCGCCTTTAAGAACTGTAATACTTGCCGTGAGGGTCCGCGACTTTGTTCTTGACGTCAGTGAGGCCAAAAACCCATCAATTCTGGACACACTCCCAAATGGCTTCCTCCCTCATGTAGAATTCACCATCTCCTTAGAGGGGCTCTTGGCCACCCACCTGAAAGAGGTCACTCCCCCCGCCCACCTGCCCGTCATTCTCTTTCCCAACGTGTTTTGTGTTTTTTCAGAGTGAACGTCGTGATAACGTGTATCATGACCTGTATCCTCACTAGCATGTAAATCTTGTGGGGAGGGCCTTTTTCTGTTCTGTAGACTGCTGTGTCCTGAGAGGAGCAAATGGTGAAGTTTGTGTTCTCTGGCTAGGGGCAGTGCAGGTATCCTGTCTTGTTGGTTGAGGGCGTATCCACGTGCTTTTTTGTTTGTATTTGAGATGGAGTCTCGCTCTGTCTCCCGGGCTGGAGTGCTGTGGTGCGATCTCGGCTCACTGCAACCTCCGCCTCCCGGGTTCAAGGAATTCTCTTGTCTCAGCCTCGCCAGTAGCTGGGACTATAGGCGCTGGCCACCATGCCCAGCTAATTTTTGTATTGTTCAGGCTGGTCTCAAACTGCTGACCTCAGGTGATCAGCCTGCCAAAGTGCTGGGATTACAGGTGTGAGCCACCGCATCCGGCTTCCACGTGCTTTTAAAAGTAGCAACTGAGCACTCGGATTGTAGAATGGACATCCTTTCACGTAAAAATTCTTGTCTGAGTCTGATAATCCTCACAACAACATCTGAGGAACATCTTATGTCTGTTTGGTCATGGGATGAAGAGAATCTGCAACTGAAATTTCCAGTAGACGGGGAGCTGTTCTAATGCATGAACAGCAGGACATCAAGACTCCAACATCATCTTCCGTCAGGTTGCTCCACGGTGATCTGGGCTGAGAAAATTTCAAGGTAACATTTGCTAATTGTTGGCTGTATGCCTATACATATAGACAGTTCACCAACGTAGATTTCTAATGATCCTGCCAGGTAAACTTTGTTCTCAAATAAAATGCCTCCAAGTAACTGATTTTAGAAGTGCATTTACCAACATGGTAATTTCAGTATTAGAATAGCCTCTCAAGTCCTGCTTTCTGACAACAGAGTGAAGCCAAGTGTCAGTAAAGTCACTCCTAGTACATAAAAATGAAACTATATAATAAGCATAGAGAATAAGTCTTAGACCACTGGGAAAACTTAAATATAAACAGGATACAAATGATATTTCAGAAGTTGTGTTTATTTTCTTAAGTACAATAATGGTATTTTGTAATGGAAATGTTCGTGTTTTTAGGCTTTGTTTGCTGAAGTTCTCAGTAATGAAGTGTGATGTTAAAACTGTCTTTCAACTGGCTTCACAATAAATAAATAAATAAGTAGGTAAATCTAGGAAGCATATATAGCAAAACGTGAATAATTGTTGTATCTAAAAGGATTTAGGCCTTTACTATACTATTCTGTCAACTTTTCTGAATATTTGAAAATTTTCCCAAGTCAAAGTTGGAGAGGGATAATACTTATATTTCTACTCCTTTTAATAAAGATAATCTAAACATGGTTTTAAGAACCTGTTGTCTGCCTTGAGAAACCATTTATTTCTGCTGACATTCTCACAGTGATATTAAAGCTCAGATACTATTTAAACATTTGTGGCTATGATTTTTTTATCAAGCACATTAAAATTAGTCCCAAACTAGTTATTATTCACTGAGTCAAAAGTCAAGGAAAAGAACCAAAATTAATCAACACTGTGTCTTGTATGTAATACAAGTTCATAGAGCCATGAACTTGTAATATAGCTTCATGGAAGTATCCACAGGGTGTTGACGAGTGTGGCAGCAGCTGTTTCTAAAGCCTCCTTATTCCTGAGACGCCCTGGCTTGTTGCATGCCCCTCACCAAAACACACAACAGCCCCTCAGCAAATTAAGTCCAGAATATTGCATTTTACACCCAAATGCCCCAAGATAGATATTCAAGTAAACTTAATAGAATCACTTAACATTCTAGCTGAAAAGGACTTTAGTGATCATTTAACTATAGTGAATGTTGGTTGTAAAATCATTAATGCCCTGCAGGGCAGAGATGTTGTCCTGACTGTATTTGCATGAGTAGTATCACATAACATAGACACTTTCTAGACTGGTACCCAGTCATGATTTTATTCCGTGAGTGTGTGAAAAAGGGATTGAGGTCCTTCAGCCTCATTCAAGGAGTTGTGGAGGGAGTTTTGGGTTGATGTCTACCTCATTTGATATCTGCTCATATCTATGTGTCCAGCATCTTGTTCATTTTTTGCAGCCTCAATCTGATCACACATTCAGCCACTTAGGACTAGGTGAGCAAGAGCTGTTGGTTCAGAAAACCAAGGCTGAATTCCATTGTCCCTTACCTGATGGAGCAGAGAGGCTCCTGGAAAGATATGGTTTGACTAAATTTCTATACATTTATTTGAATGGACATGAATTTGTAGCAGGTGGTATATTTCACCACTTAGCCTTACCCACATAAGGGGGCTTGGATTTGTCCCCAACAGCATTTCTGAATAGCAAGGACCCATGCTGTTTTGGAGGGAATTGTATGCTGTTTTGGAGGGAATTGTATGGTTTGAGCCATTCAAGGCAAGTAACATGAGGCCATTGTGAGGGGGCTCATCGAGGTGTTTGGGCAGAGATGGGCACACCATCCATAGGCAGTGGGCAGGTGGGTGCCCTTGGAGGTCCTGGCCCAATGAGGACAGGACAAGCAGCTTCTCACTGCCTGCAATGCACGATCCACAGACATGGTTTGGCTTCCATGAGGTGGTGGTTGGTGTATGCTGGCTGCCAGTCGGCCCTCTGCATTCCCAAGTCCCTCCCCACCCACCTCCAAAGCCACCCCTGCCACCATGTTCCCTTCCACACCCTCCCAGTGACTTTAGGCTCTTCCTTTCCTCTCTTTCCAGGGTAAACTTCTTGTTTCCTCCCTCCTGTGGCCTTTCTATTAGAATCTCAAGAGCATTATTGGGGGTTGGGAAACCCTGGCTTACTTCTCCTTTTATCACTGACACAATTTTAATTCTTCTTGAAGGATAGTCTAAGGAAGTGGGGGAAAATTTACATCGAGATGATGTTTGAAGATACTACAAGCCAAGAGAACATTAGAGTCCCAGGTCACCCTTCTTTCTGAAACAAATAATCACGTCCTGATTCCCTTTTGGCTTTTGTGTGTATTTATATGTTCACCCAGGTTTGCTCAATGCAGGTATGGGCATTTCAGTGAAAGCCTCTATTTTACCCTTCTCTCCTTCTCTCTAGTTGGCCAGAATATTTGCTTCCAAGTGCAGCCCAAATTACTTACCTTAATTGTCTGCACCTCCCAAGTATTTCAGCTAATTGTCGAATTGTTGCTACTCATTGTCTTGTGACTGTGTATACCTCACCCACGGGGCTTAAATTCTGCCCAAGCAAAAAGGGCTTGGTGAACTGAAACCAGAAAAAAGCTCAAGGCAATGGAACAAATGCCAATGTCTTGGTTCAAGGAGCGACTTTTACAGAATTACGTGCATTCGTACCAGTTGTTATGATGAATTGTTCTGACTCTCATCCAGACAGAAAAATAATTGAAGTTCTTTTCCCAGGGGTTCTCTAACTCAAACACTCAAAACGACCTGACCTCAGCCCAGAGCAGAAGTCACAAGGCCAAGATTAAAAAAATAAGTAAATACATTTATAAGGAGATATAAACTGCTTTCCGAAAACATCCAATTTGGGTCAATGATTGATGAAGAACTAAGAATAACTGGAACATTTGCTTTTCCTTATTTTTAAAATAATTAAAGTTACTTATAATGCTTATATAGACCTCTGAGCAAGGAGTGTGTGTGTGTGTGTATGTGTATGTGTAAGTTTATGCTTGAAGATCTTTGTTGCTACTCCTACCCCCATCCCCCTGTATATATTCTAGAAACCAGTGCTAGTTCTGATGACCAACTTTGGGCTAAACCACAGCTATACTTTGGAAGCTATGCAATCGCAGACTACTCTGCAGATTTTGCTTTTTGTTAATAACCTATTTTAAAGTTCAGCAGACTGGCATCTCTTTTGATGCTGATTATACTCCTAAAACTCCACTCCAAGTTCAGCGTCAGCAAATCCCAGTCTGACAGAAAGTAAGATTGTTTTCTCAGTTTGCCAGTACACTGCATTTCAGAGACAGGCTCAACCCCAAAGTCGCTGCTGTGGCAGAGCTCATGCCGCGCCTTTTGGACCACAGTGACAGATGGTTTTGCTTAAAGACAATCCCTCTGAGATAGCTCGTCTGCCCAGGCGGCTGTGTGGGCATGCTTCGGGCATGTAGCCAGCGCTCACATGCTATCCACGTATTTCACATCCATAACCACACCCGCATATAGTTTAAACACTGTCTGGTCTTCAGAGGCCTTTATGTAACTTTATATTCAATGAAAATAGCTCTTGGTGATTAATTTTGCTGCTTTTGGCCCCTTTCAGGGAAACAAGTTTGACACTTAGTCTGTACTTTTCAAAGCGAGAGAAAATGGAATTGAAAAGAGTGTTTTCTAATGAATTAATTCCAGTGATGTTGAGTCCAACATGAGAAGAAATGTAATTCCTCCTGGAATGCAACTGCACACCTACTGCTCAATGATGTATAATAACTATTTTATTCCAAAAAGGATTTGAAGTGGCTTCCAAAAAATGAGTGACATTAATAGCTAAGGATATTGGGGAGAAACTGGGCATAGCCGATGGATTTCACTTGCCTGTGGCCGTGGCTGTTCATTTTCGCTCATGAAGTGTAAGAAATGAGGAAGGGTGACTGACCAGGGGAAAACGACACCGCATCTGGGAATACCCTCCTTCAAATCAGAGACTTACAGGAAAACGGACAGGCCAGCGCACATTATTCAGGCCATTCTCAAATGTTTAATAACTGTTTCATATCAATATCAAGTTAAGCACATTTTAGTAAGGTGGGTGAACATGTTTGCCCATATCCCAAATTATCCCAGACTCGCCACTGTACAGGAAGCGGACAGTGTCTTCCACCAACGCCTGCTTCACAAGGTTTATTCCTTAATAGCCAGACTTGGCCTCTTTTCTTAGCTCTGAGCTGTGAGGCACAGTCAGTGTTTTCAAACAAAAGGTATTTCCAGGAAATCTTCTGTCTGAGGAAGGACAAACACACAGTTCTCTTAGTTGGGGAGCGTGGGAAGGAGGGAAGCAAAGGTGTGGGGGACTTTGGTATTCTCTCTTCTTAACCCAGTACTTGGAGGGTATTCTCCCAGGCCATTCAGTGGAACAACAAAATGGCTGGAAAACAACACTTTTAAAAAGTTTCTTCCTGGGCGCGGTGGCTCATGCCTGTAATCCCAGCACTTTGGGAGGATGAGGCGGGTGGATCACGAGGTCAGGAGTTCGAGACCAGCCTGGCTAACGTGGTGAAACCCCCTCTCTACTAAAAATACAAAAATTAGCCAGACGTGGTGGTGCACACCTGTAATCCTAGCTACTCAGGAGGCTGAGGCAGGACAATTGCTTGAACCAGGGAGGCGGAGGTTGCAGTGAGCTGAGATTGCGCCACTGCATTCCAGCCTGGGAGACAGAGCAAGAGTCTGCCTCAGGAAAAAAAAGAAAGTTTCTATGACAACATGTTATGAATGAGCACACTTCCTAAGGAAATGAAACTCCTAAATGCATCAGTAACTTTATTGGGGATCTGGAAGTTGTCTTTTTTTTTAAGTTTGCTAATTATAAATCCAGATGCAAAACCTATGACTGTTTACCCAATTTAGCAGTTTTTTCACATTTTTTTTCATTTTTTAAAAAATATATTGATCCAACTGTAATAAAAATATATTCTGTAACTGTAATATGTTATTTCCCTGCAAATGTTCCTCTTTATCCACATTTTTCCATCCTTTCACCACTCATTCCTTCAACATATTTTTATTACCAGCTAGCAAATACAGTAAGAACAGCATCAATATGAGCAGAGTATTCTTCTATACTCTGTTTCTTAACTAAAGATAAACAAAGGCCAGGCGCTGTGGCTCACACCTATAATCCCAGCACTTTGGGAAGCTGAGGCGGGCGAATCGCCTGAGGTCAGGAGCTCAAGACCAGCCTGGCCAACATGGTAAAACCCTGTCTCTACTAAAAATACAAAAATTAGCCAAATGTGGTGACAGATGCCTATAATCCCAGCTACTCGGAAGGCTGAGGCAGGAGAATTGCTTGAACCTGGGAGGTGGAGGTTGCAGTGAGCCAAGATCATGCCACTGCACTCCAGCATGGGCAACAGAGCAAGACTCCATCTCAAAAAAAAAAAAAAAAAAAAAAAAAAAAAAAAGATAAGCAAGTACTCTGTGCATTGGGAAGTAACTAAGTGGTCAGGGTTTCTATTATCTTTTTGAAATTTAGATTTGTTAGCCTAAGAGATCATGAATCATCAGGCTCTTGGCAACTGTGGGAAAGGAAAGATGATATTCTAGAAACTGATCATCTGGTAATCGCTGATAAGTTCACACATCAATATTTAATTCCACCACAGTTTTGTTTTCAAAGTAGAAGAAGTTTGTATAGGTTGGTGCAAAAGTAATTGCGGTTTTTGCCACTAAAGTAATGGCAAAAACCGCAATTACTTTTGCACCAACCTAATAGCATATTGTCAGCAATCACCACTGCATCCCTGACTGAGATCAATGTGAGCTCTGCACAGTGTCTCCTAACACTCACTAGGTGGCCATGGTTTCTATCCCTTCTAGAGAATGCTACCTGGAAAATAAGGTTTGGGGTCACACCCAGACATCAGACCATTTGTTACTTTCCCCATTTTCTCACCCTTTTTTTTAAAATTTTTTAAATTATACTTTAAGTTTTAGGGTACATGTGCACAACGTGCAGGTTAGTTACATATGTATACATGTGCCATGTTGGTGTGCTGCACCCAGTAACTCGTCATTTAACATTAGGTATATCTCCTAATGCTATCCCTCCCCCATTCCCCCACCCCACAACAGGCCCCGGTGTGTGATGTTCCCCTTCCTGCATCCATGTGTTCTCATTGTTCAATTCCCACCTATGAGCGAGAACATGTGGTGTTTGGATTTTTGCCCTTGGATAGTTTGCTGAGAATCTCACCCCCTTGTTTTTTGTTTTTTTGTTTTTTTTTTTGAGACAGTCTTGCTCTGTTGCCCAGGCTGGTGTGCAGTGGCGCCATCTCAGCTCACTGCAACCTCCACCTTCCAGGTTCAAGTGATTCTCATGCCTCAGCCTCCAAAGTAGCTGGGATCACAGGCATGCACCACCACGCCTGGCTAATTTTTGTATTTTTAACAGAGACAGCGTTTCACCATGTTGGCCAGGCTGGTCTCAAACTCCCAACCTCCGGTGATCCGTCCGCCTCAGCCTCGGAAATTGCTGGGATTACAACCGTGAGCTACCGCGCCCAGCCTCACCCATTTAAAGGGAAACTTTCTTCATGGTAACGAGCTCACTTACAGATTGAGTTCATAATATTAAAAAACATTTTTTTAGAGATGACATCTCCCTGTGTTGCCCAGACTGGAGTGTAATGGCTATTTCCAGACATGTTGATGGTACACTGTGGCCTCAAACAATCCTCCCTCCTCAGCCTCCTGAGTAACTGGGACGACAGACTCGCACCACCAAGCCCAGGTGAGTTCACGATTTGAAAGGCACTGGTTTTAGACCTTTCTAGTAAATTTTAAATGGCACATTGGATTTCTCATAGCAGATGACTCATGTTCTTCTTATGAAATTCGCTTACACATTTCTCATGCTGGATTTTAGTCAGAATATAGACTAGAGAGAAAAAATCATCAAGGACAGAACCCACGGATATGTAACTTTATGAACAGGAATGTCCCAAACTCCCGATTTCATTCTTCTGACACAAAGAATTACCACCATGCGGCATACTTCTGCTGTAGGAATTGCTGCTGGAATATACTAATCATTTTAAGCAGTGAAGAGCATTGTGTCTGAAAGGCAAGTAGAGATACGGAAACACAATCAAGTCTAACAATAGCCTGAGAGGAACCATGCCTAACCACAAGGGATAAAGATGAAAACCACCGTTTCATTCTTTCTCCTCCTTTTGACTTTACTGCTGCAGCTCAGTTTGCATCTTGAGCACCCTGGTTGCCCAACAGCCCGGCGGGGTTCATTTGCATGTGTCTTCCCAGGTCTTCCCTTCAACCTCTGCAAAGCCAGCCAGGCGGAGAGGGGGCAGAGGCGTCCTTGGAGGGGAGCAATTCAGAAACAGCCACATCTTTTCTTTAAGGAAAAGGGAGGTCTCAAGATTACTTTCTATTTTTCATCACTTCTCTAATATATGCACACTGTTATTTGCATAACATCTATTTGCACTGGGAGCCCATCCCTGGCTTCCTGAAAGATACAGGAGGGCATTTGAATATATATTTTATTCCCTGTGATGTCTGAGAGTTGAGCCTCTAATCTCATTATCAGCTTGCATGCTTCCAGTGAGTTATTCTATGGTCTTTAGAATTGTACCTCCAATTTGTAAGCCTAGCTAACAATTACATTTTCATCGTGGAAAGATGTTAAAGATTGCTTTCAGTGAGAATTAAAGATCTCAGCATGTGCAGCTCCCAACCCCCAACCTCACTTCTTTGCGCACTTAATAGAGGTTGGCAACATAAAACTCCCTTTCTCTAGAACATCATCTTCACACAGAAAATCCTGCAGAAACTATGTTAAAAACACAGCATTGTCTAGCCTTATTCACTAAATGCTCCAACTTGACCACCTCAAAAAAAATAATAATTTCCAGGCTTGGAGAGACTGTTTAATTATTGAAGGACCAGCCTAGTGAAATGACATGGGATCCCAGACTGGTGGGATTTATGAAGAAATTGTCCATCCCTAAAAGAACAGGAAAACATACAGGTAGGTAGTTTCACAAAATAT
Organism: Pan paniscus; assembly: GCF_029289425.2. NCBI lineage: Eukaryota > Metazoa > Chordata > Mammalia > Primates > Hominidae > Pan > Pan paniscus. Next base: position 18,403,198 of record NC_073254.2, read on the forward strand.
AATGTCAGTAAGACGGGTCAAAGACAGCCAAAATCACTCTTCAGAACCATTCTCAGCCTCTCTTTGGGTTCCCAGTTTATGTTTACCTGCTTTGGGTTTAAATACCTTGCCTAGATGATTTTACTTAATCCTTATGGCAATCTGAGGACATTGATTTTTTTAAATCCCCATTATACAGACAAGGAACCTGAGGTCAGTAGCTTTCCAAGGTCACATAATAAGAGACACATCTGAGATAAGTAATTGGGTCTACTGCATTGCATCTTTAAGCCTCGCCTAAACCTTCATTCATCCCTTTTGGCTTTCCTGTCTTTACCCCAGCTTTCTAGGATCTTCCAGGGCAGGACTACGTTCAGATCTGGCCTCCTTCTACCTAGCCAGTTCCTTCCCCTGCCAGCAAACATGCTATTCCGGCTTCTTTCTGCCCCTAGTGAGAGGTGACGGCGTGTTGGCAGCCCCCGCAGCCTTCTCTCGCTCTCGGTGCCTCCTCGGCCTCGGCGCCCATTCTGGCCGCGCTTGAGAAGTCCTTCAGCCCGCCGCTGCACCGTGGGAGCCCTTCTCTAGGCTGGCCGAGGCCGGAGCCGGCTCCCTCGGCTTGCGGGGAGGTGTGGAGGGAGAGGCACGGGCGGGAACTGGGACTGCGCGCGGCGCTTGCGGGCCAGCTAGAGTTCCGGGTGGGCGTGGGCTTTGCGGGCCCACACTCGGAGCGGCCGGCCGGCCCGCAAGCCCCGGGCAGTGAGGGGCTTAGCACCTGGGCCAGCAGCTGCTGTGCTCGACTACTCGCCGGGCCTTAGCGGCCTCCCCGCGGGGCAGGGCTCAGGACCTGCAGCCCGCCATGCCTGAGTCCCCGCCCCGCCCCGCCGCGGGCTCCCGCGTGGCCTGAGCCTCCCCGACGAGCACCGCACCCTGCTCCACGGTGCCCGATCCCACCGACCGCCCAAGGGCTGAGGGAGTGCGGGCGCACGGCACGGGACTGGAGGGCAGCTCCACCTGCGCCCCGGTGCGAGATCCACTGGGTGAGGCCAGCTGGGCTCCTGAGTCTAGTAGGAACTTGGAGAACCTTTGTGTCTAGCCAAGGGATTGTGAGTGCACCAATCAGCACTCTGTGTCTAGCTCAAGGTTTGTGGATGCACGAGTCGGCACTCTGTATCTAGCTAATCTGGTGGGGACTTGGAGAATCTTTATGTCTAGCTAGGGATTGTGAATACACCAATCAGCACTCTGTGTCTAGCTCAAGGTTTGTGAATGCACCAATCAGCACTCTGTGTCTAGCTCAAGGTTTGTGAATGCACCAATCAGCACTCTGTGTCTAGCTCAGGGTTTGTGAATGCACCAATTGACACTCTGTATCTAGCTAATCTAGTGGGGAGGTGGAGAACTTTTGTGTCTAGCTCAGGGATTGTAAAGGCACCAATCAGCACCCTGTCAAGACGGACCAATCAGCTCTCTGTAAAACAGACCAATCGGCTCTCAGTAAAATGGGCCAATCAGCAGGATGTGGGGGGGGGGGGGCGGCCAGATAAGAGAATAAAAGCAGGCTGCCGGAGCTGCTAGTTGTAAGTCTCCCCGGTGGAGTCTCCTCGGTGTTATATACAAAGTGTGGGAGATTTGTTATTTTGCTGTTTGTAATAAGTCTTGCTGCTTTTATGAGGTATGATACCCACCGTGAAGATCTGTAGCTTTATGTTTGAAGCCAGGGAGCTTAGAAACCCACCAGGAAGAACAACTCCAGATGTGCTGCCTTTAAGAGCTGTGGTATTCATGCGTAAATGTGTGCAGCTTTGCTCCTGAGCCAGCGAGAGCACGAACCCACCAGAAGGAAAAAACTGTCCGACACATCCGAATGTTAGAAGGAACAAACTCCAGATACACTGCATTTTAAGAACTATCACCGTTAGGGTCCGTGGCTTCATTCCTGAAGCTAGTGAGACCAAGAACCCACAAATTACGTACACACTAGATCTGCCTTGTAACAAGATAGGTGTTTGCTACACCAGGTTTATCAGCATAATTTTGGGTGCTTATTAAAAATATGGGGGTCTGGCCGGGCGCTGTGGCTCATTCCTGTAATCCCAGCATGGTGGGAGGCCAAGGTGGGTGGGTCACTGGAGGTCAGGAACTTCAAAACCAGTCTAGCTAATAGGGTTAAACCTGCTTTCTGCTAAAAATACAAAAATTAGTTGGATGCAGTGGTACTTTCCTATAGTCCCAGCTATTGGGGAGGCGGAGGCAGGAGATATTGCTTGAACCGGAGAGGCGGAGGTTGCGGTGAGCCGAGATGGCATTACACTCCAGCCTTGGTGAAGAAGCGAGACTGTCTCAAAAACGAGAGGAGCCTGGCATTTCTCTTGCATACTGTTTTGTGGGTTTGGGTGGGAACCTGAAGTCTCTGTTCAACAGGACACTGTGTGTTTCTGATGATCAAGTTAAAGAAAAGATGCTGTTTCTCGAAAGTGGCCTGTGAACCTCTTTCACGCAAAGTATGATACGAAAATTCTCCTTTAAGATAAAGTATTTTTACGTGCCATTGAGCACAACTTATCTTAATGTTAGTATCTTTAGATCAGTGTATTAAAGGATGTCTTCCAAAGTGTTTTGAATGTTATATTAATGATCATAATTTGATGCATTCTCACTTAATGAGTGGCTTGTGCTATTTAACATAGTTTAATTTTTACATGAGTGTGAATCTGAATAACGAAGTTTCTCCAAAGACAATGAGTTTATTTAGGAATGGGCATTACAGTGCTGAATATGTGTGCCGTGATAAACTATGGGCATATTCAGAGAGGCGCGGGAAAACAAGTGCTTTTAAAAGCAAAATGAGGGTTACATAAGTTGTATTGAAACAATTATCCTTGGCTACATGGTTCAGTAACAAGGGTGGCATCAGTCCAAGGCAGTTGCTGGGCAGATTTCCTCACAGAAGTTATTTTTTGTGTAAGGTTGCAGTGGCCTGATTTGAGCAGTTTTTGTGTGTGTGTGTGATACTTTTTGTTATCAGACAAATTGTGCATGAAAACCCTTCCTTCATGGTTTTTCCCACCGCCGTTGTCAGGGTTTGACACAAGTGACTCCATTTTGATTCTGACAAATTTGACATTATTTTTTCTTTTTTTCTTTTCTTTTCTTTTTTTTTTTTTTTTTGAGACAGAGTTTTGCTTTCTCTACCAGGCTGGGGTACAGTGGTGTGATCACAGCTCACTGCAACCTCTGCCGCCTGGTTTCAAGAAATTCTCCTGCCTCAGCCTACCGAGTAGCAGGGATTACAGGCATGAGCCACCATGCCCGGCTAATTTTGTATTTTTAGTAGAGACAGGGTTTCACCATGTTGGCCAGGCTGGTCTTGAACTCCTGACCTCAAGTGATCTGCCCGCCTCAGCCTCCCAAAGTGCTGGGATTACAGGTGTGAGCCACCGTGGCTGGCCTTTTTTTTTTTTTTTTTTTTAAAGACAGGGTGTGGCTCTGTCACCCAGGCTGGAGTGTAGTGGTGCGAGCATAGCTCACTGCAGCCTCAAACTCCTGGGCTCAAGGTATCCTCCTGCCTCAGCCTTTTGAGTAGCTACAACCCCATATGGCTAATTTTTGTTTTTAATTTTTTGTTGTCTCGCTATGTTGCCCAGACTGGCCTGCAACTCCTAGGGTCAAGTGATGCTTCCACCTTGGCCTCCCAAAGTGCTGGCCTGAGCCACCACGCCCCACTTTCACATGAGAAAGCACAATTCATCGACAAACCATTCTTAAAATGACCTATTATATTGTGTTTGATTTGAGCAAACAACAAATGGTAAAATGCAGCTTGAAGTGAATCATCCTTAGGGTGTCAAGAATGGATCATGAACTCAGTTCTCTAAAATTTTTGTATTTTGTCTGAAAATGGTAAGAGAGATGTCTCTTTTGTTGAGTTTTATTAATAACAGAAAAAGCAATTGGATAGAAGAATCACTATATTTTCTCTTTTAGACAAGATTTTGAGATACCAGAGACTGATGTCCTTTAAGAGTTTCAATTCAATGAATGTAATTGGTAAAATATTTGAGGAATACTTAATATAATCAGAAAATAACATAATCATTTTCTTCATAAATGTCAGTATTTCAAGTGCGTTATTTATTTAGCCAATATCCATTTTGGGTATAAATTAATCCATATAAAACTAAGACTAAGAAGAATGTCTGGAGGCTGAGCCAGGATGATCACTTGAGGCCAGGAGTTCAAGACCAGACGAGACCCTGTGTCTTAAAAAAATATAAAAAATAAAAAATAAAATAAAATTCTGTGGCTGTCAGAAGTACTTTCCCCTGGCTGTACTCAGCAAACTGAATGGCAAAAATCTGAGCCTTCCTCTGCTGAGGGCCACAGGGCCTCACTCGTGAGTACTTAGAGGTAGCAAGCTCTAAGGGGACAATCTTGAAATAATTATTCCATATATTTATTATTTTAAAATGAAAATGAAAGCAGGTACCACTGGCAGCTCAGTAATAGGAACTCTCTTGAAACAATCTCGTGAATGTGGGTGGAGAAACACAAAGAAGAGGACCCACTGCTCTGTGGCTCCTGGCGTGTCAGTGAGGGGGTCTCAATCCTGACCACCCCTTAGAATCATCTGGAGACCTTTTAAAGAACTGATGCCCAGGTCCTACCCCAGACCATGGAACTCGAATCTTTGGTGGAAGCTTCGAGCATCCGGCTTGAGCTTTGCAGGTGATTCTAAGGTGTAGCTAGGGCTGAGACCCACAGCCACAACCAGAGGGAGGATTTCAGATGTGATGACAACTTCAGGAGGGGAAGATATTTTGGGGACAATCAGGCCTTTCTAAGACTGTAAATCCCATCACAAGATTCCAGCCATCTCCCCTAGGCCTGCCCCTGCTTCAGTGTCTCCAAGAAGTCCACACAGCTGCGGATTGGCTTAAGGAGCACCCTCATGCCCAAAAAGCATTCTGCCTGAAGGGTTTTGGAAGCTTACTGCAAGTTACTTTTAGGAGCTATTTGCAAATGCAGGTGTATGGAGGTCCACACCCAAATTACTAAGGACCACAACCCCTCACCACTCCCCATTCCATTCCCCAGGACAGGAGAGCTCTCAGATCCTGGTTCCATACAGATTATAGGGGTTTCAAGCCCAGCTCACACCCTGTGCTGACCAGCCAGTACACGCAGATGAAGCCGTGACCCCTGCCCTGGAAGAATTTTCCTTCAGTCACAGATAGATAAATCAGGGATTACAGCTGCTGTGATGAGTTATAACCAAGATGGTGACTGAGCTAGTATATCTACTACATCAGTGTCTATGGGAACCTCACCGCTTCCTCCACTCCATAGTTATAAGGACAGAGCCCGCCTTTGAACAATTTCCCCTTCTCTCCCTACACAGATGTGTTATACTTCATATGTGTGTGCATATGTGTATGTGTGTGTTTGTGTGTGTATGTGTGTATACGTATGTGCATGTATATCTGTATGTGTGTATATGCATATATGTATGTGTGTTTGTATATATGTATGTGTGTGTATATGTGTGTATATATGTGTATGCGTGTGTATGTGTGTGTATATGTTTTGTTGTTGCCTACAGAACAGATAAACACAATCACAAAATATTCCACTGAAAACGTCTTTTGACTGCAAGTGATAGTTTATTTCAAATAGTCCCTAAATGTGTCATCTTTGGAGAGGGTTGGGCTGTGGCGGGCTTTGTACATCAGGCTGGGATGGCTTAGAGGTGTTATTCTGAACATCATGAGGGGCCAACAGGAGCATGTGTGTGTGTGTGTGTGTGTATGTATGTGTGTGTTGTCTGTGTGTTGGTTGTGTGTGTGTTGAATATGTTGGGTGTATTGTATGTGTCTCTTATATGTCATGTGTGTTGTGTGTGTGTGTTGTGTGTTATTGGGTATGGTGTGTGTTTGTTGGGTGTATTGTGGGTATTGTGTGTGTTGGGAATGTATGTGTTATGTGTGTGCTGTGTATATGTGCTGTGTTTGTTGAGTGTATTGTGTCTTGCGTATAGTGGGAAATGTGTGTTGTGTGTGTATTGGGGGTGTGTATGTTGCAGGTGTGTGTTGGGTGTATTGTGTGTGTTGGGTACGTGTGTGTTTTGTGTGTGATGTCCTGTTGGTGTGTGGTGTGTGTGTATTGGGGTGTGCATGTTGGGGTGTGAGGTATGTGTGTAGGTGGTGCATTTGTTGTGTATTGGATGTATGTTCCGTATGTGTTGTGTGTATATGTGTTGGGTATGTGTGTGGTGTGTGTGTTGGGTGTGCATTGTGTGTGTTGGGTATGTGTGTTGGGTGTGTGTTAGGTGTGCATTGTGAATGTGTGTTGGGTGTGTGTTGGGTATGTATTGTGTAATGTGTGTTGTTTGTATTGGCTGTGTTGTGTGATGTGTGTTGAGTGTGTGTTGGATGTGTGTGTTGTGTGTGTTGGCTATGTTTGTTGCGTATGTGTGTTGGGTATGTGTTGTGTGTGTTGGATGTGTTATGTGTGTGTTGTGTGTGTATTGGGTATGCGTTGTGTGTGAGTTGTGTGTGTGTTGGGTGTGTGTGTCGTGGCTGGTGTGTATTGTGTGATGTATTGATTGGGTTTGTGTGTGTTGGCTATGTTGTGTGCATGTGTTGTGTGTTGGAATATGTGTTGGGTATGGAGTGTGTTTGTTGGGTGTACTGTGTGTGAGTTGTGTGTTGCGTGTGTGTGTTGTGGGTGTGTGCTGTGGCTGTGTTGTGTGTGTGTTGTGTGTTGGTGTGTGTCTTGCTGGGTATGGTGTGTGTTGGGTGTATTCTGTGTGAATTGTGTGTGTGTGT